>NW_006300048.1:3758355-3764243 GCF_000327345.1 Myotis davidii | reverse complement strand
CCCTCCTCCTCCCCGCGGGGCGGGGCCGAGCGGGACCCCGGCCCCCAGCCCGGCTGGGCCCAGCTGTCCCGCGCCAGCCCGGGACCTAAGTGCGGCAGGGGAAATGAGGCCTGGTTCTGGAAGCTTCCTGGAGCTGGAGGTGCGGAGTTGCAGGACCCACGGAGCGTGGGGAGGCGCAGGGAGCCGCTTAGGTGGGCACCATGCGTCTCCGGGGCCCTCGCTCTGTGTCCGGGCTCTCCCGCAGCCTCCCTGAGCCCCCTTGGCAAGCCCACGGGCACGTCGCCCCGTCTTAAATGCTTTTACATTGATTTTAGAGAGGAAGGGAGAAGGACGGAAACATCGATCCTGCTGCCTCCTGCGCGCCCCCTCCTGGAGATGAAGCCCACAGCCCAGCCTGTGCCCTGACCTGGAATCAAACTGGTGAACTGTTGGTTCATGGGTCCACGCTCAGCCAGAGCCACACGGGAGGTGGAGAGGGGGCGGGGGAAGGGAGGGGCTGTCACCCCCTTTTAAGAACAAGGAGCTGGGGCACAGCTGGTAGCTAGGCTGGGAAGGCGAACCACCCCACCACCCATAGAAAGGCCGGAGAGAAGGCAGCTGCCCTGAGCAGAGGCTCCACATTGCGGGGTCCTGCTGACTCATTTAGCACTCGCCCTGCAGTCCGGAGCCCGAATGCCAGCTGGCTCATCGACAGGGGCACCGGGACTGCCAAGGCTGCAGAGGGTTCTGAGTGAGCACATCCTCTCAGAGGGGACCCAGGAGTGAGCCAGGTCACTGGAGACGGCACCCAGCTAGGACACAGACCACTGATGGGTTGGGGGGGTGGGCATGAGCGCTGCCTGTCTGACGTGCCCGTCACCACACTCGCTGCCAACTTGCCTCGGGAACCAGACGGGCCCCGCTGCCAGCCGGGCCTCCCTGTCAGATCTGCTGTCTGGCTGACCTCCCTCAGACCTCCACTCTCCCCATGTCGAGTTGTTTCTTGCAGGCTGGGCCTGCTGGCCAGGGAGCAGGGCTCTCTTTAAGGTGACCGCATTTCTCTACTTACATCCATTTTGGATCACTGTCATAGTTTAACGTTCTAATGATTTATTCCCAGTAATTATTTTCCTGTCAAGCTCCCCCCTCCCCCCACAACACACACACATTATACTGCCCTCACCATCCTCTTTACATATTCACTTCAAAGAATAGATACATTCATCAGTTATACTTGAGGCTGACTGCTCATTTTACTGGGAGTCCTGGCTTTTTAAAAGCTTAAAGCCCCCCTCCCTCCCCAATTCACCATGTAAGCTTAAACTAGAGGGAAATTTCTGTGTTGGAATGGCAGCCACCCCAGGGAGGACAGCAGCTGAATACAGACTGATACTTCTGGCAGACATGCCACCTAGAAGGTGAGGACCAGCACAAGTCATGGGGGAACCAGGAATACCTGGCAGATTCTCACGCCCCCACCTCCCCACCTCACAGGAAGCAAAGTTCGAGGAGGAAAGTGATGAGGCCCAATAAAGTCCCACAGGTGGGGCAGGGGCGGGAGGAGGGGAGGGAAATCTGTAATACTTTCAACAACAAAGATAATAACTTTAAAAAGATTTTTTTTAAATCCCAGTGTTGCGTGCAGAGCGCCTACTTGTGGTAGGAGCCATCCCGGCAGCGGCGCAGGCAGGAGGCCTGGGAGTTGCTTTTTCTAATCCCTACTCCTGTTGGTCAGGGGAAAACACTCAGGTCAGGAGAATGGAAATGAGTGACCATGCAAACTTCCAGTCATTTGCATTAGAAAACCTCTGCCCTCCTGGGAGGAGTCTGAGACGGTATTTTTTTGGAAAAATATTCTAGTAATTTTCTTCAACATCAGCATAAGTGCCCGAAGGGGTAATGGCTCACCTAAAGGTCTTTTCCTCCTTCAAACCACTGCTGGGCTTAAGGAGCCTGCTTAACACGCAGCTCTACCCCATGGCAGCGGCAGTGAAATGAGCGCGACCCCCGCTGGAGTCAGGTGTGTGGCCTGTGTGAGAAGAATCAGCAGATGCACGCGGCAAACATTTCTGAACACCTCTGTTGGTATTAGGGAAAGGGAGAGAAACATCCATGATGAGAGAAATGTTAATTCTATTTTACTGCCTTTCTCTCATCATGGATGTTTCTCTCTCTCCCTTTCCCTTCCTCTCTGAAATCAATAATAATAATAATAATAATAATAATAATAAAAGATGCCGTAACCGGTTTGGCTCAGTGGATAGAGCGTCAGCCTGCGGACTGAAAGGTCCCAGGTTCGATTCCGGTCAAGGGCATGTACCTTGGTTGCGGGCACATCCCCAGTGGGGGGCGTGACGGAGGCAGCTGATCGATGTTCCTCTCATCGATGTTTCTGACTCTCTATCCCTCTCCCTTCCTCTCTGTAAAAAATCAGTAAAATTTAAAAAAAAAGATATGTTGCAAAATTACAACAGTCCTGAGGTGCGGAGGGGGAAGGAATTACATAATCTGGCTGTTGCTGGTGGCGGTGGACGATCTGGAAATGCTTGTCACGCTCCAAGGAGAGGGACCAGCATATAACGAAACTTGTTTTCAGATTCTCCTGTGGCCACGTGTGGGAGGGGTCAGGAGGAGACCTGGGCAGGAGTCCTGAGAGGCCAGGCGTGAGGTGGTGAGGGGACCCAGGGAACAAACACTGCGCCCCTGAAGGGCGGATGGTGCTGAGCAAGGAGCCTCCCGTTTGGGACGCTCAGGTTTGGGTCCGATGGGGGAACCAGGAGAGACGGAGGGTGAGAAGAGCACAGGTGTATCTCACCGTTGCCAAAGGGCATTGCAAAGACTGGGGAGTCCTCGGGGAACTCCTCCCTTTTGAACCTGGTAGGAAAGAAATACCTTGTTTTCCGCCAACCTCAGATATGCTCCCTGCTTTCACATGGAGTACACGGACTCCAGTGCCCCTGACAGTACAATACTTAATCGCTCTTTAATGAGCCTGAAGCCTTCAACTCAATTAGACCGAGAAGGAAGCCCGGGCAGAGGTGCCAACTCGGTAGCACCTGCTGGTCAGGGATCAGTGAGCAGGCGGGGCCGTGCAGGAAGACCTCCTGCCCTCTGGGAAGTCTGAGACGTGCTGAGGACCAGGGCCTGGGAGGCGGGGCAGGAGGGTCCACGTGGCCAGAGCTCTGGCCTCACTTGGTCGGGAAGAGTCATTTTTGAGAAGGGGGACCCAGCGGGATGGCCCCCGCCACTGGGACATTCTCGTGGTCCCACCCCATCCCACCCCTCCCTCCTTAGGCCAGAGTTTGAGAAGAGAAGGGGAGGGCCCTGCGCCAATGAAAGGACACATCGGCCCCTTGTTCCCCAGGAAGTCTGAGCTTTGACATCAGGGCAGGGTGCCAGGCAGGGGAGAGCCCTCAGGCGCAGCCTGTTCTTGCTGGGAGGTGTGGGAGCACAGCCAGGAGCCGGGTGCGGGGAGCCAGCGGGGGGCCAGCTGGCCAGCTCTGCAGAACTCATTCCCGGGACTGAGCAGTGAGGTCAGAGTGGAGGGTGTGATAGTGAAGATAACAGAAAAGGTAGGTGCTGTCTCCATCCCGTCTTATGGAAGAAGGAATGAAGCAGCAAAGAAAAATGGCCTTTCTCGGTCTCAGCCAACAGTGTGGGTGTCCGGGCTCCAGGCCTGTCCCTCCTCTGTGGCCCCAGCAGGGGACACTGCCGCCCCTCTGAGGTTAGGAGGACTAACCCTACCTACCCCACCCCTCAACCTTGGGCCAGGCCTGGTGTTGGCCAGGACCCAGCTGGCTCATGCTCATCCCCACAGACGCAGGCTACCATCCCTCTACCCTCTCCAGGGCATGAAGCCACGGCTGGAGGACACAGAGCCATGGGGGATAAAAAATATTTATTTAATCAGAGAGCCTCTGAAGGCACCTGGTTTCTGTTGAGTATAAAAAAAGGCAGTAAAATAGCAACTGTACAGGATACATGATAGACACAAGGCAGGGGGAGCAGGGGAGGGACAGGGAGGTTGGGGGGAAGGTACAGGGAGAAGGGAGGGGTGCAATATCAGACTGGACCTTAGAACACAGTCCTGGCCCCTAGCCACCCCTGGTACAGACAGACAAATATACAGACACATAGACACACACACTGAGCCTGGGAGCCTCTTCTGTCTGCTCAAGTAGGAATCAGAGCCAGATGTGGGGGGATTCGAGGATACGCAGGGACCGTGTCCCCTCCCTCGACTCTGACCTGCATGCCAATGTCCCCACTGTCCACCGAGAGGCTCCCTCCTCGGGGCCTGGACACCGGGCCCAGCACAGGCCATGAGAAAGCAGAATTCAGTTAGAAGAGAAAACCTCCGGCCCACCCCTGCCCACCCCTGAAGGACAAGGAAGGGGCAAGAGCTGGCGGCCAGTGCAGTCCTCTGTCCATCTGGGTTACACAATTGCCCGGAACAGGAAGGCGAAGACAGCCCCTAGCGCCAGTCCCAGAGACAGAAAGAAGGCCATGATGGATCCAGCTGTCTCAGCCTCTGCCGGCTGCACTTTCCTAAAGGAGGGAGGCAAGGCTACCTTAGGATGGCTCCTACTCCAGCCCCACCCAGGGCATCAGGGTGGGGAGACTTGCCTGAGCACCCAGTTCTGCTGACCAACCCATCCTACCCTCCCAACCCCAATCTGGGGGCTGTCTTCCTCCTTACCTGAGAGTCCCCTCCCCCACCCCCACCCTGCACTCCCGACCAGGACCAGGTGCCCCTCCCTGCGTGGCCCCTCAGCCTGGAAACCGTAAGCGCCAGGATCAGGGAGTCTCCCTTGCCCTCTCCTGCTCTGGGGAGTGCCCTACCCCCCATTGGAGCGCTAGGCCCTGCCCGACACTCACTTGGGCCCAAAGCACATGCAGAGACTGGCGAGGTAGCCGTTGGAGAAGGCGAAGGCGGCTATGAAGATGATGTACCACGCGTCGTGCTTAAAGACCACGGGCAGGTATCTGCGGGGGTGCACGTTGCACAGCAGCAGCAGGGGCACGAACACGAGCCGGGCCACCACCAGGCTTGGCAGCCAGCGGCTGTCCTTCCCAGGCTGTGGGGACCAGGCAGTGCCTCAGCCGGCCGGCTCCCAGGCACACCCAGGCCCCCAGGGCCCCTCAGGATCTGCACTGAAACCTATGGGTACTGATGGGGAGGGACAGAGGGGAACCTTCTGGAATGCTGGAAATGTTCTCCATGTTGACTGAGTGGTGATTATACAGGGGATGCACATACAGACATTAAGCTATCCACTGAAGGCTTGTGCACCTCACTATACAGAATGTCTAGGTTTTTAAAAAAGCCTGGTCCCCTTGTCACCATACTTTCTCGGTGCCCTTGATGGTGTCAGGGTGGATTCTTCCCTCTCGCCGGGGCGTGGTGCCCTCTGCTTCCACTTACCCACATGGTTATGGTGGTGAGGCTCCGGCCCAGCCAGTCGAAGACATTGAAATTCAAGAAGCAGGACACAGGAATGAAGTAGTGTCCTGGGGAAGGAAGAATCCATTAGGGGACGGGGATTAGGCCTGGAGGCAGACTTAGCCACCTTGACCCTCCCTGGGCCTGAGTGTCCCCAGGGAAGGGCAAGAGGACCAGGAGAGACTAGCTGGGGAGAGGGCAGCCCAGGTCTCTTTTCCCCACTCCCAGTCCTGCTAGAGCCCGTCCATCCCCATCCTGGGAGCCCCTGGTGTCCTCACCCCAGGCGCTACTGCCTGCAATGCTGGACGTGGCATCAGAGGTAACAGCAGGAAACACCCCAATGGTGACGGTGAAGACGAAGCAGACGGAGAGAGCTGGGACTAAAACCTGGAGGAAAGGACCCAGGTTCAGTCTTCAGGGCAGCCATGCATTACAGAACCACACACACACACAAACACACACACAG
>NW_006300048.1:3750154-3757653 GCF_000327345.1 Myotis davidii | reverse complement strand
GAGAGTGGCCAGAAAAGGATGGGATGGACTGTGTGGGGGAGGGTGGGTGGGTGGGTGAGGAGTGAGCAGAGGAAGGGTGAGGGGTAGAGGGCACTCACATTTTTGAGGATGGCCCAGACTGAGGCGCTATTGTTGGTGGGCTGAGAATTGGGGGCTGAAACTCCAAACTCCTCTTTGCCTGCTCTTGACGCCTCTCCTGGGGTGACAGGTTGTGGAAGGATTTCCAAATTGTAGGAAAGACAGCAACAGGAAATGATGTAAACATTCCCCAAAAGGGCTGGGGTTAGGTGGGGGTGGCACCTCCTTTCACAGTGCACAGGGGCACCCTACCACCTAGCGCAGACCTCCTTACAGTGCCAGTCCCTGTGCCCTGACCTCTCCCAGGAGCCTCAGCTCAGGCTACACCTTGTCCCCAAATCCGAAATTGCTTCCCACGGTCACCCAGAACCTCCCCCTATTGTAGTTCCCACAGCTCTTATTTCCCAGTGTCCCCTCGCCCCACCCCTGATCCCTCTGCCTCATCTCTGCCAGTAAACACAGGGCACCAGTTCCTGCCCGCTGTGCTCAGCTGCCCCCTGCCGGGAGGCCCTCCTCCACCCCAGCTTCCTCGTATCTGCAGACCTTTACTAATGAGGTCCAGCTTGGTCTCCTGCTCTCCGGGCCCTTCGAGCTTGAGCTGCTGGTAGTAGCGGTAGAATTCCTACCGAGTGAGGAAGGCAAAGGTGGACTCAGAAACGGGATCTCCAGAATCTCCGCCTCCCCCAGGTGTCAGCCTCAGAACACCCGTGGTCCAGCGCCCTGGGCTCCCCAGACCGCAATCCCCCCTTTCTCCTTTTGCTCACCAGCCGGGGCAGTGCCAGGTAACAAATGATGGTCAAAATGATGACCCCGCAGGCTGTGATAAAATAGCCGAAGGCGCTTTCTGACAGCTCTGAGCCACCTGGGGTGGAGGGTATCAGCCGTGAGACAGGGCCCACCGCCTTCTCATGGCACACAGCCGGGCAGATAAGATAGACGGCAAGACTTACTGGCGATGGCGCAGATCATGGCCACTGAGGCGAAGATGCCTGCCAGGCCCTGGCCACTCATGATGGGGGCCGTGTAGTGGGCAGGCAGGAGGCCAGCTAGACCAAACAGGCTGCCCTGCAGGATGGCACCGAATGCTGGGGGAACAGGATGGGCATCAAGAGGGGTGCGGGCAGGGTGGGGCTCACTTCCGCTGGGGGCTGTTGGGCTCATGGGGAAACAGGTTCCTGGAACTCCTGCTTTACTGCCAGTGGGTCTTGCTGCCCAGGGGCCCGTCTCTCCGCCCCTCACTCGAAGCCCTGTCCCTGCGGCTCAGGCGTCTGAGCGCTCACTGCCCACGGCGTCCATTTCCTCTGGGGGTCGGAATGAGCTTCTCTGGCTGGCTGTGGGTCTGAAGGAAGGGTGG
This sequence comes from Myotis davidii, assembly GCF_000327345.1. Taxonomy (NCBI): domain Eukaryota; kingdom Metazoa; phylum Chordata; class Mammalia; order Chiroptera; family Vespertilionidae; genus Myotis; species Myotis davidii. The sequence goes on along the minus strand of NW_006300048.1, from coordinate 3,756,221 downwards.
GGAGACGTGGGAAGATCTCCGCCCAGGTTCCCCCCAGCCCCGCTTACAATTAATGAGCATGATCTTGACCATGGTGATGACGAAGAAGGGCAGGGCGTCCAGGGGCACCCTCACCAGGATAGCAGTGGTCAGGAACACCAGCAGGATGGCCACCAGGCTGCCCAGGATCCGAACGGACTGGGGGATCCTGCAGGGGAGGCCGAGGTGGCGGAGAGGCGTGGGGCTCAGCCCAGGGTGCGCAGGAGGCAGCCAGGGGTCAGGCTGGGCCTGGGCGCTCACCTCTGATGCAAGAAGGAGTTGAGGTAGGCGAAGATCAGCATGGGTAGCATGGCACACAAGGTCATGACATTGTTGAAGATGTCACGCAGATAATTCTGATCCGGAGAGGGTACCGTGGGGGTGGCCAAGGCCTGGATGTCCCTGCTCAGGTTAGCCGTGCCCACGGACATGTTCTGGGGCTGGCCCAGGCGGTTTTTGAAATACTGTGGGGCATGCAGGGAGGAGTGTTAGCACCTCTCTCCCTGTGCCCACAAGTACAGGTACAGGCCCTGCCTGCCCCGTGGACATGCCCGCTGGAGCCCCGTCCCCCCGTCTCACCAGAGTGGCTGTCATGAAGAAATTCCAGGGGAGCAGGGTCCCCAGACCCAGCATGAAGAAGATAAGCCAGACGGCTTTGTACCTGGGGATGGGAGAGGAAAGAGGAGCCAAGTGACCCACCATCTCCGCCCCCCTCCCTGACCAAACTCAGGGAAGCCCGTCCCTCCTGCCCTTCAGTCTCTCCAGCCATCCCAGGGCACAGGGCATCTGTGTTTGTGTCCAAGTACATGTGTCCCCCTACGAGTGTAAGTGGAGGGGGAGGTGTCCTGGGATAGGGGACAGGGCCCAGCTGTGTCCAGAGGAGGAGGGGGGGGGGACACAAGGCTGAAGGACATGGCCATAGGACGGTGGTTCTCAGCCCCTGAAGACTCAGGGGACCCTGCAGGCTTGGGAACCAGTGTGACCCACACATCTGGAGGTAGTTTTGGAAATCCTGCTCTACAGGCTGGGGGTGGCGGGTGAGCGAGAAGCAAACAGCAGTGTCTCCCTCCCCCGCCCGCCCGCCTGCCCACAGCTGCTGGGAGTGACCGCTGCAGCCTGGCCAGGGAGCGTGCGGCTGCCCAAAGAGAATTCTGAGGGCACGAAACTCCCAGACCATTCTGGACCTCGTGGGGCAGGCAAGGTGCCTGAGGGCAGCGGGAAATGAGGGAGCTGTTCTTTCCAGGCCCGGACAGAACCGGCTTTGTAGGTCACACCACCCAGGGTAGGCCAGGAGGTATCCGGCCACTGAACGTCACCTGGGCCCCGGAGTGTAAATAAGTGCCACCCCTGGTTTTGCCAGGCCAACCCCAAGTCCTACACCTCAGGGCCTGTCTGGGATGGGCCAGCTTCCCCCAGGCAGCGCTGGGTGCTCCCACTATGGTCTCCAGATGTGGCTGCCCTACCCTCCCGACAGCCAGCAGCTGCTTTCTTCACAGAGAGGGCAGGGACAAAGCCCAAGGCAGCGAGGACAGGTCTGGCCAGAGCGCAGTGCCTGCCTCACACAGGGGGGCCCGGGTGGGCGCCCCAACTGGGCAGGTCTCAGTCATGACAACTGCAGTCCCCAGCTCCCTCATATACGCTTGACATAGAGAGCTAAGGGCTTGGTTCAGAGACCCAGGATGGAGGGAGAAACTCCCAGTCAAGGTCACACAGGAAAGGGGGGGTGGGGGGTGGGATGAGTGCAACAGGTGATGGAGATGGGAGTGGTGAGGCTGGGAAGGAGCAGGCAAGCAGCCTGGGCGTAGGGACGAGGGAGGGCACCGACCGGGGCCTGGACTTACTGTCTCCTTAAATTCTCGTCCATCCAAATACACCTCGCCTCTATTTCACAGGTGGGAAATGGTCCCAGGGAGGTAAGTGCCCAAGGACCCACAGCCAGAAATAGTCTAGTTCTGTGGCTTTTGGCACAGGGAGGGAGACAGACCGGGAGGGAGAGGTGAAGGGGTGAAGAGCTTTGGACCTGAGGCATGACTTCATCAACTTGCTATGGTCCCAGACTCCTTGGAGAAGGTGAGCCAAGCGACAGCCTCTTCCCCCAAACACGTATGCGGGTCTAACTTGAGGGGGTCGCAGGCTCCAGGGGTGCAGAAGGGAGAGGAAGGTCAGAGCAAGGACCAAGTGCATCAAGGTCATGTGAGAGAGACGCAGCCCTGAGGAAGGGGCCGTTCTGCCAGATGTGCTCTGTCTGGAATGAGGGGTGCTGCCAAATGTCTCCCCAGGATGGTGGCAGGAGGGCCGGAAGCTGCGGCTGGCTGGAGAGCAACAGCGGAAAAACTGACAGGCCAGGGAGGAGCTGCCACTCACCCACCGTGACTCTCCCCACAGACACCCTTGCCAGCACCCAGCCAGGGCAGGCATGGCCCCCACCCCTGACGCAGACCTGTCTCACAGTGACCTGGCTGGAAGGCCAGTCAGCAGTGACAACTCCAAATTCCAAAGGTCACGCCACCCAGCCCCCTAGAGACCCATTTCCACACCCCTGGGTCCCCAGCCCAGGCCTCCCAGTACCTGTCCTGAGGCTGGTGACTGGTTGTCATGGTGATGACGGTCTTGGCTTTGCCTGGCTGACTGCTCTCTCCCTCTGAGGCTCGCTTGGGGCAGAAGCAGTGTGAGGCCTTGTCTCCTCCTGTTTCCCCACAGGCTTCTTCAGGCTCTTAGGGGTAGGAGAGGGGGCAGGGCAGACAGAGCTTGCAAACCCCGATCCCAGCAGGAACCCCTCCTGGCCCTGCCTCTCAGGACTGCTCAGTCTGACCCCGCTGGCCAGTCCCGCTGGGCCCCCCGCCTGCTCAGGCTCCACCTGGCAGCAGGCCTGGCCTGGCCGCTGTCACCGCTATTTTTACCCAGCAGCAAAGCCGTGTGTAAGCTGGCAAACCGGAGGGTGGAGAGCAGGAGGGAAGGAGGAGGACGTCTGATTGAGAGGGAGGGAGAAGACAGGCAAAGGCAGGGAAGAGGATGAGAGGGGTCAGGGACAGTGACGACAATGGAAGGAGGCACAGGAGGAGGGAAACAGAAAGGAGATAGAGTGGAGAGGGGGGCTCCAAACTACCATCTGCAAGAGCAGCAGCCGGCAGGATGAACGGGAGAGAGGCCTGCCCTCCCACCCTCCCGGGAAGCCCCTGGATTCCCGCCGAGGGTGGCTCTGGAGGACCTGTCCCCTCCTGGAGGCGCCCCAGACTCCAGCCTCTCTGCTGGTGGCACCTGAACCTTCCTTTCCACCCACTGCCCAGGGACTTCCTAGTTCCTGGTCAGTTTTCCAGGAAAACCCTTTCCGATGGGTGTGGGACACAGACATTTCCACAACCTAGCCTGACCCCTCCCCTGACCCACCCCTCACCCCCCAGTCCTGGCCCGAGTCACCCCATCCCCCGCTGGTTCCTCTCACTCCCAGGCCCCTACACTCTTCCCCTTTCTCAGAGCACACTTGCAGGGAAGACTGGGGGGTGGGGGCACAGGCCTGACTAACTGCTAGTCCCAAAGCGCCTACCCGCTCCTCCGTGTCCCTCTCCTGCTCCCCGCTGGTGTTACTCCCTTAGCTAGGACCTCTTTGGCACCAGCAGATAAAATGTGCTGGCGCACACACACACCCCCTCACCCCAAAAGGGAGGGCCTCACTTTAGAGCCAGGAGGACTGGCTTCCCTCGCCTGCCCGCCGGGGGCCTGCACTCACCAGGTGCCCAGGCTTGCCAGGAGGGTCAGAGCCACGGAGGCTGGGCCGTCCCTGGGAGGTGGTCCTAGCTTCCACTCAGGCAGGTCTTGTCCATGGGCTCCTAGGTCAGGGTCCAGAATGAAGACAGTGCCACAGGGCATATGGGGAGAGAACCCCCCTGGCCTGGCTGTGAGAGGCAGCTGCGCCGTTCTGAGAAGCCTCACACCTCCCTCAACCAGGGAGATAAAAAACCACCCTGCAGCTGGGGAGATAACGACCCAACCGTCTCAGCAGGGGAGCTGAGGGAATGGGTCCACTCACAGGTACAGCCAGTGCTCCAGGTCCCAGCCCCAGATAGACACCTTCAGGGACCCCATCCTCTCCGCGGGCTTTCCTCCCCATCCCAGTAAGTCACCCGCGCCTGGGTCATAGGACAGGCAGGGGAGGAGCAGACCGGCACATCTCCATCTGGAGGTGGAGGGCTGTTTTCGTCCACCCTTTCAACAAATATTTACCAAGGGCTTTGCAGGCTAGCCAGGCTCTGTTCTAGGCCCTGGGGCAGAGTGGCGAACAACTTTTTACATTTTCTAGAGGGATGAGGGCAAGAGGGGGGAGGAGGCAATGAACAGAGAAGGCTCAGGGCTCAAGTTTTCTATAGGGACCAGGGCGGGGAAACCCCAGCTTCTCACCTCAGCTCGCCCCGTGCCCCTCTCCACCCCCTCAGGCAAGATTCCTGGCAGTGCAGTTTCAAAGCAGGCCAGAGCCTGGTGGAACGGGCCTTAGGCTCAGAGGAGTGTTCATTTCTGCCTTCTCCCTCAGCTTCACTCCTGCTTTCTGTTCTCAGTAAACCCACCCCAGTCCTGGGTACCATTCAACTCCAGGGGCAGCCCCTCCCCTGCCCACATCCTGACACTCAGCAGGCCAGCCCAGGTGTTTTATTGTCTGCCTTTGCCCAGCAGCAAACAGGGATTTGATACCAGCTCAGAGCATCTGGTGTACCCCTGGCCGTGCCGTGGCCTGCCCACATGGGGCCCTGACAGCAGCCGCCAAACTCGGGTTCCCAGCACTTCTCATGCACCCCAGCTTCCAGACACACCTCTGTGGTGGCATCAAATTCTCCACTCCCCAGGATCCTGAATAGGGCCAGCCTGCAGATAGCTCCCCTTTCCCTTATAACCACCACAGCTAGTTCTAGATGGTCTCCTCTGAACAGAGTGGGGCAGCTAGTGTCCAGAGAGGTTGAGTCTCCTGCCTGCAGTCACAGAGCAAGTGAAGGGGCGAGCTGGAATTCAAACTCAAGGTATAAAGCCTGCTTCCCAGCTGGCCCTGTATACGGGGAGGTGGGGATGCTCCATCCAAATAAGGGGGGACATAAAGTGGCAGCCAAGGCTAACATGAGTGTCAAGTGTAAGGCACCCCTCTTCCATTACACACACATCCTGGCGTAGAGGGAGGGTCTAAAGCAGCGATTCTCAACCTGTGGGTCGCCACCCCTTTGGCGGTGGAAAGACCCTTTCATAGGGGTCGCCTAAGACCATTGGAAAACACATATATAATTACATATCGTTTTTGTGATTAATCACTATGCTTTAATTATGTTCAATTTGTAACAATGAAAATACATCCAGCATATCAGATATTTACATGACGATTCATAACAGCAGCTACATTACAGTTATGAAGTAGCAACGAAAATAATGTTATGATTGAGGGTCACCACAATATGAGGAACTGTATGAAAGGGCCGTGGCATAAGGAAGGTTGAGAACCGCTGCCTTCTCCCTCAGCTACACCCCTGCTTTCTGTTCTCAGTAAACCCACCCCAGTCCTGGGTACAATTCAACCCCAGGGGCAGCCCCTCCCCTGCCCACCGCCAGGGGCCCGGCGCCCCTCTCCACCCACCAGATTCATGGAGATGACCGGGGCCCGCCCGCCCTTTGCGGAGGTCAGCTCCGCGACAGCTGGCTTCAGGCCCAGGAGCCAGGTCCCCCCGCCCGGCTCGGGTCCCTCTGCCACTGTTCTCAGTAAACCCACCCCAGTCCTGGGTACAATTCAACCCCAGGGGCAGCCCCTCCCCTGCCCACAGACTCTAAAGGTTACCAGGGAAATGGGCAGAGGGGCCGCCCAGGAGGGGCGAGGGGCAGGATGGCGCCAGCTCTCCGCTGGGAAGAAGGCCGGAGGGTGTGCGTCCCTGTCTCTCCCCGAGGAAGGAAGGTCCTCTCTCTGGGAGTGAATGAGGACGCATCCCGCAAGGGGACCCTAGGGACGCCAGCCGGTCAATGACAGGCGGTGGCTAAAGTGCGCGCCTCTGCCCCGCGCGCCCGCAGCCCCGCTCTCCGCATC
>NW_006300048.1:3747233-3749861 GCF_000327345.1 Myotis davidii | reverse complement strand
CGCGGGGCTAGGACCTCTCTGGCCCCGGCTGCACCGAACCCTGCCCAGCCAGGGGCACGCGGCGTTGGAGGGCAGCCCCACACCTCGCCTTATTCCGGGGCTAGGACCTCTCTGGCCCCGGCTGCACCGATCCCTGCCCAGCCAGGGGCACGCGGCGTTGGAGGGTGCAGCCCCACAGGGGGTCACCTACCTCCCCGGTGCTGGGGCTACACGCATCCTACACAACTGCCCTCAGGGCTCTCCCACCGACAAACCTGCCAGACAGGCCCGGGCGCCCCCAGCTCCACACTATCTGAGTGCGCCTGGCGGTGCCCTTATCGCTCCCCAAGCCTCTCCCAGCCACTCGCATCCACACTGCACCCTTTTCCTTCCAGGACCCCTCCTTTTCAGCGCCACTTTCTTCCTTTCACACCTGACCTGGTCTTTGCTCTTCCGCCCTGGACCCCACTCAGCCCTGGGATGCCTCCGACAACATGGGCATAACCAGGGACCTGTTTTCCCCTCTAACACACACAGCCCACATCCACACAAACACGCCACCCACAGCTCTGATCGGAGAGGGATGTGTGGCTCTGTGTGTGCGGTGATGGGTGGAGGCTGCCCTGTGGCCCCCTCATGATTCACCCTTTCTAAATTCAGATCTTTGGAAAGACGGAGGCACAGTTGGGGATGGGAAGAGAAAAAGCCGGGAGCAGCCTTACATCCTGAGAATCCTATTTCCTGACAGAGGCAGGGGCGGAAGCCTGCTGAGACCCACATCCGCCACCACCGGAGGAAGAGGGGGTGGGCGTGCTGAGGGGTGGTCGGTCCTAGGACCTCCACGGGAGGGGGAGGGGTCCACTCCAGTTTTGCAGGTTAGTAAATCTGGGGGAAGGGGAATCGCTGCCCCTACAGCAGCTCTCAGTGCTGGAGGACAATCCAAAGGCAGAGAGGTGCCGAAGAGAGAAAATCCAATGCAGTCCCCAACCTCGCCCCCTCGGCCCAAGAGGCCTGTCTGCTGGGGAAGCCACAGACACTAATTAACAATTAGGAGTACTAATATCTTAGGGATGGGAGAGTCACACCCTCTCCTCAGAGCAGACTGGGCCCCAGGGGAGGAGTAGCTTTGCCACTCAACGATCAGTGGACACTCCCAGGCTACTCCAGAAGGGTGTTGCCAGCCTTCGAGCTGCTTGTCCCAGAGACATGACACACCATCATCCCCCAGTCTTAACCAGAGGACAGGAAGAGGGGTATTGGTGGTATTTTTCTAGGCACTGCACCCTGGCTTAATGGGGATTGACACTGCATCTCCATTCCTACCCTGTGTTTGTCCAGTCTCTCTCTCTTCCTCTCCAGGCCCGCCTCTCCCCTCTTTCTTGGCCCCCGTCTCTTTCCCCACCCCTGTTGACCAGCTTTGGACCTGTGGGGGTGGCAGGCCTTAGTGGTCAGACAGATCTGCCAGGCATGGCTAGGCTGGTGGCCAATGGCTGCAGTTGTGTGCAAAGGAGGCTGGGGTTGGAAAGAAATTGGAGGGAAGTGGTGAGGGTTCTAGGCCAGACCGGGGAGGGCCGGTTCCTCTCTCCATCCCCCCACGCCCCCCACCCCCTCCAAGCCTGGCCTGTTCCTTAGATGGCAACAGCCAGGGCTGTTATTGCTGGACACAAGCCCATCTGGCACTCGCCCTGCCTGGGCCCCCTGCCAGCACCGGTAGCCCTCCAGATCCACTTCTCTGGGCAGAGATGATTGCTGGATGCCAAGGCCCTCTGCTGGACAGCCTCAGAGCCCAACTCACCCAGCCTGTGCCTGGAGTATTTCAAGCCCCTTTCTGGGCTCCTGCAGGTCCCTGGCTCAGGTGTGGGGTGGGACCCTATTTGAAATTGTGGCTTGTCCCAGACTCCATCCAAGCCTGCCTCACCCCAGGCAGCCTCCCTCCAGCCTTGTTTGCTGGAAATGTTGGCTGGGCCCAGCGTTCTGTCCCCAGCACATGCCTCACGACTGTGTGCGTTCTCAGTTGTGTTTGTGACTACACCTCCATGGCTGGGCTGGGACTAGGGCAAGGCCAGGGAGGTACTTGCCTGAGATGCAAAATGTAAAGGCAGGGGTGCTGCCAAAAAATTCAGGAATCAAGATGAATAATATTGTCATGAAATACTTTTTAAAAATCCTAGTAAATGAAAAACATCCGTGAACAAAACATCAACATTTAAAATAAAGACGGGATCTGGCCCTCGCAGGGTCAGACTCGCCTCACCTTCCTTGAGAGTGGACAGGGGCCTGGGCGTGCCCCTCTGGCCTAATTTCTCACACCTTTGCCCCTTCCTCTGCCCTGGGTGGGCTTTTGACCTTGAGTGGTCAGTCCGTGTTTGAGGCAAAGTCCCAGAAAGGTATGCCCTCCGCCAGAAACCGCAGATTCCCACCCGTGGCCATCCCTCCTCCAGCAGGAACCTAGCTCACCCTCCGCCTCCGGGGGGCTGGGGCCCAGCGCAGACCCCGTCCCGCTCTGCTCCCCGCACACCTGCGGGGACCTGGGAGGGGCGTCGGGAGTTGCGGAGGGGATGGGCAGGAAGTCCTTGGGCCCCGCAGGACCCTGGTCGCCCTCCCGGCCTCCTCATCTCGGGAGAGGGGCCGCAGCCGGAAACCGCAGCC
>NW_006300048.1:3743644-3744512 GCF_000327345.1 Myotis davidii | reverse complement strand
GGCCCCGGCGGGGAGCCCGCAGGGCAGGAACCAGGCGCACAGCTCTGGCCTCAGGCCTTCCCCTGGCCCTGGCCTCTGACGGCTGTGGGGACACGAGGGGGTCCTGTAAGACGCCCCTATTCCTTGCTGTGCCCCTCTGGCCCTAGAGCTTGTGGAAGGAGGAGGGAGGGAGGACTCTTGCTGGAGGACCCTAAACAAATGATCCGGAGGCTGAGATGCAAATACTAGTACATCTGACAACTCTCATTTGACCGCTGACGGAAGTCCCCTTGGGGAGGAGGAAATGAAGCTGTGAGTTCCTCGGGGGTGGGGGGGCCCCCACCCCCACCCCCCCGCCGCCCCAGCAGCACCTCCTCCGCCGGCAGAGTGCCCCTCAGGAGCAGGCATTCTGCACTGCGGCCCTCAGCCAACAGACCTCCCTCTTCCGCCACCAGGAGCTGAGAACGGCTCCGAACGCAGTCAGGACATTGTCCTCCTCACAACCACACTGTCGCCAAGAGGCCAGGACTGCGGCCGGCGTGGGGCCCACTGCGGGGAGAAGAGGAACAGCTTCCGGGAGGTGAGGCCCCACAGGCTCCATGGAGTCGGGCGGGAGGAAGCCTGGAGCTGTTCCTCACCCTCAGCCCCCCGCCAGGTGGGACTGCCTGGCGGCACGGGCGGAAGTGTGGCTGATAAGAATGTCCAAGGCACCCCAGGAATTCAACAATATTTACTGAGCACCTGCTGCATGCTGGGCTTTGGGGGCGGGACTGAGTCTCTGGGAAATCAAGGTTTCATGCTCTTAAGGTAAATCCTCAGCCGGGAAGACAATCTGGGTTAAAATCTTGCTCTCCACTAAATGGGCAGTTGTCCCTGGTTAAACGGTGTC
>NW_006300048.1:3742258-3743379 GCF_000327345.1 Myotis davidii | reverse complement strand
CCTTCCCCTGGCCTTGGCTTCTGACGGCTGTGGGGACACGAGGGGGTCCTGTAAGACGCCCCTATTCCTTGCTGTGCCCCTCTGGCCCTAGAGCTTGTGGAAGGAGGAGGGAGGGAGGACTCTTGCTGGAGGACCCTAAACAAATGATCCGGAGGCTGAGATGCAAATTCTAGTACATCTGACAACTCTCATTTGACCGCTGACGCTGACGGAAGTCCCCTTGGGGAGGAGGAAATGAAGCTGTGAGTTCCTCGGGGGTGGGGGGGCCCCCACGCGGCCGGCGGGGGCCCACTGCGGGGAGAAGAGGAACAGCTTCCGGGAGGTGAGGCCCCACAGGCTCCATGGAGTCGGGCGGGAGGAAGCCTGGAGCTGTTCCTCACCCTCAGCCCCCCGCCAGGTGGGACTGCCTGGCAGCACAGGCACGGGCGGGAGTGTGGCTGATAAGAATGTCCAAGGCACCCCAGGAATTCAACAATATTTACTGAGCACCTGCTGCATGCTGGGCTTTGGGGGCGGGACTGAGTCTCTGGGAAATCAAGGTTTCATGCTCTTAAGGTAAATCCTCACCCGGGAAGACAAGCTGGGTTAAAATCTTGCCTCTCCACTAAATGGTCAGTTGTCCCTGGTTAAACGGTGTCCCTCCCCGGACGCCATGCCCGCACTTGTCTGGGGTAAGGAGGTGGGGAGAGCCGTTCCTTGCCCCGCGGAGGCCCCGGTGATGAGGAGAGGCCCTGAGGGGTGCAGGGAGGAGGTAAAGACCAGTTTTCAGCTAGATGCGGGGCCTGGTGCCAGTCATTGCTGCCGGGGCCGGGAGGCAGGCTTGTTCAGGACCCTCTCATGCTCAGTCCGAACCACGGCTAATGCCCACTGGGCAGGCCTCGGTCAGTGATGGTGCCAGGACCGTCGTACTCCACAAGAAAGCAGTGCGTCCCTGCTGCTAGCAGGACTCGTGGCCTCACTTTTGCGGGGCTAACCTCTCCCTCCTCTCAGGGCGGGCCACTCTGGAGGCCTCTGCGGTGTCCGGCTGGTGTCTCTGGCTGAGGATGAACAGCAGGCAGCTCAGCAAAGCCTCACGCAAGTCCTGGGAGCCCAGGCGGCGGGCCAATCGACGCAGCAGGGGC
>NW_006300048.1:3725993-3742217 GCF_000327345.1 Myotis davidii | reverse complement strand
GCAGCAGTGGAAGCAGGAGCGGGAGCAGCGGGGCGGGCATGGCCGGGTCAGTGACTTCGAAGGCAATCCAGAATCTGGGCTTGCCTCTCCTGCTCCCTCCTCACCTGCAAAGACATGGGGTGCTGGGCAGAATTCCCACCCCCTCCGGTTTCCACCATCACACTCCCCAGACCTCAATTCATGGGTCCCTTTTGCTTTCCTGAAGCCCTTTCTGTTGGCGAGGTAGCTGGGGCAGGAGGGTTCTCCCTGTAGGGGAAAGCGGGACCAGGGCCGACAGCCGGCCATTCCCAGCCTCCAGGGCTCCCAGAGTTCCCTGCACCCCTCCCTTCCCTGGTCACCTTCTCCTCTTGCACACACTCTCTGGACATTCTCCATTCTTCTCCCTCAATCCAGCAGAAGTTCCTCCCCAGGCAATTCTAACTTTTCTTTTGTGGGCCCTTGATCCAGCCCGACCTGACACTCCTTACCCTCCCAAACCCCCACCCCAGGGGAGCAACTCTTACCAGTCAGGACCAGTGCTCTGGCTGAATTAGCCTGTGGGGACACAGCCTCCAGGACATTCAGTACACAGGGCTGCCCCACCCAGCTCAGCCCAACCCAGGACAACTTGCCAGGGTGGGGGGAGCAAGGAAGAGACAGCTGTGTGCTGGCACCTGGTATCTGGAGGGGAGGGGGCAGCTGGGCTGCAAGAAGTGGAAGGAACAGATGCAGGAATTCTCCTGGCTGGGTTCAGACCTCAGAGATTGCACTTTGTAATGATGTGGCTGTATGCATGCTGATTCTTCGCATGCTGATTCTTCGGGCTCTGGTCTCCTCCTCAGTTACCTTAGTACCTGGGCGGGGTGTTGGGGGGTGGGGGACGACCTGGGAGGAGTAACTGGAGTGGGACTGTGTCTGAGACCCACTTGCCCAAATCTCAGAAGCAGTAACACTGCAGCAGCCCAAACACACCAGGCATGCTCAGAGTGGGCCAGAACAGGACCCCGGCAGGCACTTGTGGGCCCTCCCATGGGGCAGAGGAGTGGGGTCACCGTCTGTCTCACAGCTGGGCCTAGTTGGGAAGAGCTGGGGGGCACTCCAGCTGAGGAACAGGAAGAGGAATACCCACTCAGGGCCCTCTTCTCTACCTACTCCCCCACAACCCCAACCCCAAGATTAAATTAAATTCCACAAGGTAGCAAGATCTAGAGATAGCCTGGGATTGTTTTGTGTGGCTGCAGGACCAAGGGTGATCCCGAGTGGGGGGTGTGTGTGTGAAAGGATTAAGGAAAAGACAGACAAGGGAATAATAGCTGGGTCTCGGTGGGATGCTGCTCCCTGATGAGGCGACGACAGCACCCACAAGCCAATGCCACGAGGCAAAGTAGGGGCGTGATCATGTTGTTTACAGCATTCTCGTGAGCTCCAACCTCACTTAACTACATGCACCTGAACTCTAGCACAAGGCATGTGGGGTTACGTGTTCGGACCATAGGATCAAGCTTACTACCACAGCCATTGGCTATAATTGTGCTGAGGGGCCCCTGCCCTCCAGCTGGGACTTGCACGTGGCCATGAGAGGACCCTGTCCTTTCATTAGTCCGAGGCTTGAACCTGGCCAAAACACCGTAGCCACGCCCCACAGTTTTGTTTTAAAATGTGTACCTCATTCTCTTCATAAAATGGACATAATTTCTGCCTTCTTGGACTCGGTTGAGATAATAGTTTGTGAAAGTGTTTCATAAACTTTAACCTAGCCTTGGGAATATGACCATTTATCATTGCTTCACCACCAGCCTCCACTGGCAGCATCACAGTTCCAAAATCCTCAAAGACCTTGAAGAAAGAAAACTTAACCATCTAAAGGGCCTGTTCCATTTCTATCTGGAGGAAGCAGGAGCCAGAGTTTAGCTTTATAGGCCTTGTATTCCTCTCCTTCCAGTGTCTTGAAGATTTGTGATGGCCATGTGTCAGCCCTGGGCCAGGGGTGGGATGGGTACTGGGTACACACATGGGCCAAGCTGTGAGTTCATGATCTCTCTCAGTTCTCACCACCACTCTACAAGGAAGCGATTATTATACTCATTGATGAGGAAACAGGTTCAGTGTGCTTAAGCAACTTACCTAGAATCACACCGCAGATGGATGGCTGCTCTCCCTCCCAAACCTGCCCCTCCCTAAGGCTTTTCCATCTCTGTAAGTGGCAGCTGTACCTTTCTAGTTACCCTGGCCAAAATCCTCAACTTCTCTCTTCCTGTCACAGTTCACTATCCACATTCGTAAATTCAGGTGGCTCTACTTTCTTCTATTCTGGAATATAAAGGTCTTTTTATTAAAGTACTAGAGGCCCGGCACACAAAATTCATGCACGGGTATGGTCCCTAGGCCGAGCCTTCGATCAAAGCCATCTTCCCCAGCTGCCGACAGCCTGCCCCACCCCCACTGCCCCCAACCCGGGTAGCCAGTTTGCCATTGGGTGATCAGAGCCTGATGGCCTAGGCAGGGGGTGGGTGGAAGGACTGAGAGGTCAGCTGGTCCTGCCCGCTTGTGGCCCTGCCCCCATCGTGGGTCACTCTCTGTGTGTGGGGCGACCGATAGGACGGGGGCCTTGGCCTGGCACCACCCGCATCCCCTGCCACCCATCCCCCAGGTCCCTGTTTGCCATCAGGCGTTGGGAGCCTGTCAGCCAGGGAAAAGGGACTGAGAGGTGGTCAGTGCACCTCATAGTGACGGGTGAGTGGTCTGCCATTATGATCGGTGGGCTTTTACTATATAGGATAGTTGACATACTATATTATATTAATTTCAGATGTAAACATTTGACATTTATATTCCTAACCAGATAGATGGTCTGGTAACCATCTGTAACCATACAAAGGTATTGAGATATTGGCTGTATTTCCCCTGCTGTATTTTACACCTCTGTGACTTATTTATTTATAAGTTTGTACCTCTTAATCCCCTTTACCATTTTGCCCAACTGCCCACTACTCAACCTCCTGGCAACTATCAGTTTGTTCTCTGTATTTATGAGGTTTTTGTTTGTTCATTTGTTTAGTGTTTTTTTTTAAAGATATTTTTATTGATTTCAGAGAGGAAGGGTGTGGGAAAGAGAGAAAGAAACATCAATGATGAGAGAGAATCATCAATTGGCTTCCTCCTGCACGCCCTACACTGGAGATCAAGCCCGTAACCATGGCATGTGCCCCGATGAGGAATCAAACCATGACCTCTTGGTTCATAGGTCAACGCTCAACCACTGGACCACGCTGGCCGGGCTATCTGTGCAATTTAAAAGTGCACTCCTTCCTCCCCATCTCCTGTTGCCTTCTCTCCACCCCTCCCTCTGTCTCCGTAACAAACCATTGTCTGACATGCGATATATTTTCCTTTACTTCCTATCTTATTGCTCTCTGCCTCCCCCACGAGGATGTACACTCCATGAGAGTAGGGACTTACATCTGTTTTGTCAGCTGCTGTGTCCCCAGTGCCTGGTAGCAAACATTTGATGTAAGAATAAATAAATAAATAAATAAATAAATAAATAAATAAATAAGCCCAGCTAATGTGGCTCAGTGGTTGAGCATCAACCTATGAATCAGGAGCTCGTGGTTCGATTCTTGGTCAGGGCATGTGCCCGGGTTGTAGGCTTGATCCTCAGGGCGGGGCATGCAGGAGATAGCCAATCAATGATTCTCTCTCATCATTGATGTTTCTATCTCTCTCTCCCATTCCCTTCCTCTCTGAAATCAATAAAAATATATTTGGGGGAAAAAGATTTTAAAAAAGGATAAATAAATGAAAGTTCTGTGACAGGATCAAATCCAGGCCTGCTTGCCCCAGAGCCTGTGCCTCTAAGCCCCAGAGCTACATTGATCTGAACATACTTCTAGGATATGTGTGAGAACCCTGCAGGCCACACACAGCTGGAGAGAGCCCTCCGTGAGGAGGAACTGAACATACTGAGCCAAAAAAGGGAAGCCAGGCCTCTAGCCTCTCAGGGAACCTCCAAATTGTGTAATTTCCAGGGTACTATGAAACCTGACCAAGCGCTGGCCCACACCTGTAGTTGCTGTGATCCTGGGTAAGTCACACCCCATCCCTCCCAGCCTCGCCTCCACAGCTGTGAGGCCTTCCAGTGGTGAGAACCTTGGACCTGGCCTGGGGCCAGGTGCCTGAACCATCCCTGCCCCCCTGTAAGCAGAATGAGGGGCTCCAGGGACCTGGCAGGGTGAGGCCAGTGAAGGAAACAACATGTTGTCTCTGGTAACAACGGGGAGCCCTGGAGGAGGTGGGGAGGGAGGTGCAGAGGGGCAGCAGCTGGTCCATGACAGGGATCTAGTCATAGTTTACTCTCCACCCCACCCGCTCCTGAGATGAACTCCCCTTTTCACCTCCTTTCCACCCTCGGCATTAGGAAGTTTGAGAACCACTGCTCTCATGGGAGATCCCTTGCCCCCCCACCCCAAGCCTGCCCCATTTTCTCCAAGACAGAAAACCAAGGGCTCTACTAAAGATCCCCTCAGCTTTCCTGGAAAGACAACCGTTCTCTCTGGCAACCAAGTGGCCAGAGGCGGCTCCTTCTAGTTCCTGATTTTGCTTTGCCCAATGTGTCTGGCCCCCACTGCCCTGACCTTTACCCCTCATCTTCTGCTGCCAGACAACTTTGAGGAAATTGACCAACCCTCTTGTTTTTACAAGTCAATTAAAAAGGCTCTGGCCCCAGGTGACTCAAGTAGGTCGTTCCCATACGCCAAAGGTTTGCAGGTTTGATTCTCAGTCAGGGCACATACAAAGGTTGTGGGTTTGATCCCTGATCAGGGAGCTTGCAGGAGGCAACCGATTGATGTTTCTCTCTCTCTCTCTCTCTCTCTCTCTCTCTCTCTCTCTCTCTCTCTCTCTCTCTCTCTCTCTCTCTCTCTCTCTCTCTCTCTCTCTCTCTCTCTCTCTCTCTCTCTCTCTCTCTCTCTCTCTCTCTCAAGACAATGAACATATCCCCTCAGATGAGGATAAAACATGTATCTGGGTGCCAACTTGTGAAGTGGAGGCCATGGGCTGGGCAGAATTTGGCCCCTGGGCTCCTCCTCCCTTGTCCTCTCCGCCAGATCCGCAGGGTCACTTAGAAGTATCCTGCCCCCCCCCACCCCCAATACATAGACATCAGTTAATTGGGCCATTCATGTCAACAATAAGTACTGAGTGCCTACTGTGTGCCAGGCCTGCACAAGGTGCCAAGGGCCCAGCACAGACACACCAAGAGTCAGCAGAGAGACAGACCAGCGATGGGGAACCCCGGGATGGGGTGGTGAGAGTTGTGATAGAGCTAATGGGTCCTTTCAAGACCTGGGAGTACTGGGCCTCCCGCTCTTAGCCCCTTCTGGCTGGTCCCCATCCAGGGGTCCGAACCACTCTACCAGCTGGCCACCGCCTCTGCTACCGCCCGTACTGGGAGGCTGAGGGCACTTATGGGCCTTTCACTCAGATCTGGAGTCACCTGCTGGCTTGGGACCCTGTGTCAGGGCTGCTCTGGCTGCCTGAGCAGACTGTACACCGCACAACCCACTGTGGGAACGGCCCTCTGGGGCTGTGCTGTGCGAGGCCCTCTTCCCTACAAGGGAATGATCATAACACCTGCCTCGGACAGCACCAAGGATGGGAGAACAGCAGGCCCAGAGCGTGGCCCCCAGAAGGTGTCCAATAAGCAAGCGTTTCCTTCCTTCCATCCTTTTGGGGTTTCCCTCCCAGTACACTCTCGGTCTGAGGCCAGCCCAGGGGCTGCTCCTCGAAGGCCTCCAGGCGGCATCCTGACCTCCTAAGGAGCCATGGAGAGTGGACACTGGGCTCAGCTAATGCTGGAAGGATCAGCGGAGCCTGGGTCCCCTCGAGGCCTGGCCTCTGGCCCTGCCATGTCTCACATCCTGTTGTCCCCGCCAGGGCATCCTCACTGGCCTGAGCCCTTCCTGGTTCTGGGAGGTTGAGGGCAGCACTGACCCCCAAAGGAGGAGTTCTGGAAAAGTGCGGGGAGGCTGCACGGAGGCAGGGAGTGCTGAGAAGCACAGGTGCCCAGGAGGAGGCGTGGAGGCCGGTCAGGTACGAAGGAAGGGTCGGGGAGAAGAGCAGAATACCAGCCAGAATGGGAGGTCAGCCCTGCCGCTGCGACAGCGCTTCCCCGCCTGCGACAGTAGTTCTGAAACCTATACCTGAGTGGGGCTGTTGGGAGGATCTGAGGCCCAAATGGGTGACAGCTGCGGGAACACTGTGTGAACGCCAGCTCCTCAAGGGAAGAGGTTATGCTCGCGGGAGGGATGGTCCCTTACCCATGACCGCCGCTCCTCTACCTGGTGTGGGTGGTGGGACCAGCACCAGGTGTTAGACCCGCGGGGTCAGACCTGACCTTGGTTCAGCAACATCAGTACCTGAGTGCTGGCTAGGAAAGAATTCGGAGCCAAGACTCAAGCTACGAGAGAACATTTATTTCGAAAATCACAGAGGTAGAAGGATTAATGTGCAGACAAAATGGGCCGAGGAAACAAAATATGGAGAGAGGCAAAGGAAGGGCCCTAGGAGCATGGGAGTGAGGAAGGTAACGGAACGTTCCCTGGGGGAGGGGTGGAGGAAGGAAAGGCGCTGGCCCGCTCCAGGGAGGGACAGCTCACCGGGTCCTCTCTCTTAAGGGTCTTAAGGAGGACATTCCAAGTAGAGAGGCAAAGGAAGGGCCCTAGGAGCATGGGAGTGAGGAAGGTAACGGAACGTTCCCTGGGGGAGGGGTGGGGGAAGGAAAGGCACTGGCCCGCTCCAGGGAGGGACAGCTCACCGGTCCTCTCTCCTAAGGGTCTTAAGGAGGACATTACAAGGGAAGATCTCAACAGAATATCCAGCAGCTTTCCAGCTGTGTCCTTTCAGCGGCTAGGTCAGCAGTCGCCAACCTTTCGGACCTCACGGACCACCAGTGGTCAGACCACCGGTCGGTGACCGCTGGTCTAAGTCACTACTGATCGATTGGTCAGTGCAGGAAGGGGGTCCTTATTCAGTGCAGCTGGACCTGAGGTCAGCCTTCGTCGTGGCATGCTTGTCTGGTTTTGCTGCTTTTCTGGGCCTGGAGCTGAAATACAACTGAGGCCTAAATGTTATCCCTGGGGAAAAAGGTAAGGGGTCCAAACCACATGACCATCGATATGCTGGGGGGTCAGCGGCTAGGTCAGCAGTCGCCAACCTTTCGGGCCTGACGGACCACCAGTGGTCGGACCACCGGTCGGTGACCGCTGGTCTAGGTCACTACTGATCGATTGGTCAGTGCAGGAAGGGGGTCCTTATTCAGTGCAGCTGGACCTGAGGTCAGCCTTCGTCGTGGCATGCTTGTCTGGTTTTGCTGCTTTTCTGGGCCTGGAGCTGAAATACAACTGAGGCCTAAATGTTATCCCTGAGGAAAAAGGTAAGGGGGTCCAAACCACGCTGGTCTAAGTCACTACTGATCGATTGGTCAGTGCAGGAAGGGGGTCCTTATTCAGTGCAGCTGGACCTGAGGTCAGCCTTCGTCGTGGCATGCTTGTCTGGTTTTGCTGCTTTTCTGGGCCTGGAGCTGAAATACAACTGAGGCCTAAATGTTATCCCTGGGGAAAAAGGTAAGGGGTCCAAACCACATGACCATCGATATGCTGGGGGGGGGGAGTTGGGGGGGAGGTCCCACCCTAAAATCATCCTTTGCTAGGCACCAGGGGCATTCCACCCTGGTGACCTGGCCCATCGTCCTTGCTCTGCTCACGTCCATCTAACTGCCTACCCCAGACCCACCTATGCAATGATAGGCCCATGAACAGGCAACTGGGCAGCACGACACTCATCAGACATCTGGTAAGACACAGAGAAAGTGGGTCCGGGACTTAGATGTTGCCTGAAAGCGTCACAGAGCTGACAGGTGGGCTGACCTTATCAATAGGAACAGTTGCTGTGCCAGAGAGGGAGCTGTATAGAATGCGGTCCATTGTCCCCATGAGACAGCTGTCCCTCTCCCCACACTCAGCTGACACGACACAAGGTGGGAGTGTGTGCCCAGCCCTTCTGGCAAGGCCGCTCAGGGACGGTCAGCTGTGGGAGTGAGACAGCTGCTCCCTGGACAGTGGGAGGGAGGGGCATGGGCCGAGGGGCTGTAGTGGCAGTAAGGAAGGACATGCCTGGCATATTTGATGGGGGGAGGGAGAGCAGCAAAACCCACAGGCCCTAGGAATAAACCTCACAAAGATTGAGCAAGACCCTCGTGGAGAAAACAAACAAAATGTTTACAGAAAAGAAGACCTAAATGTTGGATGATGTGCCCAAGTAATAGTCAGGAAAGCATCAGGTTATAAAGACGTTCGCTTTCCCCTCAAATTAATCTGGAAATTCAGTGAGATTCCAATTAAAAACCCAACAGTTGGTTTCCTTCCTTTCTGGAATTGGGTAAACTGAGCACAACATTTACATGGAAGGAAGAGAAGGACCGAGACTTGGCTCAGTCGGTCTGAAGAAGAAGAAGAGGGACGCGAATCTGGCTCTACCGACGTCAATCTGGTGAGTCTGGTCGTAAGGGAAGGAAAGCAGTGTGGCAAGCTCCAAGGGCAGACATAGTGACGATAGAATAAAATAGGGTTAGAAACACATGCGAGAACATATGGGGCACGGGTGGAATTCCTGGTTAGAGGAGAGAGCACACACGGGATGAGACATGGGGCTGGGACAGCTGGCCACCCACGAGGGGAAGAGACGATCCTCTGACAGACCAACTACAGGAATAAATTCCAGCGGCGTTAGAGATCCAAGTTTGCAAAGTAAAACTATGTAATATAGGAGCCGAACTTTAGGAATGTGGGATAGTAGAGGATTATTTGTTTTATAAATTTCTACCACTTTTTGTTACGGTAATTTTCAAAATTACACAAAAATAAAGATAATGGCATAACGAGCCCCCATGTATCAATCACTCACCGGCAATAATTCCTCAAAAACTTTCAATGGACAAAAGATACTACAAATGAAAAAAGAGTCCCTCGAAGACTGGGAGAAGATATTTGCAATCCGTATAACTGAAAAAGATACAGTACCAATCATAAATAACGTATTTTTATAATCAATAAGGGCAACAAAAACAACCCCCAAAATTAATGAAGCATATGAACAGGTTACCTCTTAAGGAGGATACAGGAGTGGCCCATGAATGTGCAAAGTTAGTCATCCACACTAATGTATGGGGAAGTATGTACAATGTCTAGAAAGAGCTACTGTTGCCCGGCTGGTGTGGCTCAGCAGCTCAGGGATTGAGTGTTGACCCAGGAACTAAGAGGTCACAGTTTTGATTCCCGGTGAGGGCACATACCCGAGTTGCAGGTTCAGTCCCTAATAGGGGGTGTGCAGGAGGCAGCTAATCCATGGTTCTCAGTCATTGATATTTCTCTCTCTCTCCCTTCCTCTCTCTCTCTCAGATCAATAAAAACATCTTTTTTTAAAAGTCATGATGTTGAGTAACATATAATTAAGTGGCAAAAGAATATGAGCCAAATGATACTCTTTATGTACAAATGTAAAACACATGCACAATAGTACATATACCTGTGGATGCCTACCCACGTAGTGAAAGAAGAGACACGGATGTGACTTCAGACAATGACTTCCTGTAAGGGAGAGACACAGAGGAAATGATGGTTCACCGGTGGGGGAGGGGGTCATAGCTGTGTCTGTACTGTATTACCCCGTTAAAGTAAATGAAGAAAGCTAAAGGAAATATGGCAAAATATTAACACTGTTTAATCTTGGTGGTGAATACAGGGCAGTATTGTTATATCATTTCCTGCCTTTCTTTGTATTTTATTATTATTCTGCACATCATTCTTTAATAGTTGAATATGTGTTGGTCTCCCTGACCTCTTACCCTTTTCCTCTGGACTTTCCTAACTCTCTGTCATCTTTCCCTTCCTGCCTCCCACAAGTGTCTGACCCCCAGCAGCAAAGGCAGTGTGGCCTGGCAGGTAGGGAGGGTGGTGCTGGGAGGCAGGCTTCTTGCTTCTAGTTATCTCTTGGGGAACACCCTCCTTTCTCTCTCAGTCTCTCCTTGGGTGTCCAGAGCTAGCCTCCTTCTGCCCACCCTCCCTTCTCCCCCCCGACAGGCAGAGTTGGTGCTTTGTGCCAGGATAAGGCTGGCGTCAGGGCAGGGGGAACAGGACAGGCAGAGATGGGAGGGCGGGGGACTCTGCTTATGTGAAGGTGACTTGGCCACAGGGAGTCACAGGCTGCTCCCTGAGCCACCGACCAGGAGGTGCCCTTCAAACCCCCACTTATCTCTCTTCTCCTGCCCTTTGTGAACCCAAGTGGAGACCCCACCCAGTCTGTCCTCGTCCCCTTCCTCTCACCCCATCTCTCTCATGTGAGGAAATTCTGAAAATGAGGGAATGGACTAGACACCTCATTCTAAGAGTGTTTGGAGGATCTGGTGGGTTTGGGCAACACACATCCATCAAGACCACTGACCATAAGTCCCTGTCAATTTATAACAAAACAGATGCCGTTAAACTTCTCTGTTTAGTTCAATGATGAGCATCCTCTTTGAATCTCACAATGTAAGTGTTGAATAACAGAAAATGTGGGCATGGTTCTTTCTAAAGAGCTACATTTTGAACACCTCTTCATTCTTGGGATAAATAAATGGTCGTCTACACAAAAATCCACCTGCAAAATTACCATTGGAGTTAGAATCATGCGGGGAGAGGTCACACAACCCAATCAATTGATCATCAGTCAATCAATTGAAGAGGGCAGCTCTCAGACCAGATATTACTTCATTTATCCCACTGACATTTACAAAGTATATGACTCATTTGGTCCTTATAACTCCCCCCTGAGTGTTCTCGTCTCTAGGCAGATGAAAACACTGAGGCTCAGAGAGGACCTGGGTGACAGCCGGAGAGGGTGGAAGGAAGACAGCTGAGGTAGAGGAGTTTGCATATTGGACCCAAGAGGGTTCCATTTCCAGCAGGGACACTTTGGCCCTTGGGGAGGTGTTCTCGTTGGAGAGCTTTAAAGGTTCAGAGTGTGGGGAGTGTTTACATCAGCTGGGAGAGCCATTCATTTCCTCAGTCAACAAAATTAATGTGCGTCAGTGAGAAAGCCCAGCGCCGGTATACGGTCAGTAGGGGAGCTAGGAGCAAACAGGAAAAGACAATACAGAGATACATGCTCTGCCAGGGAGAGGGCCTGGTACCAGGGGAGTCCAAGGGTGCCCAGCCGGCATGGTGCCCGGGGGCTGTGTCTGTGCACGTGTCAGAGAAGGCCTCGTGGAGGGCAGAGCTTAAGCTGAGGTCTGAGGGAGGAGTGGCCAGGAAGGCAGGAGGACTCCGAGGAAGAGGATGTGCTGAGGGCAGAGGCCAGAAGACTGTGTGACACAGCTGTGGGGAGACCTACTGCAGAATGGGGGGCAGAGTCCAGACGAGGAAGAGCATGAATGAAAACGGGAATGAATTCAGAAACTGTTTGGTGCATGTAGACACTGGCCAAAAACAATACTGGGCGAGCCTTGGACATTCTTCCTGGCTGGTGTCACTAAAGGCAGGAAACCAGGATCATGGGGGCGGGGGTGCAGTCGGGAGATGATGAACCCAGGTTTCCAACAACGTGGCTCTGAAGACTTGAGACATTGAGTCTGACGTCTAGGGCAGAAGTATGGGCTTGGAAGGGGCTGGGGGAGGAGTGGCAGGAGAAATGAGGACAGGGTCCCAGGGGGACACGGAGGCTGCTGGGGGATGGGCAGGAGGGAAAGCTTCCTGCTCGCAGCAGCACCGCGAGTTGACCTCCTGGTGGAGGCAGAAGCAGCACAGAGCCATCCAAGAGCTGGGAATGTGAAGGAACAGACTTGACTTCCAGAGGGACTGGGTACAAGTAAGAAATTTATTTTTAAAAAAACCACACACACATGCAAACACACACACACACACACAGCCATGGATAAACAAGAAGTGGTTATTCTGGGAGGTGGAATAAAAGGGTGAGGCTTGTTTTTTTTTTCTTTTTTGTGTGTGCTTTTCTGTTTTCCCCCCCACATTCTAATTAGAATGTGTGACCCCTAAAATCAGACGAGGTCATAATAAATGTTATTTACACACAAGAGGAGTCCCCAGGAAGAGTGAGGAACTAGCAGGGCTTTGGGATGTCGCTTTAAGAGGGATCAGGAGGCCTGGAGAGGGCAGTTCTCTGGAGGGAAGGGGCAGAGTTCGCGTGGCAGGCATTGAAAACCTAGTGGAAGGACAAATGACAAACAAAAATATTTGCAGCTTCAATGCAAAGGTCAGATTTCCTTCAAGTATAAACAGCTTTAAAAAAAAAGAAGTATAAACAGCTCCTAGAATTTTATAGGATAAAACACACAAGGCCTGTGTAAAAATGGGCCACGAATATAAAGAGAGTTCACAGGAAATGAAATGTAAGCAAAACATGAATATTTGGCCCTAGCCAATTTGGCTCAGTGGATAGGGTGTCGGCTTGTGGACCAAAGGGTCCCGGGTTTGATTCCAGTCAAGGGCACATGCCTGGGTTGTGGGCTCGATCCCCAGTAGGGGGCGTGCAGGAGCCAGCTGATCAATGATTCTCTCTCATCATTGATGTTCTGCCTCTCCCTCTCTGAAATTAATAAAAACATATTGCTGAAGCCGGTTTGGCTCAGTGGATAGAGCGTCGGCCTGCGGACTGAAAGGTCCCGGGTTCGATTCAGGTCAAGGGCATGTGCCTGGGTTGCGGGCACATCCCCAGTGGGAGATGTGCAGGAGGCAGCTGATCGATGTTTCTCTCTCATCGATGTTTCTGGCTCTCTATCTCTCTCCCTTCCCTTCTGTGGAAAATCAATAAAATATATTTTAAAAAAATAAAAACATATTAAAAATGAATATTTGCTCAATTTCACTTTCAATAAGAGAAATGAAAACTACATGGACACCGAGAAAACATTTTCCTTCTCTCAGACTAGAAATATCCAAAAGTTTGACCACACACCCTATTGATGAGACTGTGGGGAAATCTGTACTCTCTGATATTGCCGGGGGGGAGAATAAATTGGTACCACCTTTATGGAGGGAAATTTAATATTTATCTGAATTACTTATGTGTATACTCTTTAGCTTAATATCCTACTTTAGAAGTGTGTCCTATGGAAATATTTGTCCTGTATAGAATGACACATGCATAGTGTTACTCATTATAGTATTGTTTATAGTAGTGAAAAAACTTAAAAGAACCCTCAATAACCCTAGCTGGTTTTGACCAGTGGATAGAGTGTTGGCCTGCGGACTGAAGGGTCCCAGTTCGATTCTGATCAAGGGCACATGCCCAGATTTCAGGCTCCATCCCCAGTGGGCAGCATGCAGAAGGCAGCCGATCGGTGATTCCCTGTCATCATTGATGTTTCCATCTCTCCCTCTCCCTTCCTCTCCGAAATCAATAAACATATATTTTAAAAAAAGAAAAAAGAACCCTCAATAAATAATAAATAAATGATGAAACTTCACTACAGTGGAAAACTATACAGCTATAAAAATCATAAGGAAGCTCGCTATATACTAGTAGAAAATATCTTCAAGATATATATGTTAATTACTTTTATTTTAGAATAGTTTTAGATTTACAGAAACATTGTGACGATAGCACAGAGAATTTCTGTATACCCCATACCCAATTTTCCCTGTAATCAGCACCTTGCCGTAGTAAAGTGTATTTGTTACGGTTAAGGAACCAATATTGATCCACTATTGAACTGAAGCCCATATGTTATTCAGATCCCCTTCATTTTCCCGTAATGCCCCTTTTCTGGCCCAGGGCTTCCTCCAGGACAACACACCACACTTAGCGCTCCATCTCCTCAGGCTCCTCTGGGCTGGGGCCGTTCTCGGACTTTCCTTGTTTTTGGTGGATCTTGTCAGTTTTGAGTGCTGACCAGATGTTTTGTAAGATGTTTTTCAAGTGAAATCTGTCTCATGTTTTCCCTCAAAATAGCCTGGGGTTTTGGAGAAGGAAACCATAGAGGTAAATGACATACTCCCCACATCACATCGAGGGCACATTCTATCGACATGACTCATCACTATTGATGTTGTTTTCTTTTTAAAGATTTTTTATTGAATGATGAGAGAGAGAGAGAGAGAGAGAGAGAGAGAGAGAGAGAGAGAGAGATTTGTTGTTCTACTTATTTGCGTTCATTGGTTGATTCTTATAAGTGCCCTGACCAGGGATCGAACCCGAGGCCTTGGCATTTGGGGCCAGGGCACTTATGTTGACCTGGATCACCTGCCAGAAGTGGTGTTTGTCATGTTTCTCCACCATAAAGTGGCTTGTTCTTCCCACTTTCCATATTATCCTCTTTGGAAGGAGGTCACTGTGCGTCTCCCACCCTCAGGGGCAGAGAATCTAAGAAGGCACTTTTTGCTATAAGGACTCTTCAGACTGTACATTCGGGGTCAGTTTCATAGTTTGTTACTAGAAGCACTTTCAACTTTTCTTTCTTTTTGGGACCACTTCTGGGTTTTTGCCTACTAAGTTTTAGGTTTGCAAACCCTATGACCCTTGAATATCTATCATTTGTTTCTAGCCAAAGCCTCCAGACCTTTTTTGAGTTTGTTCGAAATACTACATCAAGAAGGATAAGGGATAAAGCGTGATGGGGTTACTATGTTGGGATGGTTGGTAGTGAGCTCCCTGACCAGTGTGGCTCAGTTGGTTGGGCGTTGACTCATGTACTAAAAGTTTATAGGTTCCATTCCCTGCCGGGGCACATGGCCCGGTTGCAGGCTCCATCCCCAGTAGGGGACGTGCAGGAGGCAGCTGATCAAAGTTTCCCACATCGATGGTTCACTTTCTCCTGCTTCCTCTCTTCTTTAATATCAATAAAAAAATCCTAAAAATAAAAAAGAGATGGATGGTGAGAAAAGGCCCAATAAGAGAGTTGAGACCATAAGAAATGAGAGTAAGTAGCATGGAAATCTGAGAAAGAGCAAGCAGAAAGCCAGGAGTGTGCGTGGGATGTTCGAGGGACGACTAGATCTGAGTGAGAGGGAAGACGCTGACGGTGAAGTCACAGGGGAGGAGCCGGATCACAGGGTCCAGGACAGAGTGAGACCTTCGGCTTCCAGCCTCGGTGACATGCAGACTTGTTGGAGGGTGTGCGAGAGGATGGGACTTAGATTTTGAAAGGCTTGTTCTGCCTGCAGAAGAAGGAAGACAGGACACCAGGCAGAGCAGTTAGACAGCCCGTGGATGGTTCAGGGGAAAGATGACAGTAGCTTGGCTGCAGTGTTGGCTCTGAAGGTAGTGATAAGTGGCCATTGCATGGGTATATTTTGACTATCAATCTAGGTTTTATATGGCCTAGTTTTTCTGATGCACCTTACATGTATGTAGCTGGTTATATATAAACTACATCTCAATACTATTTGATACAAGTATGTTGGGGACACTTGTGCAGGTTTTGAAAGTCAGGCCAAAGACTTTTGCAAGTTTTTGAAAAGGGGGTAAAATGATTGGGTTGTAAGGTTCAGAATTCAAAACTAGATGAAGTTCAGGCCAATATTGACTGAAGGTAGTGACTCAATATGTGGGCCACAGTCTGGGGCAGAATTGAGAGTATTTAGGAACTTTTAAAGACATTTGACAGAATAATTTTATATTTGTTGTATACAAAAATAAAATCTCATAACCTGAAAATCTAATAACAAAAAAGTTTAAAAACTGGGAAAAAAAAGAGGTGGAGAATTATGCTCAAGCTTGGACATACTCCCATCATTGCATTTTAGTTTTGCTATTTTTAAAGCATTTCCCTGCTTTCTGGCATGCAGGATGCCCCAGGCTCATCTTATATTTTTTCTGCCCCTAGAATCAGACATTTCTCCAAGGGGCTTTTGTTATAATTATTGGGTAACAGTATTAAAAACTAAGTGCTGCACACTAGGTACGCTTGCTGCTACAAGGGTGTTGTTGTTTTTAGGGGAGGGCTGTCTAAGGAAATGCATGCGTGTATACTAACCTTGTATATGCATATATCTATAACTATATTTTATGTAACCATTAAGCTACACATGAATTCATATCAATATCTCCAAATCTAATCTATTACCACATAGATCATTCTCGCCTCTTCCCCTTGCTTATCCGGAATCTCCCCAAGATATATCCTATATAATAAAAGGCTAATATGCAAATCGACTGAACAGCAGAATGACCGGTCGCTATGGTATGCACTGT
>NW_006300048.1:3708460-3725492 GCF_000327345.1 Myotis davidii | reverse complement strand
TGCCTGCAGTGGAGGGGGGAGAGCCTCCCGGCACAGCCTCTGTGCTCACCAGCGGTGAGCCTGGCTTCTGGCTGAGCTGTGTTCCCCCTGTGGGAGCGCACTGCCCACCAGGGGTCAGTGCCTGCATTGAGCATCTGCCCCCTGGTGGTCAGTTTGTGTCATAGCCACCAGTCAGTCTTAGTCATTTTGCTGTTAGGGTCAATTTGCATATTACCCTTTTACTATATAGGATAGAGGCCTGGTGCACGGGTGGGGGCCAGCTGGTTTGCCCTAAAGGGTGTCCCGGATCAGGGTGGGGGGCCCACTTGGGTGCCTGGCCAGCCGGGATGAGGGGCTGATGGCTGTTTTCAGGCTGGCCTAGCCTACAACTGAAGCTGCCAGTCTCTCCTTTTTTCTTTTTTTTTTAATTCTGGTATTTATTTACCTTCTGCAATTGAAACTTTGTTGCGGCTCCAGCTCCGAGGCCGGCTGGCTGAAAGCAGGTATCTGGAGTTTGTTAGCTTCTATAATTGCAACATTTTTTCTTAGAGAACAGCTCAGAGGACGGCAAGGCAGGCAGGGAACCTTGGCTTCCTCCATCACTGGAGCAAGCAAGCTTCCTGTTCACTTCAGCTGCCTGGCTGCTGGCTGCCATCTTGGTTGGCAGTTAATTTTCATATCGCCCTGATTAGCCAATGGGAAGTGTGACGGAGGTATGGTCAATTACCATTCAAAGGCTGTTAATAAATTGCATTGTTTACCCATATCTTCAGAAAAAAAATCATGTCTACTGTCGTGGTAAACAACCTGCTTCCCTATTTATAATGGTCTGGCCCTCTAGCAACTTCAGCGCAAAATTATAGCTAATTTGCCTACAAACGTCAGGTGGTCATAATAATCTGGCCACTCAGTATACATATATAGTTGTATTTGCATAGAAAGACCTCTAGAAAGATGTATACAAATCTACCAGGAGAATAAAAATTGTATGTTCCCACAAAAATTTGTACACAACTGCTCATAGCAGCATTACTCAAGTAGTGGTGGTTGTGGTTACACAACTGTGAATGTGCTAATGTCATGGACGCATACACTTACAAATGGCTAAGATGATTTCCTAGCCAGATAGCTCAGTTGGTCAGAGCGTTGTAAGGCTAATATGCAAGGTTGCAGGTTTGATCCCCAGTCAGGGCACATACAAGAATTAACCAATGAATGCATAAATAAGTGGAACAACAAATTGATGCTTCTCTCGCTCTCTCCCTTCCTCTCTCTCTAAAAAAAAAATTTAAATAAGGATGTTATATGAAGAATGGTAAAAGTTACATCACTTTCACAACCACTACCAAGCTTACAACATCTACTTTATGAATGAAGGCTTATGTTTTCACACGTTGAGGCTCAACTTCTCAAAAATAGAAATTTAGTAACGTGCGAGGGAAGGATGTCTGTCTATAAAAAAAGGAAAAAGCCAAGTCAGCCCAATAAACAAATTACATCAACACAGAGGAGGGATTTCCCCTTTAGTAGTACAGTGTGCTGCCAGGAAACATGGCTTCCCTAACAGGAGTTCCTTGCTAGTCCTTTAGAATATTGTTGACATTTCTTGATCTTTGGAAACAATGTCAAGGGGCAAATCAAAACCTAATATTGAACAAGGGAAGGGAGTGCCAAGCTGATGCCAAAGTCCTTTTGGTCAGCGTGACCACGCATTCGGGTGGGAGCTTTGAGAACCTTTGGGGCCACAGCAAGATACGTTGGCCCTAGAATGCTTCAGTATTTATATGTTTTGAGAAATGATCACCACAATAAGTCTAGTTACCATTCATCACCACACATAGTCACATTTTTTCTCTCTCGCTTTGAATGGTCACTGGAAGAAACATTTAAGTCTGTGAAGAATTTTTGTGAGTTTATTTGAGCCAAAGTGTCGACAACTGCCAGGAAGCATTATCTCTGAGATAATGCTTTAGAGAAGGGCACTTATGCACCTTGTTTTATACATTACAATACAAAGAGGAGGCGTAAGTGGGTTACATGAAATCCACTGGTGAGAGATTTGGGAGGCGGGAGAAAGCAAAGCGGGGGAGGGGACCTGGGATTGGATAAAAAGTGAAATGATTACACATGCTTCTTTTACTTAGGTGGCTATGGGATAGTTAGCAATTAACTCAATAACAGTGAGCGGTGCCTGTGCTTTGCGGGGTCTGGAAAAAGGAAAATTACTTTGACATTCTAATGATATGTTATCATAGATGCAAAAAGACAATGGACAGGCTCAGTGAGGGTAAAGATTGACCTTTGTCAGGGGAAATGCTGGCCTAGGACATCACTACCCACCATCCTTTGTGGTGACTTTAGGTCTCTGAATCTGCAAGGCCGCCACACAGGCCTTCCCTGAGCTTGTCAGGTTAACTTGTGGCCCCTTTTCGTCCACAGAGCTTTTAAGATCTATTCTCCTGGCAACTTTCAAATATGCAGTACAGTATTGCCAACCACAGTCACCGCGCGGGACATGACATTCCCATGATTTATTTTATCACTGAGGGTTTGTATCTTCCGGCCACATTCACCCATTTCCCTCCAGCCCTGCCTCTGGCAACCACCAGTTTGTTCTGTGTGTGTGTGTTGGTTTTGTTTGGATTTCACAGAAAAGGGAGAGCATACGGCATTTATTTTTGTGTCTGACTTATTTCACTCCGCATTTTATCCACGTTGTTGCAAGTGGCGAGATTTTTAGCACATCTCAGACCCCTCTTTCTCAGAGACCAGAGGATGAAGCTGCGGGTGTATTCTGCCGGACCCAGAAGGCGTGCTCAGCTGTTCCCCTCTTGTGGCCTCATCTCTGCAGAGAAAGGGGAGGCTGTGGAGAGGGACCGGGAGGAAGTGGGGGCAGCAGCTGTGGAGAACGGCAGTTTGTCAGAGGTGGGATCTGGATGGCCAGGTGGCCTCGGCTGAGTCACCCAGCGTGAGTGGGGCCAGGTGCCGTCTGAGTGGTGTCGTGCCCTCCCCCAGCAGGCCTGCCTCGAGCTTGTCAGGTTTAACATGTGGCCCCTTCCCCCTCCTCCGTGCCAAGCACTGAGCAGGCTGCTTCACTTTCCCCACCTCAGTTGTTCCCCCCACCCCGCCCCCACCTCCCAGATAGGCATTGCCACCCTTCACTGACAGAAGAGAAAAAGGCCGGCTGCTAGGGACGGAAAAGGACCTGTCCGAGGCCACCCAGCCAGCATCTCGTCTACGGCCAGGAACGAAGGCCAGGCTCCCCAGGACCAACAGGGACTGCCGGGGCCTCTCAGGGGCTCAGAGGACCTGCCCAAAGGATCGTTGTTTCCACCAGGGCCGCTCTGTGGGAAAGGGTGGCAGAAGGTAGGGGTGGGGGAAATCAGTCTGTAAGAGACTCCTTCACAGAGTGTGACCTTCTCTCTCAGACAAGGCAGCAGGGGGCAGAGGGAGGGAGAGCGGTGCAGGTGGCAGGGCCGGAAATGATTCTTCAGGAGGCGGTGGGGGCGGCAATGGTGGGAGGGGCAGCAGATTTGGTTTAGTCTTTGAAGTCAGTGGGGGGTAGGGAGCGGGGTGGAAGGGTGAGGGGAGGCTGATGCCTAGTCAGTCACCAGATCAAGGGAGATCGGAACCACACACCCCACTAAGCCTGAGAGGTGGTGGGTCAGAGCCAGTGGAGCAGGAAGCCAGCTACCCCGGGAAACTGGAAGTGAGCACCCACCAGGACGGAGGGGGGCTCACTTGGGGTTCACAGGTCCCTGATTGAAGGGAATTTGGAGGCTGTCTCTATCCAAGTGGCTACAAAGCCCTCATGCCCAGGTCCCAGGCTGGGCTGGAGAGACCAGACTCCGGAATGATGGAGAGATGGAGGACTGAAGTACCCTGGAGGCTTCAGCGCGCAGTCTCTGTAGGCTCCCGGCAGGAGGAGGCCGGGGTGAGGGTGGGGTGGGGAGGTAGGGCATCTAGGGCAGACTTCAATGTCAAGAACTGGTGGACCTAGTGAGGGGGAAAATAAGACATTTTGGGGGGCTTGCAACCTGAATGTGTGCCAGTATCCTATTGCACATTCCTGTTAGCCTATAGCCTAGTCACTGCCACTTCCTTAATGATCTGATCTTGCAAGACCTGTTTACCTAAGTACTACTCCCATTTTATAGAGGCCATAAACCATGAGCAATACACAACCTGCAGACAGGGTTATCAGTGCTGGTGTTATCAGTGCTGGTGCCAGGCCAGGCGCTTAGGGGTGGTCTCACGGTCCTCATCCCAACACCAACACACGGGGCTTTTTGCAAAGCCCGTGAAAGGTCCGGAAGTGTCATCCATATTTGGGGGACAAAGAAACCAAAAGGGTATAAAGGGAGAGCTTCCTTCATATTGGTTTGCTCAGAGTTTGGAGAGAAACCGTCTCCCCCGAGTCACTGTACCGGTACATGTGACACCTCTGAAAATAAATGGGTTTTTCCTGTAACTCCAGTACTCCTGCGTATTCTTTGGTCGCCTGGTAAATTCTGTAACACTAGGATTTCTTGATGCTTCCCGTGAGGGCACTAGTCTGGCAGGAGCAATTTTCTAACAATAATGATGATGCGAACCTGAGCACCTTTAGGGCAGGAGTGAACTGACCTGTGGCCACACTTCTCACCCCTTCCAGCCTCCAACTCAGGGAGTCAGTTCATTTCTGACCTGCTGGCTTTTGCGGCTGCTGGATTTTTTTTTTACCTTTGAGGCACCTGCCATGCCACCTCCTGAGATCTCAGTTTGAGGGGTGAGATGAGAGAGGAGGCTCAGGGCTCTGGAGACCCCTAAGATGAGAGAGGAGGCTCAGGGCCCCCACGCAGCTCCAGCAGGAGGCTTGGTTGGCCCCTGGCTCAGACCTCCCCTTGGATGCCGCTCCCTTGTACTCACAGGCTCCATACAGTTCCCAGGGCCTGCTGTGCAGAAAGCATCCCTGGCATTGCCCGTAGATGCTGACAGCGCCCCCTCTGGCTTTGGTGACAACCACACATTTCAAATGCTCCCTGGAGGGGGGTGGTACCCCCCAACTGAAAGCTACTAGGGCCCCTCTTTAGTCACTGGGGAAGTGACTCCCACTCCCACCAGTCTATTTCTGGCATGGAAACAGAGACACGGAAGCTGGGACCGCGTGTCACTTATTATATTAATGCCCCTGAGCGGGAGAGAGAGGCCATGCCAGGAGGGGTGGGCAGCGGGCAGGGGTGGGCAGGACAGAAAGTGTGGAGAGCCTCCCCGCCAGGAGTCCTGGGGAAGTTTCACTTAGTCTGTAATTAGGGTGCTGAGAGGGAGAGGCTGTGGGGTGAATCCAGGAGCCGGGCTGGGGAAAAACAGAAACACTGAGCTGGGCATTGGGGGCGGAGGTAGGAGGATGGAGTAGGCATGGCCTCCGGGGACCCAGCTGCCCATCCCATCAGCAGAGATCGCAGAGTTGAGAGTGCGAAGAGTGCCCGCCCCTCTGGGCGGATGGTGGTGGTGGTGGTGGTGGTGGTGGTGGTGGTAGGTAGCCAGGCTCCTGCAGCCCATTTATCCCCACATGGTTATCTGCAGCCACTGTGGGGAGAGAAGAAGCAGGTGTGAGCGTGGAGGTGGGGTAGGACAGCTGGGGAGAGCAGAGGGCAGGGGAGCCAGGGGCGGGGGTACCGGAAGATCCCTCCCATGTACCTGGTCCAGGTCCAGACGGATATGCCCAGTTTTCTTGGGGTCCATAGTTAGAAAGTATGCTGTTGGGGGAGGGGCGAGGGGAGAGGGTTGAGCGGAGCCAGTGGCTGTATCTGAGAAACCACTCCCAACCAGGGAGGGTGCAAGCAGCTGGCCCTGCCTACCCCCCAGCCCAGCAGGGGATTCATGAAGCCAGGCCCCGTTCTGAGTGATCTCCATACATACACCAACTCATCTCATCCGTACTTTCATCCTGTGAGGGCAGGGCCATTATTCTCCCATTTTATAGGCAAGGCAATGGAGGCACAAGAGAGAAAGTGACTCGCTTAAGGCACAGAGCAGCCACGGGGGGAGCTGGGATTTGAACCCAGACTGGCTGTGCCCTGTAAGGGGGAGTGGAAGGGGGCTTTGGAACAGCTTTCCGCATGTGAGTATGTGGGAGAAGGCCAGTGGTCCCGCCTGGGGTGGGGAAGGGAGGGGGAGCGGGCAGGTGACTGACTCACTGAACATGGCCTTCAGCCTCAGGAAACAACTGATGAAGCTGTCAAAATCCATGAGCATGTCGTCATTTGCATACCTGGCCACCAGCACCTGCGTCACCTTGTTGTTCACCTTGATGCCTGGGAGAGAGAGGGGAGCAGAGGAGAGTCCGGTCCTCTGTCCACTGCCTCCCTCCTCCCGGCCCCAAAGCCCCCTCCTGGCCCCTGGCCACCTGCTTTCTCAATTGCCAAGCGCATCTCGTAGGAGTTCAAGGTGCCCGAGTTGTCCTCGTCACATTCTTGGAAGATGTCCTGAAAGGACCCCCAGGTCAGGTGGGCCGTGTGCGCGTCATGGTGGTGGCAATCATTACTTCGGTGTGGTTGACTCACAGCTGCTACCCGGGACCGTCGGGGCTCCCTGCCCTGGCTCAGCCCCTGAGTACCCAGGATTCCTGTCTGCTGGTGACTGCGGGGTGGATTCCAGGCCTGGCAGGGGGCTTGGCCCCCTGCCAGGGCTCTCTGTGTGTTTGACACCAACGCTTTGGCAGATCCTGGCCTGTTGAGTGTGCACGTGTGTCCATGCGTGAGCGTGTGTGCATGTGTGTGTCTAGTCAGAAGCTCCCCTTCTCGCTTCATCATTATTAGTCCCCATCCCTCTTGAGGCCCTCCCTCTCCCACCCCCATAAGGTGCCCCCTCCATGCCCGTTACCGTCCATTTCTTGATTTTTCTCCACAGGATCTGGAACTCCGGAAGCCCTAGCTTGCCAGAGCCATCTTTCTGGGGGGTGGTCAAGGATATCTGAGAAGGGAGTGGGGGGGCACCCTGGGGCCAGGGAAGCGGAGGGACTCAGTGGGTAGGGGAGGCATAAGACCAGGTGAGTCCTGATGGTAACTGTGGAAAGAGCCAGAAGAGCTGGCATCATTTGCTACCCCAGAGCCTACTCCCCATCAGGAGGGAGGGCATGGCTGGCCCGAGAGGCGGTCACATGGCTAGGGGGATAGGGGACCAGGCTGAGGGGTAAGGGGACAGGGGCAGGA
Organism: Myotis davidii; assembly: GCF_000327345.1. Lineage (NCBI taxonomy): Eukaryota > Metazoa > Chordata > Mammalia > Chiroptera > Vespertilionidae > Myotis > Myotis davidii. Next base: position 3,718,320 of record NW_006300048.1, on the reverse strand, counting down.
GAGCACTGGACAGGACCGCCCACCGGGCAGGAGGATACGTCCATGATGTTGATCATGCAGCGGCACACGTCCACGCCGAAGCCCTTGGTCTTGAAGTTTCTGACTGTGAGGGGGGAGGGCAGGAGGGGAAGGAGTGAGTGGGGGTGTGGGGGCGCAGACGGCGGTCCAGGTGGGGCTGTGCCATAGGGGGGTGGCCGGGAGTGGCGGGGCTGGAAGACTCACGTTTGGAGACCACCTTGTTGAGCAGCCTGTGGAGCGCGTACGTGCCGATCTCCTGGTCCTAGGAAGGGGGACTGTCACCCTGTGCAGCCCACTGAGCCCCGAGCCCCCGGCCCTCAGCTCTCACCTCTCCTGCCACGTTCTCAAACAGGCGCTTGAAGTCCGGGTCTATGTCACTCTCCGAGACGACCTCCTGGAGGAAGAGGAATGGGAAAGGAACCCGGTCCAGAAAGTTCCTTCACACCCGCCAGAGGCTTCCTCCGATCCCCCCACCCCAGAGCCCCCCTCATCTCTCTTTTTTTTTTTAAAGATATTTTTATTGATTTCAGAGCAGAAGGGAAAGGGAGAGAGAGAAACATCAATGATGAGAGAAAATCATTGATTGCCTGCCTCCTGCACGCCCCACACTGGGGATCGAGCCGACAACCCGGGCAGGTGCCCTTAACAGGAATTGAACCTGGAAAAAAATATATTTTTATTGATCTCAGAGAGGAAGGGAGGGGAGGGAGAGAGAGAAACATCAATGATGAGAGAGAATCATTGATTGGCTGCCTCCTGAATGCCCCCCACTGGGGGGTCGAGCCTGAAAACCGGGCATGTGCCCTGACCAGGAATTGAACCGTGACTTCCTGGTTCATAGGTCAATGCTCAACCCCTGAGCCACGCCGGCTGGCGCCCCCACCCCCACCCCCCTCACCTCTTGGAGTATCTCAGCACAGTTGGCTTCATCTAGTTCCCTGGGCAAGAGAGAAGGAAGCCTGGGGTGACCAGGGGTCAGGGGGACAGGGCTGTCCAGGGGGTGGGCAGTGGGAGGGGAGTCAGGCATACATCTGAAGCAATATGGAATGGGCACGTGGCAGCTGGGTTCCCGTTCTGCTTCTGCCACTAACTGGGACTTCCCCTCCTGTGCCTCAGTCTCCCTGACTGTAAAACAGGGACAAGGTTGGGGGGACCAGATGACTGCTCCCTGAGCTTGATATCTTATCTCTTTCTCTCTCTCTCTCTCTCTCTCTCTCTCTCGGTTAATCTTAAGGATATTTTTTCATTGATCTTTAGAAAGAGTAAAAGGGAGGGAGGGAAGGGGGGCAGAGAGAGAGAGAGACATCAATGTGAGAAAGACACATCAATTGATTGCCCCTCCCCACTCCCAGCCCTGGCGGGGGCCAGGGATCAAACCCGCAACCCTTGGTTCACGAGCCAGTGCCCTAACCATTGAGCGGCACCGGCCAGGACAGCTATCTCACACTCTGGAGCAGGCGGCCTTGGAGCAGCAAGGCGGGCCCCTCACCAGGACTCGCTGTGCTTCTCCGTGAAGACCCGGAGCAGGAAGTCGGCGTCCTTGTGCTGCTCGAAGGTGGAGGGGATGATGATGTATTCCCCCGGCGGCAGCTGGAGGTGGCTGCTCACCTCCCGCGAGGTGATGAAGATCTCCGAGAAGCCGTGGTCCGGGTACTTCAGGAAGAACTCCTTCTTCAGGTGAATATCTTGGGTGTCCTGCAACTGTATGTGCCCTGGAGGTGGGTACAGGGCTGGCCTGGGGGACTGGGGGAGAGGGTCCTCCAAGGAGAAGCCTGGCTGGGCAGGGTTTCGGGGAGACATCCCCACCAACTGACCGGTTCTGGACGCCACCCACCTGGTAGTGACCCTGGTGTGACCTCTTTTCTCCCTGGCTTCCACCCAGGGCCGGAGGGGGCTGGAATCCTAACCCCGTGGCCCCCAGAGCCCTTTGCCAAACTCCACCCGTGGCCCATCCACACGCGTCCTGGCCAGGACCAAGCCCATGTCTTCTGTACCTCCTTTGGCACCTGGGAAGGGAAGAGAGAGGAGGGTCAGGTCCCCAGGATGGTGAAGGGGCTCCAGCCCGTGGAAGCCATGTGAGAGGTGTGCATAGTGTGTGTGTGTGTGTGTGTGTGTGCATGCGCGCGCGCAGGGGTGTGTTAAGGACACCGGGGGCTGGTGATGGGGTGAGGCATGGGCTCTGTTAAAAGTCCTAGCCTTTAGAGTCACTCAGCTCCGGCCAGCAGAGTACAGTTCACACAGTTTGCCACGGGAGAGTTTTACCACTGCAGGTTGAGGACAGAATACAGTCCCCAAGAGGTGAGGTGACGTGCCCAGTGCACACCGCTAAGACTTGGAAGAGCTGGGGTGAAAGTCTAGAGCAGTGGTTCTCAACCTTCCTAGTGCCGCGACCCTTTAATACAGTTCCCCATGTTGTGGTGACCCCCATTGTTACAAATTGAACATAATTAAAGCATAGTGATTAATCACAAAACAAAAGGTAATTATATATGTGTTTTCCAATGGTCTTAGGCGACCCCTGTGACAGGGTCGTTCGACCCCCAAAGGGCTTGCGACCCACAGGTTGAGAACCGCTGCTTTAGAGAGCATTTTCTTCACCACGAGTAGCTCCCGCTGTCCTGCAGCTGGCGGTGCGGGCCATGACACAGCGTGGCACACCAATATGTTTGCGAAAAGGTGAGATAAACCAAGACAAACAGGCTGCTCTCCAGCAGGGATGGCCAGAACCTCGCTATGCTGGTGGCGCTGTAGCCTGGCGGTGGGCGGGGAACAGCCTTTCCCCTGGAGGGCTGCCTCTAACCTTGGAAATGCCTTGACTCCAGGTGTGTCTGCTAACCTGACAGACTCAGCCTAGAGGACGGCCTGGCGTGTGTCCTGTTTTCGTCGCGGTTGAACCACTGGAGGCTGGACTAGGGCCTGGCAGACTCGGTGAATACGTGAGTGAACAAATAAGTGGCCGTTTCTAGGATTTTGCAAAGCGTGGTTCGGGAGACACTTGTCAGGGATTTCTCTTGGTCGCTGGAGTCAGTGCTCCTGCTGGGGCACCTGGGGGAGGCTTGGGGGGCTCGTGCCGATGTCCCCAAGAGTCTGGGAACCGGGACACAGGTTCTGAGGCTGCTGCGTGGAGGTGTGAGCTGGGGCAAGTGGCCTCACTTCTCTGGCCCCCGTAGTTTCCTTCCTCTTCATAAAAGGCGCTACTATTCACAAGGGCCTTGGAAGGATTCCTGGCACAAAGGAAGTGCTACCTCAGTGTGTTGGATAAAATAATCTGTCAGAAGGAAACAGCCGGCCCCGCCTCAAAACACAATGCACCGACTCCAGACAGAGGCAGGGCTGCAGAGCCTGTGGGGGAGGGGCCCTCCCGGGTGAGGCCGGGGAGGGAACAGAGTGGCTGGGGGCCCCGCCGGGTGCCCACCTTGTAGAGGACGAAGCCGATGGTGAGCAGCTGGGCCCCCTGGGGCCGCGCCTGCCGCCAGTTCTTCTGCATCAGGGCGACCAGGCAGGTGCAGATGAGTTCATCCTCCTCTAGGTCGTCGTCCTCCTTGAGGAGAGAGATCCTAAACTGGGGGTTGGTCCAGAATGTGTCTGTGGAGGAAGCAGGTCAGGATGGCTCTGCCCTTCCCAGGGTGCCCTGGCTTTCCAGCCACACGCCTGCCTCCTCAACAGGTCTGACAGGGCCCCTGACCTCGTGGTGGACCCTGACCCCTGGGCCCCTGGGCCCCTGGGCCCCTGACCTCGTGGTGGACCCTGACCCCTGGGCCCCTGGGCCCCAGGTGGGGCTGTGTGGTGAGTCTGTGGCCCCTCCCGGGCCTCCTGCACCCACCGAGGTTGTTCCTGCAGCCCCCCGCCGTGCTGCCCCGCCGCCAGCTGCCCTCGTAGAAGGTGGTGTGCCAACAGCTCTTGTAGTCCCCCAAGAGCGCGTCGGGCATCAGGCTGCAGATCTCCAGGGAAGTGAAATTCCTCATGAAGTCTTGGTAGGACATCCTGTGGTGGAGGGGTGGATGCAAGAGCCCATCGTCGGCGCACCCACACCCATGGACCCCTCTTCCCAGGACCCCCACATCCACCACCCAGTGGGAGCCGGGGAGGAAGCGGGGGGGCTCGGGGGAGGAAAAGCCCGTCAGGCTGCACTGACCAGAACTCCCCGTCCTCCATCTTGTGCAGCAGCTGCTTCCGAGTGTCTGAGGACACCTCTTCCCACTCCTTGGCACTGGAGCAGGGACAGGCGGTGAGGGGGGCAGGTGGTACCTCCTTTTCTCCCGGACATGCCCTCACCCCTGAGTGCCTGCCTACTGGGGGTCCTGAGCTACATGGAGAATCTAGAGGGGAGGGGTGCACCTGGGTGCGCCCGTGGGTCCCTCTGTGGCATGGCCTTGCTCATGGGCCTGCCCCTTACCGGAGAGCACTGGTCCGGGGCACCTACTTGTCACTCCAGGCTCCATTCCACTCCATTCGGCCCCAGGGATTCCGGATCCGAATGAGGGTTTCCATATTGCCGCGGTAGGAGACCTGGGTGGGGGAGTGGGTCAAGGTCGGGGGCATGGGGGCAGGAGGAAGTTGTCTCCTCACGTGCCCCCCAGGTAAGGCGCAGTGGTCAGACTCACATCCCGGAGGCCAGTCACTGAGTAGGCATGTCCTCTCACCAGCATCCTCTGGGTCACGGATTCCAGCTGGCTCTCGCTGGTGATCTGCGGCACAGAGAGGAAGGAAAGGGATTCAGGATCCAGGCAGAGGGATTGGGGGGCTGAAGACAGGGGTCCTTGAAGATTATACTTTGCATTTCCAAAGAACTGAAGATGCAGCTGTAAGACAGAACACAGAGAGATCTCGTGCGCCCTCAGCCAGTTTCCCCTGCTTGGAACCTCTTCACAGAGCTACTGCTCAATGTCAAAGCCAGGATGCTGGTGTGGATGCAATTGACCACTTTTATACAGACGTCCTCGTTTTTGCTAGTCCTCATGTGTGCGTTCTAAATAGTTGTATCACACGTGTAGTTTCGTGTATACACCACCAGTGGTGATAGATCTCCGTCCCCTAAACACCTCTCTTGTTGTCCTCTATGACCTCTTCTTGCTACCCTCCTCCCTAACCTCTGACAACTGCTAATCCAGTGGTTCTCAACCTTCCTAATGCCGCGACCCTTTAATACAGTTCCTCATGTTGTGGTGACCCCCAGCCTTAAAATTATTTTCGTTGCTACTTCATAACTGTAATGTTGTTACTGTTATGAATCGTAATGTAAATATCTGATATGCAGGATGTATTTTCATTGTTACAATTGAACATAATTAAAGCATAGTGAGTAATCACAAAAACAATATGTAATTATATATGTGTTTTCCAATGGTCTTAGGCGACCCCTGTGAAAGGGTTGTTTGACCGCCAAAAGGGTGGCGACCCACAGGTTGAGAACCACTGCTCTAATCTGTTCTCCATTTTTCATTTGTCATTTCAAGACTGTCATATAAATAGAATAATACAGCATGGAACCTTTTGGGATTGTTTTTCTTAAATATATTTTTATTGATTTCAGAAAGGAAGAGAGAGATAGAAACATCAATGATGAGAAAGAATCATGGATTATCCTGACTGGCGTAGCTCAGTAGTTGAGCATCGACCTATGAACCAGGAGGTCACGGTTTGATTCCTGGTCAGGGCACGTGCCCAGGTTGCAGGCTCAATCCCCAGAGTGGAGCGTGCAGGAGGCAGCCAATCAATGATTCTCTCTCATCATTGATGTTTCTATCTCGCTCTCCCTCTCCCTTCCTCCCTGAAATCAATAAAAAAATATTAAAAAAAAATAGAATCATGGATCAGCTGCCTCCCGGCACTGGGGATCGAGCCCACAGCCCGGGCATGTGTCCTGACCAGGAATCAAACCCTGACCTTCTGGTTCATAGGTGGGTGCTTAACCATTGAGCCATTCCGGCCAGGCAGATTTTTTTTTTAATTCAACATAACTCCTTTGAGATTTGCCTAAGTTGTTGCACATGCCAATAGTTCATTTTTTAAAATCCTCACCTGAGGATGTCCTTTGTTGTTGTTGTTGTTGTTTTAGAGGGAGAAGAAGGGAGAGAAACATCAATGTGAGAGGAACATTGATAGGTTGCCTCTCCCATGCTCCCCGACCAGGGATTGAACCTGAAACCTAGGTATGTGTCCTGACCAGGAATCGATCTTACAACCTTTTGGTACATGGGACGATGCTCCAACCGAGACACCTGGCCGGGGCTAGTTCATTGTTTCTTTTTATTGCTGAGTAGTGTGCTCCATAGGATGTGCGCCACTGATTAACTATCCACCCTTCGAAGGACATCTAGGTTGTTTCCAGTGTCTGGCTATTATAAATAAAGTTTCTATACACATTTGTGTTCAGGCTTTTGTGTGAACATGTCTTTACTTCTCCGGGGTAAGTGCACAAGAACACAATCGCCGAGTCATACGGTAGCACTCCAGGTGCGTTTGCCCAGCTGAGCAAGTGTTGGTTGAGTAGCTATTGCCTACCAAGTGCCATCCTAGGGCCAGGATCAGGCAGTGAATGGGACCAAGAAGTCAGTGCCTTCATGGAATGTGAAAACTGACTGCAGAAGAGACTAGGCGGTGAATAAATACACAGAGAAGAATTGTGCATTGTCATTTCAATGGGGGCCGGAGCAGCTACTAGATTGGGAGGCAGGAGGGCTCACCTGAGGAAGGGGCATTTGAGCTGAAGTGTGCAGGCGAAGGCGCCAGCTGTGCAGGTATCTGGGGGAAGGTCGTGAGGCAGGACCACGCATGACTTACTTCGATGGAGCAGCCCATGAGAGAAGAGCGGCCTATGGCCTTCCGGAGCATCCTCAGCAGGTTCTTCGGGGGCTGCTGCAGCTCGAAGCTGTGGGTCACGCCCCCCGTGAAGTCCTCAAAGCCCTCCATCGTGTTGCCCCCCGCCAGGGCCTCGTAGGACCCGCTCAGCCTGCGGGCACAGCGAGGGCACCGTGGGCTCCGGGATGGAGCTGCGAGCTTGGACACCAGAGGGTAAGGCGAGGGGAGGGAAGGATGCCCTGCCACCCCTTTCTCTGCCTTTCCCCTTGGTTCCAGCTGCCCCATCGCTGCCAGCGGGTGGGCAGGTTCGGAGCAAGCCCAGTTCCTTGGCTCAGGGCACTCACTTGGCGTACGCCTTCTCCAGGAGGGCACTCCAGAACTCAGTGCGCTCACCCGAGTGCACAAACAGCAGCTTGCCATTCTTCGTGGGTAGCCGGTCATCCACCACCACGTTGACCCACTGCCCAAACTGCCAAATCTGTGGGCAGCAAGGTGGGCCTCAGTGGGCCATGAGGCATCTGGCTTCTGTCTGCCACCCCCTTCCTCTAAGCGCGCGCGCGCGCGCGCGCACACACACACACACACACGCGCGCACACACACTTGCATGGGAACTCTGTTACACCAGCGCCCCCTGGCGGCCAGAATCAGTGACACGCCAGTGTCAAAGATGTGCCTCCCGGAGAATGGCTGACTAGAGACTGAAAGAGGATGAGAAGCCTGCATTTCACCACCAGCCTCATCTGCAGGTCCTGTCATGGCCTCCAGGGGTACCCTGGCTGGACTTTTGACCTTGGCTGGTCTTTAGGATTCCTGAGGTCTTAAGTCTTAAAAATTCTTGTGATTCTCAGATATGTTTTTATGACATGGTGAATTTATCCACATGTTGCTAAATTTGAAGAGCAATTGTGATGAGACTCCCAATATCATACATACACACATATATGTATATGTATGTGTGTGTATGAGGGAGAGAGAGAGAGAGAGAGAGACAGACATCGATGTGAGAAAATGTCAATAGGCTGCCTTCTGCACATGCCTGGAACTGGGGTCAGGATTCGAACCTGAAACCTAGTATAAGCCCTGACTGGGATCAAACTCTTGACCGTTCGGTGAATGGAACAATGCTCCACACTAGCTGAGGCATAAATGTCATTTTTCAAAAGGAGAAGAAAAAAGGTAAACTTCAAAGCACATAGTCATTCTTTCCCTCCCTCCCTCCATACTTCCCCGCCACACACACACCCCCCGCCCCCCACAAAGCCTCTCTGACTTCCCATCGCCCTTCACCTGAAAATGGAAGATGCCAGCATAGTTTTTCTTGAAGCTCTGCCCCTTGGGCACCACGCGGTACAGCAGCTTGGGGCACGTGGTAAGGGAGCCGATGGCAGCCAGCAGCCAGCAGTCCCCTGCAAAGGCAGGCAGGGGCTCCCCCTGAGCGCTCCCACAGTGTGGGGGTCCAAATCCAAGCCGCTGGTTCTGCGGCCCCTCCCCAGCCAGCCCTCCCACTGAGGAAGCTAATGGGGTGCGGGGGAGCAGGGCAGAAGGGACAGCCTGTGCGGTGCGGGTGCAGTAAGCCTCTCCCCCGTTTCTTTTAGGCGAGGGATTTACCAATGAGAGCCGCGTGCTTCTGTTTTGGGATCTGGGGAGGAGGCATTTTTGGCCTCAGTGTAGGTCCTCCCTTCGGGACCTGCTTCCTTTGGGAGAGAGCCAATCATCTCCCAGGGCCCCCACCTCTACCCCATGGTTACACTGGTGTAGCCAAGACGTCTCTCCCTGATGTCACCCACGTAATATTGGAGACCCAAGGGGCGCAGCCTGTACCCCAGGTCTCTGGGGCCAGGTGTTGGGCAGTGTGCCCGGGCTGAGGCCATCCATTGCCGTCTGTCCCCTGGGATCTCAGACCCCGTGGTGGGGCTGGGGGGCAGGTGGTGCCATGTGGTGAGTCCCCTGGGCCGGGTGGAGGCTGAGGGCCCTGAGCCAGCGTCTGGGATGACCCACGGCCTCCAGGCTGCGAGGTGCCCGGGAGGGAGGCAGAGGGTGGGGAAGGGAGGTTAAGGACACATCAATCCTCCGTTGCCCAAAGGGCACCCAGGGAGGAGCCAGTTTTCTTCTCCAGTAGCCCGGGGCTGCTCCAGCGCATGGGGCCGAGGACTCCTTAGTCTCTGCCCTGCCCACACCCTGCTCTTCCCACAGCCACAGGTCGGAGGGAACTCAGCCCCAGAGGGAACCCGCCCGGGCCTTCTCCCTGAAGATGCCAGGAGGCGTTTGGAGGAAACCATGGAATAGGACCAGGTTTAGGAGGACAATCTCTCTCGGGACTGTGCACAGGAGCCTGTGGGAGAGGGGCCAGGGGCCACACTCTGCACCTGAGAGGCCAACGGGGAAGCCCTGACACCTGCTGCCCCCAGGAGGCGGGGCCTCCTCCCTCCCCTTCAGTGTGGGCAGGACTTCATGCTGTGAGTGTGTGTATGTGTGTGTGAGTGTGTGTGTATGTGTGTGTGTATGTGTGAGTGTGTGTGTGAGAGTGTGTGAGTGTGTGTGTGTGAGTGTGTGTGTTGTATGTGTGTTGTGCGTGTGTGAGTGTATGTGTGAGTGTGTATGTGTTGTGTGTGTATATGTGTGTTGTGTGTATGCGTGTTATGTGTATATATGTGTGTTGTGTGTATGCGCGTATATATGTGTTGTGTGTATGTGCATGTGTTGTGTGTGTACGTTGTATGCGTTGTATGTGTATGTGTGTTGTGCGTGTGTGTGAGTGTATGTGTGAGTGTGTATGTGTTGTGTGTGTATATGTGTGTATGTGCATGTGTTGTGTGTGTACGTTGTGTGTATGCGTTGTATGTGTATGTGTGTTGTGTGTGTGTGTGTGTGTGTGCGCGCGCGCGTGTGTTCTCCTGGGAATAGGTGGTGAGACATCACAGCTCCCCCCTTGTCTCTCTCGGATCACTCACACCGGGGAGGCTGGCTACCCTCGTGGACACGGACCCGTCAGCCCCGTCCAACCTTCAGACGACCGCACCCCCGACTGGCGTGCTGACCG
>NW_006300048.1:3705219-3708418 GCF_000327345.1 Myotis davidii | reverse complement strand
CCCTCCCGCAGCGGTGCTGCTTCCGAGCTCCTGCCCCACAGAGACTTCAGGTGACAGCACGTTTGTGGGCTGTGTCACTGAGCCTTAGGTGATGCATTGTGTTGTGGCCAATAGCGAATATACGCCCTCCCCCCCCCGCCAGCCTACCCCCTGACCCAGAGGGCGGTGGGAGGGCGGGACCCAGGTGAGGGGCAGCAGGAAGACCACCTGGCACCCTCCCTGCCCTCTCCTCAGAAGGGGGTGACAGGGAAATGGAAGGTGTTGTCTGAACCTAAGGGCTCCCAGTTCCCCAGCCTCGAAAGACACTTTGGGCCCAGCCAGCGTGGCTCAGTGGCTGAGCGCTGACCTATGAACCGGGAGGTCACAGTTCGATTCCCAGTCAGACACATGCCTGGGTTGCGGGCTCAATCCCCAGTAGGAGTCGTGCAGGAGGCAGCCAAGCCACGATTCTCTCTCATCACTGATGTTTTTCTCTCCCTCGCCCTTCCTCTCCGAAATCAATAAAAATATATATTTTTTTAAAAAGACACTTTGGCCCCCCCCACCTCCACGCTCCTCCCCAATTCATCCCGCCTCCAGGGGAGACCAGCCTCCCTGCTCCCCACTCACCCAGCACCCCCTGGCAGATGTCCGTGGGGCTGACCCCGTTCATAATGAAGTGAGGGTTGCTTGTGATTTCCTGCAGCGAAGGCATAAAGGTGTCAGGGAGCCCAGGACACTCCCTCCCTCCTCCCTCCCAACGACGCTCCTGGGGAAGGGTCCCCACCTCCAGGCTCTAGGGGGAAACGTGGGTAGGGGCCGGGGAGGGACAGGACCCGCTTGGCACAGTTGTAGGTTGTGATAGTGAAGGTTGGCGAGGACTCTCCCGGGGGTTACTGAGAGGTTAGGCACGTGCAGAGCTGTCCCCAGCCTGATGGAGGTGGAGCCCCTTGGCAGGGCCAGCAGAGGGCTGAGGGGGGACTGGAGAGGATCGGAGGGACAGGGCATCACCGCGCTCCGCCCCGCCCCCAGGCGCCCGTGCTCCCCTCCCGGTGCCCACACTGGGCCGCCGCCAGCTGATGTTCTGCACTTTTCTGGAGTTGGGGCCCAGGTCCCTGAAGCCCAGAGAAGTGGGTTCGGCAGGAAATGCAGGGTCCTTGAACAGCTCCCCCTTCCTCAGGCAGAGCTCTCGCAGGTCCTCAAAGCTCTGGTTTCTGTAGTTGTGGGCGTTGTTGTGTTGGCCCACGCCCTTGGCCTTGAGTCTGTTGTGGCTGATGTGAGCTGCCATCCCCTTACTGATGAACTCCGAATCCACTTGATCATGAAAAGACAAATAACCCCGTTAAAAACACGGACAAAAGATCTCCACAGGTATTCTTCGGGAGAAGATATGTCCATGGCCAATAACCACATGAAAAAAATGCTCTACCTCTTTAGTCACCAGACAGCTGCACATCAATGACAGACCACCTCACACCCACCAGGATGGCTGTAAACAAAGGCTAACAATGACAAGTGTTGGCCAGGAGGTGGCGACACTGGGGCCCTCGGACACTGCTGGCGGGAACGCAAATGGTGCTGCCACTTCGGGAAAACAGTCTGGAGCAGCGGTTCTCAACCTGTGGGTCGTGACCCCTTTGGCGGTCAAACGACCCTTTCACAGGGGTCGCCTAAGACCATCCTGCATATCAGATATTTACATGACGATTCATAACAGTAGCAACATGACAGTGATGAAGTAGCAACGAAAATAATTTTATGGTTGGGTCACAACATGAGGAACTGTATGGAAAGGGCCAGAAGGTTGAGAACCACTGGTCTGGAGGCTCCCCAGGCAGTCAAACATAGAATCACCACGGGACCCAGCAATTTCACCCCCAGCTATATATATCCATGAGAAATAAGAACACATGTCCACTCAAAACCCTGTACACAATGTTCCCAGCAGCAATATTTGCAATAGCCAAAAAGCAGGGGGGAAAAACCCCAAATGCCCACCAGCTGAGGTGTGGAATATACCTACAATGGAATATTTTTCAACCTTTACTTGGCAACAAAAATAAATGAAGCATTGACACGTGCTACAACATGGATGAGCCTTGAAACCATGATGCTCAGTGAAGAAAACCTTTGCAAAGATCGCACATTGTACGATTCCAACAATATAAAGCGCCCCGAATAGGCCAAACTCTATAGAAAGAAGAGGAAGGGTGGCTGAGGACTTAGGAGAAGGGAGGAGTTGGGGGTTGATGGCTAAAGGGTAGGGGCTTCTTCTGGGGGGAGAATGAAAATGTTCTACAATTGATTGTGGTGATGGTGGTACAAAAATGTACGAAAACCGTTACATTCGTGAGCTGTATGGCATGTGGATCATATTTCAATAAAGCTGTTGAAAACGTGATCCCCAGCCCTGGCCGGTGGGGCTCAGTTGATTGGCCATCGTCCTGGGCACTGAAAGCACAGGCCCAGGTTGGGGGCTCGATCCCCAGTAGGGGGCGTGCAGGAGGCAGCCAATGGATGTTTCACTCTCAGACATCCATCTCTCTCTCTCTCTCTCTCTCTCTCTCTCTCTCTCTCTCTCTCTCTCTCTCTCTCTCTCTCTCTCTCTCTCTCTCTCTCTCTCTCTCTCTCTCTCTCTCTCTCTCTCTCCCTCTCCCTCTCCCTCTCCTTCTCCCTTCCTCTCTAAAAAAAAATCAATAAGAATATTTTTAAAAAATGACCCCCAGACCTTGCAGCAGACTCTGCCTCTTGCGGAGCGTGGAGATAATGGAGGGCAGAGGGCAGGAGGGCAGAGGGAAGGGGCTGCTCACCGGGAGGGGGCGTCCAGGAGGGGCTGTGGTGCTGAGCCTCTGACGGGAAAGGTCAGGCTGGCGGCTGGGGGCCCGGGACACCTGCCCGCACGGCCTCCCGCAGAGGGACCACACGCTGCTGCATCCCTTCCCGAGGACGGCCTCCCACCTACATGCAGGGGACTGACTCCCGCTGTCACCAGCAGTGGCCCCCGGACAAGAACCGGGAGGAGGAGGGAGAGGAGGGGAGGCCACATTGCCGAGATCACTCTGGATCTCCAGTCCTACCCTGCTGGCCCCCGGGGTGCAGCGGGGGGGGTCCTTCCTCCTTCCCACTCCCTCAGACGGGGAGACAGGGGTGTGCTGGCGTGTCTGTGGACTGTGTGTGTGTGTGTGTGTGTTTCTGTGGAGTGTGTGTGCCTGTGATGTGT
>NW_006300048.1:3698075-3705124 GCF_000327345.1 Myotis davidii | reverse complement strand
GTGTGTGTGTGAAGTGTGTGAGGTGTGTGTGTGTGTCTGTGAGGTGTGTGTGTGTCTGTGAGATGTGTGTGTGTCTGTGGAGTGTGTGTCTATGAAGTGTGTGAGCCTGTGATGTGTGTCTATGAAATGTGAGTGTGTGTCTGTGAAGTATGAGTGTGTCTGTGAAGTGTGAATGTGTGTGTCCGTGAAGTGTGTCTGTGAAGTGTGAATGTGTGTGTCCGTGAAGTGTGAATGTGTGTGTCTGTGAAGTGTGTGTGCTTGTGATGCGTGTGTCTATGAAATGTGTGTGTGTCTGTGAAGTATGAGTGTGTCTATGAAGTGTGAATGTGTGTGTCTGTGAAGTGTGTGTGTCTGTGAAGTGTGAGTGTGTCTGTAAAGTGTGTGTGAGGTGTGTGTGTGTATGTGAAGTGTGTATGTGGGAAATGTGTGTGTGAAGTGTGTCTATGAAGTGTGTGTATGTGTCTGTGAGGTGTGTGTGTGTCTGTGAAGTGTGTGTGCTTGTGATGCGTGTGTCTATGAAATGTGTGTGTGTCTGTGAAGTATGAGTGTGTCTATGAAGTGTGAATGTGTGTGTCTGTGAGGTGTGTGTGTGAGTGTGAGTGTGTGTGTGTGTGAGTGTGTGTTGGGGGACACGTGGCTCACTTCTCTGCTAGGAGCCAGGGGAAGGCTGTGAAGGGAGACCTGCAGGCCTTTCCCGAGGAGGGTCCGGAGGCGGGTGGAGAACCCCGAGGGGACAAGAGGAGGAGCGTGGAGAACCTGTTTGCTTCGTTGCCTGGCCCATCGCAGGGCTGGCAGGGCAGGAATGACTCCTTCTCGGGCCCAGGAGCCTCCCAGGGCCGCCCACAGAAGCCAGGTGGGTCAGTGGGGTCAGTGGTTATCAACTGGGGATGATCATGCCCCCAGGGAATGCTGGGAATGCGTCAGGCTTTTTCGGTTGGCATAGCTGGGGAGCGGGGTGGGGTGCTCCTGGCATCCTGTGGGTAGAGGCCACGGCTGCTGCTAACCATCCTAAGTGCCCGGGACAGCCCCATGACCATGATCCTGCACACATGTCAGGAGTGGCGAACCTGGGCTAAGTGAATGGCAAAGGGCACCCACATGCCAGCGAACTGCTCTGTGCCCGGGCTGTCCCCAGGCTGTGCAGAGGCCTCCTGGGAGCCTGGAGGACCCCGGAAGGTGCTGGTGCCAAGGGAACATTGGAGGGCGGACAAGGTGATGACGGTGACGTCTCTTCCCTCATCTCCCTGGAGGCCTCCGCCCCAGGCAGCACCCAGCTCAGGAGCATTCTCACCGCCCTCACTGCAAACCTTGCTTGATATCCTGGACACTTAGTCCCCGGGGCACTCAGCCTGCTGGCAGGGAGGACTCACACACACACACACACACACACACACACACACGCACACGCACACACGTGCGCGCGCGCACACATGCACACGCGTGCACATACACACGCATGCACGCACTCCACCCCATTATCAACAAGCTTTCCCCAGAGGGCACAGGCCCGAGCCCTGTTAGGTGGGGGCATGGCTGGCAGACACGGGCAGGGCAGGCTCTGGAAAGGACAGGCAGCCGGCGGAGCATGAGTGGCCAGGAAGCCTCTGTTCCAGCTCATGTCCTGCTCCCCCCTCAGACTGGGCGTCATCTCAGAGGGTGGGGGCAGGGCTGCCCCCCATCAGACAGGACAGCCGAGGACCCACAGCTGGGAGGAACGAGGATATTGAGTGGATCCCCAGTTAGGGAGCTTCTGAGGAGCCAGGGCTGGGCTGAGGTCTGCTCCTGGGGCCAGGCCCGCGCATCCAGGGCTCAGGCCCAGGTGAGGGCCCAGAGGCTGGGCGGCGGGGTCTAGGGTGTCCCTGAGGCTGGCTCCGGGCAGGGCTGAGCCCACACAGGCTTGGGGGCGCCCGCTGGCCACTTACCTCCCACCCACAGAACAACTCAGTTCTGCCCAGCCCTTCCTCTCCCCACTGCGGTCTGCTGTGCTCCCCATGCTCCCTAGCCCCAACCCGCACCCCCAGCCCTGAGGCCTGGTGCCTGTGAGCCTGTTCCTGGGCCACCGAGGGCCCAGCGTGGCGCCGAGGGCCTGCTTAAGGCCGAGGACAGCTCTCTTTGTCCCCCGAGCTTTATTTCTGTCGCTGGGGTTCCCTCACGCCGGCCTTGTCCCCAGGCAGCTGTCGCAGTGGTGAGCAGTCCCCCCCCTCCCCCGCGCCCCAACGTCAGCCTCTCAGGGGGACCAGGAGAAAGCCCCTGTGTCTGAACCACAGCCTGTTCTCTTCCCAACTGTCTGAGGACGAGGACCCTCAAGGGGACACAGCCCCTTTTCCGGGGAGGTGGGGGGGGGGCGGTCTGCAGAGCACAGGTCTGGGATGTGCCCGGATCCTACCTGGGGAGTACATCATTTTGGTGGCTAGTCTGGTGCTTGACAGTTGAAGGTTCTGGGGGGAGGGGAGGAGGACCCCACCCCCGCCCAGAACGCTCCAATTGCAGTGGGTTCCTAGGTCGGTGGCTCCTTTTAACAGCTGCCTTTCCGGTCTCTCTCCTCCCCACCGTCCCCAGGGGGCGCTCTGAGGCCCTCTCCCCGCAGGGATGGGAGACTCAGCACCCACCCCAGGGGGCCTCACGTACAGGATGGGGCAGAAGTAGGCTTACAGTTGTTCCTAGGAAAATAATACAATAATTAACAATAATACAAAAATAAACTCTGCTTTGCGGACTCATAACTGTAAACCTGCTTTTGCCCCACCCTGCGTATCCAATCAGGACAAGTTCTAGTCCGGCTCCTTCAGCCCAGGGCTTGTCCCTGACATCCCAGCCCGATTTTTTGTCCTGAAACTTCCTCATTTCCAAAAGCCACTCCCTGCCTGCCCTGTTGCTCCTCTCACAGACGCCAGGTGTATAGGATGAGGGGTCACCCACCCCAGCGTGACCAAACCTTAACCCCTTCCTTCTGCAACGACCCTATTTCCAAATAAGGGCATGTGCGGAGGTCCTAAGGTAGGACTTCAACGTATCTTTTTTGGGGGACACAACTCCACCCTTGACCTCTCCAGGGCATGGTTAGCCTGCTGGCCTGGCTGTCAGGCCTCTCCCTGGGGCAGAGGGACTCTGGCAGGCAGTGCTGCCTGTGGCACAGTTTTCTAGCACAGAATGTAGGGCCATTGAGGACGGGGATTGTCGAGGTTGCCCGGTGCTCCTCGGCCCTGCCGGGCGGTGCATCAGGCATAGGGTGGACGCTCGGGTAACTGAATGGAATCCCAGAGCCTTGTTCCAAGTGGACTGCAGGCAAGTGCTCTCTGCCTCCCTTTCTAGGTCTCAATTTCCTCATCTATAAGAATATAAATGACTAGAGGCCCGGTGCATGAAATTCGTGCACGGTGTGTGTGTGTGTGTGTGTGTGTGTGTGTGTGTCCCTCAGCCCAGCCTGCACCTTCTCCAATCTGGGATATCGCTCTCACAATCCAGGACTCCTGGCTCCCAACCGCTCCCAGCCTGATTGCCCCTACCTGCCCCCCTGCCGGCCTGATTGTCCCTAACCACCTCTGCTTTGCCCTGCACCTAGGACCCAGGATTCCCTCCCGCTGGCCAGCTGCAGGCACCCAGGACCCTCGCCGGCTTCACCTGGGCTGGCTGCAGCCGCAGGGGACCGTGGGGTGGGCTGCTTGTCCCTATCCCAGACCGCAGCCTGGCTGGTCCCCATTCCTCTCTCACGAGCTCATTTGTGCCTGGCTGGTCCCCATTCCTCTCTCATGAGCTCATTTGTGCCTGGCTCATCCCCATTCCTCTCTCCCCAGTGTTGAGTGTCTGAGCTGTTATAGCGTGAAGGCGTGAGGGTGTGATGACCATTTGCATATTAGCTCTTTATTATATAAATTATAGTTTACTAAATTCTTTGTGTGGCAAACACTGGACTAAGAACTCTTCACTTCTTGAATCCTTAAAACAGCTCAAGGCCATGGTATCATTATTCCCATTTTATCGATGAAGAAAGTGAGGTCCAGAGGTGACACAGTAAAAAATATGTATTTGGTCTCTGCCCTGGTTCCTGACATAGAGCTCCGAAATCCCTAAGAGTTTCCTGAGGGATGGGAGCACCTTTTGTTTAATGAGGTGGCTCTTGGAGCCTTCTTGATGGCCTCAGGAAGGGGGCTGTCGCCAGAATGTCTAAGCCATGAACTTTCAGCCCCAACCTCCTCCTCCAGGGAGGGCAGGGGTCTGGGGACTGAGTTAAGAAGCCATCATGCCCAGACACAAGACGGAAGGAAGATGAAGCAGCCAATGAAAAGCAGGAACGTGCAGGAAGAAGAAGAAGTGGAGGCAACAGAGAAGGGAGCTAAACCCAGCACCGGATTCCTCCCTTTGTCTGTGATGCAGACCAGGGATTGGCAACCGCTGTGTCACAAGCATTTTAAAACATGCAATACCTGACTATTTAGTCAGGGCACGGCCTCTTTTCTCTTAGATTGTAAACAATATGGCAACAGCCAGCACAACAATAGTCGTCCTGTGTGAATGAATAAAAATTACACCTATTTTGTTTTGGTCAGGTTGGCAAAAAATTTAATGTATTTTTTTGTGTGCCACAGAATTTTAGTAATTAGTTTATGTGCCACGCGATGAAAAAGGTTGAAAACGCCGATGTAGACGCCACCTGCCTGTTAGTCACGTAGTAGCCGTCGTGGTTATCGGAGAAAGAGAGACTAATTTACATAAGTTATAATTGTCCTATTTTACCTTCAGTTATGGTTGTTCATCTCTTCCTGGGCCTAATCCATAAATTAAACTTTGTTATGTATTGGAAAACACAGACTCTATAGGGCTCAGTACAATCTGCAGTTCCAGGCACCCACTGGGGCCTTGGACCATGTTCCGTGGATAAGGGGGCGACTGTAGAATACAGTGCACACGTTATAATGCTGTTGTCACCAGGAACCAATACTTTCATTGTAAGAGACAAAGACATGAAAAATCTACCTTGCCTCTGTGATGAAACCTCCATAAAACTTCCGGAAGTACCAGGTTTAGAGAGCGTCTGGATGGGGGACGCATCCACCTGCTGGAGGGTGGCACCTCCCAACCCCACAGGAACAGAAGCTCCGGGGTCCCTTCTGGGGTCCCTGTACTTCCTCATCGGGCTCTCCCCTTGTACCCTTCATCATGTCTTTATGTAACACACTGCTACATGTAAGGAAGGTGTCCCTGAGTTCTGTGAGCCGTCATAGCGAATTATGGAATCTGAGAAGGGGGTGTGGGAACCCCTGCTTAGAGCTGGTCAGTCAGAAGTACAGGTGACACCCCAGGACTTGGGACTGGCGTCTGACGTGGGGGCAGTCTTGTGGGACGGAGCCCTGACCCCACAGGATCTGATGCTGAATCAGATCTTACATAAAAACTGCTGTTTGAAAGTTTAACCCTGCTATTCTGGCTTCTGTAAACGCTTGCTTGCTTGAATAATAAGGAAAATAAGACTACTCCCATCCAGAGAGGCCATCAACTCTGTCCCAGACAGAGTCGTCAGTGCTGGCACCAGGCCAGGCCTTGAGATAGGGTCACATGGCCCCTTCCCAGCACACAGGCCTTCTTTCTCAGGAGGTCCGGAAGTCTCGCTCCAAATTTGGGAGACAAAGAACTAGAAACAGTATAAATAGGGAAGGTTTCCTCCATATTGGGGGGTCAGAATTTGAAAGACACATTTTTCTCTGGGCCCGCGTATAATTATAATAACATGTAACTCCGCTTTCTCTAAGCGTCGCTTGGTTTTTCTCTGGTCTTCTGTAACTGCTATCTTCAAGGAAGACAGTCCAGAGCTGAACTGGACTGCAGGACTCCCAGCTGGTGCCTGCAGAGCTGGAGGATTGGTTGGTGTGGGAAAAGCCCCTCCCCCCCCCCCCCGCCCGACACACACACACACATTTGGCGTCAGCAGTACTTTGTGTGTAAAGGACAAGAGTTCTCCTCTTTGAGACACCTTGCCCAAGGCCACACAGCGGGCAAGTGGCTGAGCCGGGATTTGAACCATTATCTTCTGCTGGCCCCACTTAGAGGGGAAGTGAGGTGGGCTTTGGGGCTCCCCGGGGTCTCCGTCTTCCTCCAGGGATTCCACCATTCGCCTCTTGGCTCCTTCGCGGCACCCAGCACTAGGCTGGCACTCAATCCCTGCTCAGGGAATATTTGTCAAATGACAGTGTGGTAATTCCTCCTCGTGACTCGGGCTCTGCCCACGAGGAGGTGCCAGGGGCAGGGTGTGGGTGAGAGCAGGTGTTCTCCTCTCTGACAGCCTCCCACCTGGGGCAGGGCTCTCCCGGGACCTTTGTTCTGTCTGCTGTTGGGGCCTTACCTGGAGTTTTACATCGGAAACATTTGAACTTGGCCTTCAGCTCAGGTGTTTTCAGAAGACCCTTTAAGGCAGGGTTAGGGGAGACCCTCCCCCGAGAAGGGAAGGCATGCTGAGCAGTGAGGAACCAGGGGTCTAGGCTGACGGTCTAGAGCCCAGGCTGAGGTCTGTCCAGGCCAGGCTTGCAGATAGACAATGGGGCTTGGCAGCGGGTGATGATGATGTCCCTGCCCCTGTATGGACACAGCCTTCAGGAGCCCCGAGGGACCTTCACGAGCCCCGAGGGGCCTCCCGAGCCAACATGCTCGGTTCACAAGCACCCCGGCTGGCACTGCGCCCCCACCCCTGGCCTGGCAGCTCCTGCAGCCCCAGGACTTTGGGACTCATTTCTCAGATCTGCAGATCTGACCTATGCCAGAAGGCCAGGCCCGGCCTTCATCTCCACTGTGTTTGGCCTATGCTTGCCCACAGCCAGCCAGCAGGAAATACTGGCCCTCCAAGCAGTGCCTTGTGCGGGCGGCTTCTCTCACCCCAGGCAGTTTGCTTCTGCCCCTTGCCGGCTCCTGGGCGATTGTTACTGTCTCCTGTCTGCTGCTCCCACTGCTTGCGGTCTCTCGTAGACTGTCCGCAGGCCTTGGCAGGCCTGTTCCTCCTCCTCCTCTGAGCTCTCTTCTCCCCTGGGAGTCCCTGGACTCACTTTCTCCTTGTGTGGGTC
>NW_006300048.1:3695877-3698053 GCF_000327345.1 Myotis davidii | reverse complement strand
GGGGGGGGGGGGGGGGGTAAGAGGATGCCAGGGCCTTAGGGGTCACCTGGTCACACTCCCTGATTTTGGAGGAGAGGTGGCTTTCCTGGGCTTGCACAGCGTCAGTGACAGAACCAGAGCTGGGGCCACGTCTCCTGGCTCCTGCAGCACACACAGTGTACACTCATGTGCGTGTGGTCGGGGAAGGGGTGACCACATGGCTCTGTGGGCCTCTGGAGGATGGGCTACAACAGTCACAGGACATTTCTGTGTGTGTGTTTTTTTTAAATACCTTTATTGATTTTAGAGAGGAAGGGAGAGACAGAAACATCAATGAAGAGCCCTAGCCAGCAGTGGATAGAGCATCGGCCTGCAGACTGAAGGGTCCCAGGTTCGATTCCGGCCAAGGGCACATGCCTGGGTTGCAGATACAGGCTCCATCACCACTAGGGGGCATGCAGGAGGCAGCCAATCAATGATCCTCTCTCATCATTGATGTTTCTATCTCTCTCTCCCTCTCCCTTCCTCTCTGAAATAAATTAAAAAATTAAAAAAAGAAACATCAATGAAGAGAATCATTGACTGGCTGCCTCCTGCACGCCCCCTACTGGGGATGGAGCCTGCACCCTAGGCATATGCTCTTGCCTAGAATTGAACCCAGGGCCCTTGAGTTCACAGGCTGATGCTCTATCCACTGAGCCAAACCGTGTAGGGCCATAGGAAATTTCTTAGAGAAGGTGCATTTGAGCTGGGTCTTAGAGGATGAATAAGAGTTGATGGAGGATGGGAGGGGGCTTTTGGGGAGGGCCTTGAACACTCATGAGGGTTAAGGAACAGATGGGCTGGGGGCAGTTCCCTGAGTCAGCAGGACCTTTCAAAGTCCCTCCCAGGCCGGTTTAACCTTGGGCCAACCCCAAACCCTCCCTGGGCCTGTGTCTTCCTCCACAACAAGAGGAAATCACACCACTTTGTAGGTGCTATTCACGATCATAGTATTACTTATAATGGATGTTTATTGGGTGGTTATCAAATGCCAGGTGCTGGGCCAAGTGAACCCTTGACATATATTATGTAATCCTCGCAGCAAACCCACGCCCGATTTGAGCAAGGTCTCTGAGTAAATGCTTTACGGCATGTCATGGCCATTCAGCACAATCCCAGGCACATACTAACTAACCCCTCAGTAAGTTGTGTGACAATGACAACAAATCATGACAGAGTTTGGTTGACGACTGCGGCGCTGTTTTCTTGCCTCATCCCCTCCAGCGCGTCTGCTGAGCCCCTTCTTGGAAGCAACTTTCTTGGGAACTTCCTCCTCCAGGAAGCCTTCCTAGACCAGCATGGCACTTACGGCCTTTCTACCCTGCATCTCTATGCTATTTGTATGGTTCTCGGGGATCCAGAATGTTGGCTGTGTCCCTGTCCCTCGGTCTGAGTGGTCCCACAAGTTCCTCAGGGCAAGGAATGGAGGCAGAGTGGGCACATGCAAGGGGAGGGGGGGGCAATGTTAGCACAGCAGGCCCCTCCCCTGAAACCCCCAGAAGTGTCTGCACAGGAAGTCTACCCAGGGTCCTGTGGGGACTCCAGATCCTCCAGACTCACAGAAGGGTGGCTGGCCCCAGCCACATGTCCAGGGCAGCAGCACAAATAGGACACCTGTCTCGGAGCTTTTCTTTCCATTTTTATTTTAAAGGAAAAAAAAAAAAACAGTGCAAAAACCCATTTTCCAGTGTCAGCCATGCCCATCCCCCACCCCAGGTCACCCCCTGGTTCAGGCCTGACTCTTCCTCCCACTCGGCACCCCCTCCCCTCTCATGCAACCCTCAGGGCTGAGGCTCCACCTCCCTGGAGTGCCAGATCCCAGGGGGCCGTGGGGGGGGAGGGGAGGACAGAACTGGGGCTGCCCGGATCTGCCTGCGTGTCCCCCAACTCCTTGTCTCCAGCCACCAGGTACCCACCTTGGCTCTCATTAACCCTTTTCTGACCACACGACTAGGCTGGGGCGGGGGGCACTGATCTGGGGGAACTGTGTCCACACCCCTCTGCCCCGGGGCCGGCTCGGGGCTCTCCTCACTGAGGTTGGGGCTCTCTCTCCCCTCTGTGGTGGGGGAGAGCAGCAACCCCCCAGGTTTAAATACCTTAATGAAAGCAGGGATGGGGGAGGAAGGGGCTTCAGATCTAATAAATTATTAGCGTT
>NW_006300048.1:3688708-3695844 GCF_000327345.1 Myotis davidii | reverse complement strand
GGCGTGGCCTCCAGGGCCCTCCCTCCCCTTACTGGTGAATCTCATTCTCTATGAGGCTGTCCTCGCAAGACTGGAAGTCTGTGTCCGTGAGGCCATCGGGTGGCATCAGCAGCTCCTCATCCTGGGACGAGGTGGACGGGGGCTCGTCCCCCGAGCTTCCAGGACCCCCATCCCCATCCCCGTCCGCCTCTGAGTCCTGCAGCACCTGAGCGATGTATTTCTGAAGGGGGAAAGGAGTGAGGCGTGAGGGTGGACAGTTGCCCCTTGTGGGGAGGGGTGACGGACGGGGAGTCGCGGGGCCAGCAGGGGAAGGGGCAGGATCCTGTGCCCAGGGGAGGCGGGCAGCCCTCAGTGAAGCAGGTCTCTCCTGCCCCCATCCCCTTACTGCAAAACAACGGGTCAGCCAGCGCTGGGCTGTCTCCCAGGCCCCTCCCCACCCTGGCCATGGAGTGGAGCACTTACCGCAGATTTGGGGACAGCGGCAACAGTGGGGGGACGGCCATTGCTTCTGGAGTCCGCGGTATCTGTCTCTGTGTGCTCAATCTTGAGGGTCCGGGATGAGTCAGGGATTGGGGCGGGTGTCCTTCCCCTCAGCCACCATCACGACCCCACACCCTTTCGTCACCCGCTGCCCCTGCCCTCAGCTCCCAACCACCCCCCTGCACGCCCTGGAGCGTCTGCCCTTGGCTGCCCCCGGACCCCCTCGCCCCACACCTTGTAGTTGTGGGCACTGAGGTATTTGAAGTGTCCGAAGCAGACGTGGCAGAGACAGATGACAATGGTGATGACCAGGACCACGAATGTGAACATGGACGTGGGGGCTAGGAACCCTGTTATGGGGGAAGGGGGGAGGCAAAGAATGGGCTGCTACCTCTCCTCTGGGCCCCTCCCAGGGGCTCCCACTCCGTTTTGCTGCCTTCTGGATGCAGCCCCACACTCCCAGGTGCTGCCGCCTCTCCCTGGCCTGTCTGTGCCCCCTAGCCCACCACGGACCTTCCTGGGGCCTGCTCTGCCGGACTCCGGAGGGAGCCCCGCGGCCGCACCCCAGCCCGGGGCAGGGCCCTCACCCGTGCGCATGGTGGAGAAGAAGAGCAGCCAGAAGAGGCAGAGGATGGGCGCGGCCACCACCTGGTTCACAGCCCCCGAGTGGATCTTCTTGTCCAGCTTGGCCGGCAGGTAGGCGTAGTAGAGGTTGTACCTGTCTACCAGGTGCTTCAGCAGCATGTACATGAGCCCTGGGGGAAGCCACACGGGCCCTGACCCTTGAACCAGCGCTGCCAGACCTCCGTGCGTCCGGCACAGGTCGTCCTGGTCCTTCCGCAGCCCCTGCAGGGCCGGCCTCCCTTCTCCTGCCTCGGCCCCCCACAGGCGCGTGCCCCCAGCCCGTGCAGGCGCAGGCTCAGCATCCTCTGCTGCCACCCCTCATTCTGCGGCCCCTCACTGGCCACTCTACTATGAGAAACCCGCTCGTTTGGGTCAACAAGCATGCTGTTAAAATCCACACTGTCTTTCCCTGCTGCTGTTCCTAAACAGACGCGTATACATTAGGAGGCACGTTCTATCTTCCTGGAGGCTGAGGGGATGGGAGCTTTGGGATGAGGACAAGGAGGTTAGTTTGGGAGTTTGGAGCCTTCAGTAACCAGGGAGGGTGGTTAATGGGTTAGGATGTTTTTTGGGGGAAGTAGAGGCCACTCGTGAGGGCAATAGTTGAAGAGAAACTTTGCTAAATTTCAGAAAGAAGAGGGACTGGCCTAAGAGGGATCCAGCCCCACCCTGGACACAGGCCTTTCCTGAGTCTACAGGGCTGTGTACAAGAGTGCCCACGGCTCCTGTGTAGCCGTGTGCGACGCCTCAGTGGGCATGTGACGTGTGTCCCAGTAGATCCCGTTGGGTGGAAGCCTTGGTGTGGGCGAGGATGGTCATGTTGGGGCGACTGTGCCTGGGGGTCCAGCCTGAGCTGAGATGGCTTTTCCCCTCCTCCCCCCAGGCCGGGTCCCAGACTGAGCCAGGAACCGGGTGGGAGGCCGGAGGGGCCGGTCTCCCAGCCAGGGCCCTGTCCACTCGGGGCGGCCTGCCTCACTGGAGTGGAGAGCGTGAGGTCCTGGTCCCCCCGAGCAGGGCCCAGGTCCCGGCGCGGCGGTGCCTACCGAAGGGCACGATGATGGGGCAGGTGATACTGTAGGTCATGACCACCGTGAAGACGCACATCATCCAGGCGTAGGCTGCGCCAAACTGGAACTCGTAGGCCTGATGCTGGGGGGGAGATGGGCAGGAGGTGGCTCAGGGCGGGGAGGGAGAGCCTGGAGGGGCACAGGGCAGGTGGGAGGGGAGGGCGCCAGGAAAGGCAGTGGGGAAAAGGAACCCAGAGCAGGGCAGGGCAGGGCAAAGCAGATGAAGAGAGGAGCTGTGGCCGAGGAGGAGGTCAGAGTGGAGAGCGACAGGGCAGGGGCCTTCAAGGGAGCAGGGCCTGGCAGGGGGTGCACTTGGGAATGGATGCTCAGAGTCCTGTGGGGTTAGGACCAGGGGCCCTAGGGGTAGGGACCTGGATCTCCCCCAGCTCCCACCACAGAGCACTAGACCCTCAGAACTGGCCAGGGCCTTCAGGGTTATCTGTGTCGACTCATCACTGCACCTACGGGAAAACTGAGGCCCAGGTGGGAGGGGGACAGCCCAGGGCCGGGAATGGGGCTGCCCCAGCACCCAGAAGCCCCACACCCTAGCACTGCCGCTGTTTCTGGTCGGGCCCACCAGGGGGCGCTGTGCGGGCCGCTGCGCCGGGCGGCCGTACCCGCTTCACGTTGCGCCTCTCGGCGGCCGAGCGCGCCAGGCAGAGCCGGATCATGTACATGAGCAGCCCTGGGATGCGCAGCAGGTCCATGGCGTTGCCGATAAAGGCGGAGGCAATGACGTAGTTCACGAAGAAAGCGCCGTTGTCGGGCAGGAACACGCACCTGCGGGCACCGGGTGCTCCAGCACTGTACCCTGGGGGGCCTGGGGGCCTCCTGCCCACTGCACCAGCACCATACCCCGCCCTCCCCGCAGCTGCCCTGTGGGCACCAGGTGTCCCAACTCAGCCCTCAAGCGCCCGGGTGGCCCAGTCCCCCCAGAGTGTGAGCCCCATAGGCAGACACCAGGGTGTCAGCGACACCTCGGACACCCTCCATGTGCGTGGGCACCCAGAGGTGCCCTGAGAACCTGTGCCCCATAAAGCCCCATGGAGAGAGCGCTGGAGACCCCTAAGGCCACCAGTATTCAGGGTATGACTTCCGATATCGTCAGAGACAACCCCTGAGACACGATCCCCCCCCTCCCCCCAGTGTGCCCTGGAACACCCAGAAGGCTCCCCTCTGTAGGCCTTAACTGAACCCAAAGTTACCCCCGGGGATGAGCCTCTGTCACCCCTAGAACACAAGCTCAGAAATCCTCCCCTAGAGATGTTCAGAGGGAAGAGCCCAGGACGCTCAAGGCACCCCAAGTGTGAGCCCAAGATTCCCACAGGTGGCCCAGAGCAAGACCCTGAGAGCTGCACCCACAGTACAGCCATGGCACACACCCCTAAGACACCCTCCCAGGGACTCCCCGAGCAGGTGCCCAGAAAGAATGCCAGTCACACCTCTGGACGGGAGCCTGAAGAGAGAGGTGTTCCCAGAACTTGTGCCCCGTAAGTACCCCAAAGTGTGAGCCCGAGTCCCTCACAGATACTCTCCAGAGACCTTCAAGGAGACCTCTAGGAACCCCCAAGATCCCACCGCGCATACCTCTCCAAACCTCCCAAGGGACACTCTAGACTCCCAGAGTCCACCCCAGAATACAAACCCAGAGCCCTCAAGCACCCGCCCGCCCCCCTCCGTGTGGCCTTAAATACACCTTGGGGGTGACCTTGGAGTGAGCCCCAACACAACCCCAGGGACAACTCCCAGGCACACGCCTGAGACACGTGAGGGTCCTCTGGGATGATCCCGGCAGCCTGTGATGTGAGCCCCTCTTCCTCCCGCTGCAGGGGCAGGGGCAGGAAGCGTTCCTGTGCCCTCCCAGGGGCAGGAGGGGTCTCCCAGGCCTTCCCATCCTCGCTCCAGTCTTCTTCCCTGGGGGCCCCGGTCACTCACTCAAACCGAATGGCTGCCTCAGCCAAGAATTTCTTGTCAAAGAGCCAGCGGAAGAAGAGGTCCAGGCTGGAGGGGAGGAGAGGTGTGGTGGGGGGCTGGAGTAGGGACGGGGAGTCCCAGCCAGGAGCCTCTGAGGATGCCCCTAGACACAGGGTCCCTCGCTTGGGAGGGGAGGTGGGAGCCTGAACTGCTCCCTCTCCCCATCCTGCGACCCCCCCTCCCCTGGCAGCCCCTGTCCCTTCCTGCGGACCCACCTGCTCAGTCCCAGCGAGGGCAGGAGCAGCACCATGAAGATGAGGAAGGTGTAGCACTTGTGCATGGTGGTCCTGTTCTCCCCGGAGCTGAGGCCGGGGGCAGGGGGGCCGAGGTCAGGCGGGCCGGTCCCCATGCTGCTCCCCCAGCCAACACAGTGTCCCAGGAGGGGCCCCTGGGAAGAGGGGGCTTCCCACGGTGAGGATGCTGGCACCATCCCTTCCCTGCCAGCTCTGGGACCCCGGGGGCAGGGAGCCTAAGTGGCAAAGGGCTGTCCAGTGGCACGGGTGTGCCTCTAGGGGTCAGGATATGGAGGGGTCTCACCGTGTCCAGTGGGCTTCGAAGAAGGCAGAGTAGTAGACGATGGTGGGGAGCAGGGCGGAGAAGCACCACAGCAGCAGGGTGGGGAAGAACTGGGTGATGATGGGGTTCTGCAGGGGTACATGGGGGGGTCAGGTGAGGGAAGTCTAGTGGGTCCGGCTTGCTTTGCTTACCTGCCCCCTCCCCCACTGAGCCCTGGACCCCACATCAGAAGTCCAGAACACCTGGAGGCCAAGGGTTGAGGGTTGGGGCCAGGGCCATAGGCACAACCGCAGGGTGAAATATATTAGTATTTGCTGAGTACGTACTACGTGCCAAGCACTGATCATGTACTTTACATGTATTCCTCGTAACACTATTACTCCGTTTTACAGATGAGCAAACTGAGGCAAAACCCCCACACGATTCAATAGCTAATCCATCTAGTAAGCAGTGGGGTGGGGATTTGAACCCAGGTAGCCTGGGTCTTATCTACTGTGCTCTTATCGCTCAGAGATTTCCAAACTATCCTCCTTTGAATGATGTGGCAGGAGGGGTGAGGGGAGACCAGGTGGAATGTCCCCCACTCTGTTGTCATCTGAGGAGCCTTGATTTTCCACATTGGGTTTCATGTAAGATTCCTTCTGATAAAAGCTCCAAGTCGGGAAGCCAACAACCTAGTCTGAACCTTCTATTCTACTGTTGGGGAGAACGAGGGATGAGGGGTAGGACTTATCCAAGGTCACGTGGTCAGTTAGGATGGGCCTGGGCTTCCTTTCTTCCCCGGGTGTTTCTGTGTGTGTGTGCACATGCAAGGTGGGCTCCCCTGGGGGAAGGTGGCGAGGAACCCAGGGAAGCACACAGTGGGATTTGCAGCCCACGGTCACGGGGGAACTTCTTTTTTTTTGTGGGGCAGGAGGCATTCTGGTTCCCTCCCCTTCCCAGGAGGGATTCAGAGCCCAATTTCTGTGTCTTGAGACACACAGTGGAGGGGTGGGGCACGTGGCCTCACATTGAGGTACTCCACGGGCTTGGTGACGTTGAACTTGTCCATGGTGGTGATGATGATGGCCGGGGTGGTGAGGAAGAAGAGGAGGATGAAGAGGATGACATTGATGACCAGGCAGCGCAGCCACCAGATGAAGCCGCGGATGGAGAGGTGCTCCCTGGGAAGGAAGGGGAGGCAGTCACTCCAGGGACCGGATGCCTGGTTGGTCCCCAGGGACACCTAGCTCTCCCTCCCCTCCCCTCTGCCCACTGGAGCCCACCCAGGTCCCATGAAGCTTGCCCTCTGCTCACCAATAGATGTTCTGGGGGTCAGGGGCGTAGGTCACGGTCCAGTTGGAGATGTGCAAGGACTCGCTGCAGGACGAGGAGCGTGGCTCCCCGCGGCAGGTGCAGCCCTGGCATTTACACACGTTGAAATCCTTCAGGATACTGTGGGGATAGACACCAGTTACCGGGGCACCAGCCGGTGGGGACCCCACTGCCGACAGCTGACGAGCCCAGGGACCTGGGAGTCCCTGCTGATCACTGGGGGCCTCGGCTGGGGGAGGGCAGGCTGGGAGGAGGCTCACATGGCGGTGATGGTCTCATTGTGGAACGTGACGAAGGCCATGCCAAGAGGCTTCTCGTTCACCTTCTCCCTCTCCCGTTGGTAGTCCTCCTTCAGCTTCTGCTCCAGCTTCGTGTAGTACTCGATGGCCTCCACCTGCCAGCGAGGGTGAGGCAGATCTGGGCAGAGAGCCCACAGCACCAGCCGGCACTGACCTACAGCTTCCTACAGGCCAGGCACTGCTTTGAGCTGTCCGTCTCTCTCACAATCCTATGAGGTAGGTACACTTAGCCCCATCTTACAGATGAGGAAACTGAGGCACAGAGCAGTTAAGAAACCTGCCTAAAAGCCAGTGAGCCAGTAACAGCACAACACTGTCCTCTCGGCTCACCTCTTCTGATTCAGGGCTTGACAATTTGGTCACTGTAGGGACAGGGGACAACCCAACCATGGGGATGGGGCTGCAAGGACTGGAGGAACAGGTGAAGGGCCACTGAGAAAGGTGCTGCGCCCTGCCCTGGCCTGGCTCCAGCCCGGCCTGGCCTCCTCTGGGAGTCTGTTTACCTTTGGGCATTATGTGCAGGGCCTGCCTATGTGTGTGCTCCCAGCGTTGTGGGACATGCATCACAGGGAGCATCCATCTCTGCTGTGACCTGTCCCCCCAGGACCTTCCGACTCCTCCCCATGCCACCTGCAGCTTTGGGGCCTGGGTGTGAGCCCAGGCCAGGCACGCCCCTGGGCCAGCCCACCTCCTACCTGCTCACAGCCTCGCACCACACAGCAGCAGAGGTGGCCACAGGGCTTGGGGTTGATCATGGTGGGGACGTTATCTTTGCTCTGGAGGTTTGTGAAGTACAGCTTTCCCCGCTCAGCCTTCTTCCTGTGGAACCCAGGTGCCCAGTCACAGCCTGCCTGGCTGGGGT
>NW_006300048.1:3683114-3688588 GCF_000327345.1 Myotis davidii | reverse complement strand
CTGGGGCAGGGCTGGGGCTGGGAGGATGGGTAGGGGGCCCAGCTCAGGGATCATCTAGTCCACTCCCCAAGGACGGGGCTATCTTGTTTTTGGGTTTGTTTAGCATGCATGGTTTAAACATGTCCCCATCCCAGGATCTGCCTACCCATCCCTTGAAGGCCAGAAATTCTCCCTATGGTCTGGCCTCCATTCCTGACACTGTAGTGAAAGAAGGGTCTGTCCTCAGAGGGGTAGGGACGAGGAGCCCCCTTCCTTTTGCAGCCAGCTCTGACCTCTAGGCCTGGCTGTCTCCAGAGCTGACCTGATGAGCACTCCAGGGGCTGAATAACATCAAATGCCCCGGGAAACACCTGGCAGGGGAGCCAGGCTCCTCTGTGGATCCAAGACACCCTCCTCCATGGGCAGCAGGCCCGCGGTGTCCCTCCCCACTCCAGTCCCTGGCCCATTACCTCTCTGCGTCGAGGAACATGAGGCGAGCCACGTTGTAACATGGGCGGGCTTCCAGGACCGTGCAGTTGGGGTAGGCCTCCCTGAAAGAGAGTCCACCATCATCTTCAGCGGGGACCCTGCCCACACGCCCCCAACCTGCATGCATGACCCCATCACTGCAAGACACACATCCCCAATTCAAGCAAGCTCTTTCCTAGTCTACACAAATGAGAGTTCTCTGAGAATACAACTTTGAAATTCCTCCTCATGTGGATCTGAGTCGGGGGAGTGTGCACAGAGGTGTGGGGACTGTGTGAGCGAGTGTGAGCCGCCACGACTGTGGTCTGATTCTTGTCCAAGGCTGTGAACTTTAGGTCGAGAGACTGTTTCTCCTCATGGGTGGCTCCCTTTACCCTGTCCCCAGAACGTCTGGGTCCAGTTCAACATTTAGCCTTGACCATGGACTGACCCCAACCAACCCCTAGCCCAGGCGACAGAGTGATCTCTGCCCCAAGCCCCACCAGAGATCGATCCTGAACCCCGACCTAAGATTGACCTCTAACCCTGCACAGAGTCGGATCCTTTGCTCTGACCCAAACTGATCAGTAACCTAGACCCAAGAATGACCCTCTAACCCTGACCCTAGATGGACCCCAACCATGACTTGAGACTGACCACAGACTGTTCTTGGCTCTCAGTACCTGGTACCTGGCAGGGCTCACGGGGTACCTGCTGACTGGTCTTAATCCCTAATCTGGACTGAGCCCCATTAAACATTGTCATGAAGAGCCAGTAAGTGTTGCAAATGCATGAGACACAGTTCTGAAGCAACCAGATGGACCACACAAACACGAGGGTCTGGAAACTGAAATCTGGGATGGGGTTCTTGAAAAGCACTTCCCGGACCTTCCCCCTGACAATGTTGTTTTCAAACCCTTTTGGGGTTCCTCTTTGGAAGGGCCTCGCCCCTGTGGCAGGGCGAGCCCTCGTTCTCACTAGACTAATCTCAAATCCCTTAATCCCCACCACACAGGCTCCCTGATTTTGCACACAGGATATTCCCTAACTCTGCTGGGCCAGTCCTCCAATCCAGACAGACCCCAGGCCTGGACGACAAGCCCTGCCTAATACTGTCCAGTGGCCCAGGGGCTCCACGAGGACAGGCAGCCTGTGTATCACCACATACCCATGCCTGAGCCAACAGCTCGCACACAGTAGGTGCCCAATGAACATGTGCTGAAGCCTGGATCAATGAAATGGCTACGCATAATATTCACCCCATGTATCCCCCAAACTCTAATTAGGACCACCCCTGCTTATAGGCTAACCACCCATTTTAATCAAAGGCTATTTCCTAAACAGAACCACAGCCCGACCCTTAACACAGACGACGTGGATCACGAGCTCCCCACAGACAGCCACCATGTCTGGATCTTTTTCTTCCTGGTATGATGCACACAGTAGGTGCACAACAAATGTGTGCGGAATGAATGGATGCTTGGCTGTGGGGTTCACTCCCTCACTGCATGCAGGTCTCTGCTCAAATGTTCCCCTGTCAGAGTCCGCCCCACCCCCCGCCCCCATCCCATCCGAACACCCTTCCTGACTCCTTTACTCTGCCCCTCTTCCAGCTTTGGTTTTCTTCTTCTTTTTTAAATATATTCTTATTGATTTCAGAAAGGAAGGGGGGGGGGAGAGACACACATCAATGATGAGAGGGAATCATCAATCCGCTGCCTCCCGCCCTGGGGATGGAGCCCACAACCCGGGCATGTGCCCTGACTGGGAGATGAACCGTGACCTCCTGATTCATAGGTTGACGCTCAACCACTGAGCCACACCAGCCAGGCTGGTTTCCTTCTTAGCACCTACCCCTACTTGACACAGTGTCTATTACCAGTTCATTTGCTTACTGTCCTCCTCAGCCCCCTAGAATGTAAGCAGGTGAAGGTGGGGACCTCTTCTTTTCTGTTTATTGTTATTTTTCCAGTTCCTACTTCAGCGAAGCCACAGGGCAGCTCAAGAGATACTTGTTATTAAAGGACTCATCAGAACAAGCCGACAGCTGACTCCAATTGGACGGTAATATTAAGATGTCACCTAATTCGGAGCATACGCTGTCCTTAATCCTGACCCAGACTGCACCCTAATGCTGATCACGGCTTGAATGCCAGATAGGACCCCAAATCGTTCTCTCATACTGACCAAGTCTGATTTAATGCTGACTGCTGTGAGGGCGGGCCTGTTTCTCATTTACTTATGCCTTCGGGTATAGAAGGTGACTAATAGATGACTATTGAATGAATGAGTGTTTATCTACCCAAGCTGATCACAATGCAGTCATTTTCCCATAACACAGAGGGAGGAACCTGACCCTGACCAGACTTACTCTCAACGCTGTCCTGAGCCGGAACAGCGCCTGACCTCTGATCGTGGCCAACTGACAGTGAGTCCAGACATCACCAAATCCCGATCCTGACACAGATAGCCCTGATTCAGACCATCAATGCCCCTTATCAACTCCTAATTCTGACCACAGACTGACCCCAGGCCACTCTGTGATCAGGCCCTGGACAGGCTCCTAAAGCTGACCTCCATACGGCGAACCCCCGAGAGCTTGACGGTCCTTTATTCACATGATAGGCCCACCACACTGACTCGGGCCTGAGCACCCGAGGAAGTTTGCTGAGTGGCCAGATCCTGCACACAGACCGTCTGGCACCTTGGGCTCCTGGAGGTGTACATGCCCCTCCCGGCTGAGACAGCCTCTCAGAGCTGGGAAGAGCCTCAGAGAACACACGGCCAGGCGCTCCTGGGCGCCACGATGAAGCTCTCCCCGCCAGGCTACACACACATTCCAGACTTTATGAAAAAGCTACACATCATGGACCCTCGGGCGACAACCCACGATCCAGCTCATGTTGGAAAACGGCGGGGATGGAGGGGTTGGGGGTGGTGGTGTGGCACAGTCTGGACTCACTCTCAAGTATTTCAAGTATTTCTCTTGTGTTCCCAGAGGTGCCGATCACCCAGCCCAAGTGTCAGGCCTTCCTAGAGCCAGAGAATTCTTTAGTCCAACCTCCACCCGCGTGCGGCCCAGGCCTTGGAGGGAGAGGAGTGGGAGGCGCGTGAGGAGGGTCTTGGGAGTTGAAAGGCAAAGAAGGGTCTGCAGGCCTGGGGCTGGCGGGGGGGAGTGTGGCTACTCACTCAAAATGCTTCTTGATCTTTTCTGACTCTGCATATTTGGAGATTCCATTGATGAAGAGAGTCCGCTTCACCTGGCGTGAGAGGCAGGTGAGAGGGACCGAAGATGCAGGGAGGGGTGGGGAAGTGGAGAGCAGAGAGGAGCAGACAGAGGTGGACAGGCCTTGGTGAATTTCTAGTAGAAATCAGGCAGTGAGCCTAATGAAAGAGCCATCTGGCCCCTGCAAGTGAGGGCTTGCGAGTGAGGAGATGGGGTGCCAGTCTCGGATCCTCAGGCCGTGAAGACCCAGAGCAATGGCTGGCACGGGGTGTGGGCGTTTGCTAATAGTTTAGGGCCGTGGTCGGCAACCGTGGCTCGTGAGCCACATGCGGCTCTTTGGCCCCTTCAGTGTGGTTCCACAAAATTGGCCCCTTGAGTATGGCTCTTCCACAAAATACTACAAAATACCACGTGCGGGCAGGCACGTTCAGTGCGATTGAAACTTCTTCGCTCATGCACAGAAATCGGTATTTTGGGGAAGACCCACACTGAAGGGGCCAAAGAGCCACATGTGGCTTGCGAGCAGTGGTTTGCCGACCATAGGTTTAGGGAATCAGGGGAGAAGGGGAGGGGATTTTACAACCATGGCATTTCCTGAGCACCAGGCACAGCACGGGTGCTGTCCATGCATCGCCTCACCTCACCTTCCCACCACCCTCAGGACAGGCACTGCTGTTACTTCAGTCGTCGGAAGAGGAAACCAAGGAGGTAACAACTAACTTACAGGGTGGGGGCTCCTGAGCTGCTGGGCCAGGAGTCCAACTGAGCTGGCCTGACTCTGGGGCTGATGTACCTCAAGCTGAGGCAAGAGAGGCCTGGGGCGGGGAGGGAAGAGGCGGGCACGGGTGGTCCCGGCGCTGCCCCACTCACCAGGTCATCCTCCTTGTAGCGCATCTTGGACGTGTGTCTGCGCATGCTGTAGACGGTGAGCAGCAGGTACAGGAAGGCGAAGGAGGTGTGCAGCCAGAGCAGGTGGTTCCTGGCAGAGCAGAGGGCGCAGAAGCCACAGGGGCTCGAAACCCACTCAGACAGCCCCCACCTCTCGGTGGTAATCAAACCCCGGTCCAGGGCCCCTCCACGGCCACATCTTCTGGAACGGATACCCCACAGAGCGGGCCCACACCCCACATCCTCTAGACTCCTAGACGATCCCATTCCAACGGAAATGTCCCAGAGGTCACCTCTTCGTGTCCTCCCCCTGGCTACGCTGCCCTCCCCCTGCCCCCAGGTGGCCTCGCCGGCCTGGCCTGAGCCTGCATCCTCCTCTCGGTTCCTGGTCCTTCCTGGCCACCCACGGCCGGTTCTACCTCTTCTGCTTCCACCACCAGCCTCCGGGCCCCACAGCCTCCGCCTCAGCCACTGTCCCCCGACACTCCCTCTCCTTCCCTCCTTGTCAGGGCTCAGCTCGGACCCGGACCCTGGCCTCACAGGCCTGCTTCTCAAACTCACCCTGATTTCAAGTTGGCAATGGTGGTCCTCCCAAAGCTGTAGGCGTTGTTCTCTGGGGGGTGGGGAGAGGGAGAGGACGGCGGGCGTCAGGGCCTGTGGCCTCCGGCCCCTCCTCTCCGCCCCACCCATCCTGGCCCTCACGGACCCAGCAGGTCCCCTGAGAAGTTGACAGGCAGCACGATGCCCACGGAGAGGACGCCCACGACGACCAGCAGCCCGATGATGTGCCTCTGGAAGGACAGGTAGTGCACGGCGTCGCCCCCGCACTTGTCCCGGATCTCATCATCCCTGAGGTGCAGGGGACAGAGGCGGCAGGTGAGGACCAGGCCACGAGGGAGAGGGCTGCCCGGCC
>NW_006300048.1:3674311-3683060 GCF_000327345.1 Myotis davidii | reverse complement strand
ATCCCACCCTCACCCCCACCCCCAACCCCTGCCAATCTGGCAGCCGTGTGGGGCTGAAATGGGGTCTGAATCTCCTATTTGCTGGGAAGGGAGGGAGAAGGAGCGGGAAGGGAAAGGGGAAAAGAAGGATGAAGGGAGAGGGGAGGAAAAGGAAGCAGAGAGAAGGTGAGGAATAACTGAGGGAACAGGAAGGAAGTTCGGAAGGAAGAGGGGAAGGAGAGAGGAGTAACAGAAGAAAGAATGCACAGAGAAGTGAGGGATGGAGAGAAAGGGAAAGGAAAAGAGGAAGATGGGAAAAGTGGGGTTGAGGCAAAAAGAGAACCGGTGATAGGAAGAAGCAGCCGCAGGAGGCTGGAGGGGGGTTCGGGAAGCAGGCCCCTTATGGGTGCTGGTGCACGCAGTACGTGGCACACGTGAGGAGGGCCTGGGGGCTGCGGGTGGCGGCGGTGCTGACCTGTGCGGCTTCCTGCCTCTCTCAGCGCTCACTGCCTGCCTGCCGCACTGGCGATCTGCCTTCTGCTGGAGACTGGCTCCTGCCTGCTGCTGGCGGGCTGCTCCCAGCCTGCCTGCTGCTCCCACCCACAGGGGCAGGGAGAGCGGTGGGCGGAGTGGGCCTCCCAGGCAGGGGGCACAGGAGACCATGGGTGGTCGTGAGGCTAGCTCAGGGCTCCGTGGAAGCCAGGGCCCCAGGGCCAGGCTCCTAGAGGAGGAAGGAGGGTGCTCGGCTGGCTAGGAGCGCTAAGGCCCTCAACGCTGCTGGCCTCTGGATTTTGTGGGGAGATGACAAGTTCTGAAGTTTTTCTGTTTCTTTCTTTACAGCCTGAAGACCATTCACTTACTTTATCCTGAAGATGGCTGTCAGCCAGGAACAGAAACCCTGGGGGGACAGAGGGCCATCAGCGGCAGCCCCGGCCCCCACCGCCCTAAACCTCCCCCCGACTCAAGTCCCGCTCATCCTGGCGCAGCTTCCACAACCTCCCCCCGGCCCCCAAGAAACTGGCTCACCCCAGGGAGGGAGAGAGGGAAGGGCCAGACTTCAAGGAAGAATGGGACCAAGGGCAAAAGGGACCATGCCCAGAGCTACGATCCCCGCAAACACCCCATAGGGTGGCAGACTGGAGCAGGCCTGCAGCCGTGTGGGCAGGGTAGGGATGGGTGGGATTCG
Source organism: Myotis davidii (assembly GCF_000327345.1). NCBI lineage: Eukaryota > Metazoa > Chordata > Mammalia > Chiroptera > Vespertilionidae > Myotis > Myotis davidii. The sequence goes on along the minus strand of NW_006300048.1, from coordinate 3,681,895 downwards.
GGGATCGAGGAAGAGCAGCAGGGACCTCCAGACCTGCAGCTAAGAAGGAGAGTTGGCAGCATGGCCGCCACAAGCAGCGGGCCGGGCCACACTGCCTGGGATCCTGCCACTTGTCTTCCGGCACACCCCAGAGGTCGCTGAGCCCCATCTCCCATCCACAAGTCCCCAGACCCGCCTTCCAGCAGAGCCCACACTCAGAGCCGCTGGGGGATGCGGGGGAGGGCTGGGCAGGGAGAACCCTTCCCCACCTTCCTGCCAGGGAAAGGTCCAGGCTTCACACAGGCCAGGGAGAGAGCTACCCTCTGGCCAAGATGCAGGACTGTGCTACCTGTTGCCAATGTCACTGAGTCTGGGGACCGTCTGGGCACCTCTGGCTGGCAGGTGACGCCTTCGCTTAGCCACTTACCAGCAGGCGTCCAATTCAGGAAGCGGACAGGCTTCTTCTGCTACAGCTATCTCAGCGGCTGCTGCCCAGGGGCTGCAGCCTAAGCGGGACTGACCAGGGCCACCCTAGGGCCTGAAGATTAGGGTCTGACCAGGACACTCACCCTGGCAGAACGCCAGGGCCAGGCAGGGAACGCCAGGGTGTCGGGTCTGATGTGAAAGGGGGTCTGGGGACGGCTGTGAATCCCCAAGGACAAGCCGTATCTTCAGGGGCCCCTACCACTCGGCTCCAATCCGCCAGCCCGCCAACTGGCCCCACCCACCCGGCCTGCCAGGGGCTGCCTGCCTGCTGCCCCCTCTGAGCTGCACAGTGAGTTCTGGATGTCTTGTAAGTGGCATGGAAAGCTCATTATTGCTTCTAAGACCACGTCTAAGGAAAAAGGGGTCCTTAGAATTAAGCAAGAGGCGGGCACTGAACGCTACAGCGGAACAAGTCTGAAATCACGAATTAGGCTGGTGCCAGCGTGGAGGCCGGCATGGAGGACAGCGCCAGGAGTTCTGGTCTGGGTGGTTATCCCGTGGCTCCCATAGCACCACAGGTCTGACTGGTCACCGGAAGCTAGAGGCTGCGGCGCCCCCTGCCCCGGAGGACCAGGGTGGCTAAGAAGTCCGGGGAGGGCACTCACGTTGTCTCTTTGGTCAAAGTCGACGGAGCTGGAGACAGACGTGAGACGCTCATACCGGTCATGACTGTCCCCGTGCATAGCTGAGGCCACACTGGGGTGAGGAGACGAGAAATGAGAGAGCCTGGTGAGTCTGAGCCCCTGGCGAGCAGGGGTGAAGCGGGTGGGCTCCCCCTCCAGAGCTCCAGGCGTTAGACAAGGCACAGAAAGCGCAGTGGCTGAGCAGCAAGAAATGACTACCCTCTCCTGCCTCCCGTCAGTCTACCCCTTCCCTTCAGCGGGGTCTGGGGAAACAGACACAGGCCGCAGGGGGAAGGGAGGAGGGTGTCTTCATCATCGCCCCCTGGAGATTGAAGTGAGTGTGTGAACGGCCCTGCAGTTCCGGAGCTGACAGGGCACAGGGCAATGGGGAAGTAAAGGAAAGGATGGAGTAGGAGAGCCCCAGAGGGTGGGGATAAGGGGGGCGGGAGTGGGGGGATGCCTCCCAGGTGGTCCTGATCCACCCTCTTCCCTGTCCCCAGCAGCTGCCGAAATTCCAACACCAGTCCTACAGACAAGAGACCGAGACGTGACACAAGGGCCAGACCGGGGGCTCCTTGGGAAGCTCCCCTCTCAGGCCTCCAGGAGAAGTGAACAGAGAACCCTGGAATATGAAGAACCAGCAGTTAGGGAAGCCACAGGTGACACCCAATCTTGTCTCTGCCACCCACAGGGTGAGTGTACTTTGAATTTTCGGGAGGATGACCCCTCCACTCCAGCCAACCAGGGCCACGAAGGCTGGGGGCACGGGAGGGGCTTCTCCCAGGCAGAGAGCCAGGGAGAGAGATGGGGGGTAAGGCAGCGACAAGTTGGCGAGCCCCCTGCTCTGCAAAGCACACCGCCTGCGTTAATCCGAAAATGAGCCTGCAGAAGAGACAACTGCGAAGAGAAACCAGCAACTTGGCAGAAGAGGAGAGAAGCATGAGAGAAGGAAAGAGAAAGCTGGTTTAGTGGATGAGGGGGCTGGTGCCCCACATACTATTCCTGTTCCACTCGGTCCCTCTCCTGCCGCCGGAGCCTGGGGGCAGAGAACAGACAAAGTTAGGGGGGGGCGGGGGGAGGGAGGAGGGTCCCTGGAAATGGCAAGGGACAAAGGCCCAACTGGGGGCCCTCATGCCCCCCTTGCCTGCTCTGGGACGGGCCCCTCTTTGTCCCCCCAACAGGGGGGATGGCAGAGGGCTGGCCCTTTTCTAGAGGCGTGTGGAACAAGCTGTGTGCATGTGTGTAGGGGGGGGGCATGGGGGGAGGAGCCCCAAAGCTTTACCTGTCTGCATCTGTCACCAAGGCCAGCCGCCCATAGTCCCAGGCTACCTTCCGGAGGATGGAGAACAAGAACAGCAATGCCTGAGGGAAGAGGAGGGGTTGGCGGGTGGAGAGGCCACTCACGCGCTGGACTAGCCAGAAGAGCAGGGGCAGAGGGGCCAGCATCTTGTCTCAGAAGGGGGTGGCCCTGGCCTGGGTGAATGGTCAGAGGCTAGGCTTGGGCCATGTGATGGGGATCCCTCCTGCAGTTAAGCCTGGGGAGTCAGGGTCAGGTGGGAGAGTGGTTTGAGCTTTAGCATTAGCCAGCTCTGTACAGAGTGTGGGTGCCAAGGATGTGGGTGGCATGCGAGCACTCACAAGGAAGCACATGAAGTCGAGAGCCAGCACGGTGGGGACGCCCCCAAAGGGCAGGCCCTGCAGGACGGTGCTGCGGATGCGGGCGCTGTAGCAGTAGTCCTTGGGGTTGCTGTTGTTGAGGGCCGTGTTGCCCAGTGTGGCCAGCAGGAAGGGCAGCATGGCTGCTACTGCCGCATGGTCCTCCTGGGCAGAGGGCACAGTGGTCAGCAGGGGCTTGGCCCCAGTCCCTCTCAGAGCTCTGACAAGGTGGGTGAGGGGAGGGGGAAGCGAGGGCAGGTCACGGGGCTCCCTGGGTGGGTGGAAGCTCTGGCCTCCAGAGATAAGGGCCCGGGAAGGGGAGGGTTGAGTCACATACGTTTACCTTCACTGGTTCTCAGGCTGTGATGCCACCCGGGTCTGGGGAACTTGGCCCAGATCTGGACTGGGGAGACTGGTTTTTCTAAGCTAGAAGTCGTCTGCGGGCCTCTAATACCTACCACCCACCACCTCCACACACACTTGCAAATACTCTCCAAACACAGTGCCTCTGTGTCCTTCTTTCCCTGCGTGAGGCAGGGGGCCCGGCTGAGCCAGAGAGAAGATGGGGAGGGGACCTAGGCCTGAGGATCCAAGGCTAAAAGGAGGCGGGTGGGCCAAGGGAGGGTGGGCCAGGAGCCAGCAACCACACCCTGATCTTCTCTTTCTACCCCTATTAGAAAAATGGCACGTTTTCATTTGCTTTGAATTTTCAAGTGTTAATCACCTTCCCAATATAACTGACTTCAAAAATAAGATATTCATCTTCAGAGCTGCCCCCTCTGTCCCCAGAGTAGGGGGTCTGAGAATAGGGCCAGAGTGGGAAGTCATTAAAAAGCAGGACTTCTGGATCTGTGTTACTTGCTAACCCAGTCACTGTCGCTTACTCTCATTCCTTTTCCCCTGCCCAGGCAGCAGCTACCAGGGGTGGGCAAACTTTTTGACTCGAGGGCCACAATGGGTTCTTAAACTGGACCGGAGGGCCGGAACAAAAGCATGGATGGAGTGTTTGTGTGAACTAATATAAATTCAAAGTAAACATCATTACATAAAAGGGTACGGTCTGAGCCTGCATGGCCCCTCTTGTCAAACAGACCATTCACCCACCTCATCCTGAGATTCAAGAATCCCTTGAAGGAGAACCAAGATGGCGACATAGGTAAACACCGGAGTTTGCTGCCTCAAACAATCACTTCAAAAATTTCAAACAGGCCGGATCCGGCCCGCGGGCTGTAGTTTGCCCACGACTGCTACACCCTTCTCCACTAGACTGCCTCACCTCCAATTATTTCTGCACCGGAGTCACCTGAATGGTGTGGAGACTACAGCTCCCAGAGTGCCCTGCTCCAGAGGCAGGAGCAGGGCAGTCTGGGAATGCCGTGCCTCCAGCGAGCTTTTCCATTGGCTAAGGAAGGGCGAGTGGGCGGGGGCCTCTTATCCTGCCCAGAGCCCTGGCTGCCGGGTGCTGCCATCCAGTCTGGTTCCCTGCTACTGTAGGGCTGCCCAGCCCTGGATGGTCCGACGGTCCAGGCGGAGGGTGGGGAGAAGAGAAGGGACAGGCAGCCCAGATGCCTGGGTTCTGGAAGTGCCTGGGGACGGCCACGCAGGGCTCTGGGGAGGCGCCCAGGGAGAAGTGTGGCTGTGGCATCACTGCCCCACCCCGTTTCACTGGAGGACCCCTGGGGCCCCCTCCTGCTGACAACACTGTCGCTCTGCTTTGTGGGGGTGGGGAGGGGTGGTGTCTCCAGGGAAGAAAGGAAAGCAGACAAAGAGAACAACAAACCCAGAATGGGTGACTGCAGCCGGGTCGTGTCCCCACAGCCCCATGGGGTGACTCAGAGTTTTTCCTGCCCACCAATTCCTGCACCCCCCCCTCCCCAAACACTTAAACCACAGGGCAAGAGGCACGAACTCTTAGATGGAGGGAGGTTTATGTGTTCCACTTGGTCCCCGGGAGTCTCTGAAAGCCTGGTAGGAAGCTAAGGGAGTAACTGGCCCGTGTGATACGCCTCCTCTTCCTTTCCAGCCTAAGTTGCCTTACCCCCCCGCGCCCCCCCCCACACACACTAATTTAGTAATTATAGCAGGTGTCATTTAGAGTACCCATGATTTCAAAAATACATATATGATTTCATTTAATCGACAATCCTGAGTTAGATGACACTGGCATTTTAAGATGAAGACATGGGGGCTCAAAAAGGTTAAGTAACTCCTGAAGTCACACTACTAACAAAACGATGGGCCTGGGATGCAAACCTAATTCCACTTCTTTCTAAAGCTAGACCACTCTTCAGGGCACCACGGCGCTCTCCCAGTGTGCCTAGCATAGGGCTCTGCAGGCCACGGAAACGCGGTATGTGCTCATTCAGTGTCCTCTGGCGAGAGAACACGGGAGCACCATGGGTGTGCACCTAGGTTTGTAAATGCATGTTGATGTATTTATGTGTGTGGGGTGGGGTGGGGTGGGGGGCAGCTAGGTGTCTGCATGGCAGCCCACAGAGATGGAGTGAGTGTTAGGCTCTAAGTGGGGGTATGTATGTGGGGTTATCTGGGAGCCTGGATGTATAAACACAAGGTGCCCAGAACTCTGGGGTACCAGGGGAGGTAAAAGGTAGGTATAGGTCACTTGGGTCTCTGGCAGTTGAGGGGCATGTACACTAGTCCCCCCTGAACCCCCAACTCCAATGCACTCCAGAAATTAAGATAGCCCATTCCCACTCCTTGTCTGTTTCTCTCCTCAACTCCAAGGCTCCACCAGGTCAGAAGGTAATGGGTACAAACCCCTGGAGCACCCCCCTACACGCATCTTCTCCAGTCGGAAAGATGTGGAATATTCTTGCACTTCTATATTAAGGGAACCAGGTAGGGTGCATGAGGAGGGTCCAGGTAGATGCTTAGTAACTGATATCACCATGTGCACGGGGACTTCCTTTTTACAGTCACAAAGCACTCTGCCCCCCCGCCCCCTAAATTGCACCGATCTTCCCACCAATCCATGAGGAAAGCAGGGCAGGCTCGATCAGAGCACTATCCCCATTTTCAGGGACCCAGGGAGGAGAACCCACTCAAAGGAGGTCACAGGGCAGGTAGGATGGAGCCAGGGCTGGTGGCTCTGTTTGCTGACAGGGTTACTCCACGCACTTAATTGTGGGGGTGGGTTTGCTGGGCTGTTTCACCCAGGGCAGCTGTTTCCTCATTGAGAGCAGCAGAGAGGGAAGAGAATGAGGCAGATTTTTTGGGGGGGAGGGGGTAGGTAGTAGGGGAGCAGGAGAGTTCCTCCACTCCATGGGGTTGCCAGAGCCAGCCGTATCCCGGAATTTCTCTCGTCTGATGCAGGCTTTTAGCTGGAAGTGTGTAGAGAGTGATGGAGGATTTTATTTATGGCTAACTGAAGGCTGTTATTTTACCATTAAGAAGAGTGTGCATGGCAGGGGTGGGAGAGTTATAAGTTACAAGTCTTTTCTTACGGAGTTACTTGGGAAGATTTAATTTAGGGCTTGGGATCCTAGGAAGATAGTGTGATCTAATGGGAGGAGAGGAAGACGGAGGCTACTCTGTTACTATGTAACCTGGGCCTCAATCTTCTAATCTGTAACAGAATTAATAGCCTCTCTCTGTTCCTACCAACTTCAGAGGGATGGGCAAAAATGTATCCATAAATGAGCAGGAAAAGAATGCATTTATCAAATACTTCTTTAACTCTTATTCTGTGCCAGGCACTGTTCTAAGCACTTCACAAATGTTAGCTCATTTACTCCACATCACAACTCTGGGAGGACAGTGAGGTACCGAGAGGGTACATAACTTGCCCAATGTCACACAGCCAGCCTGTGGTAGATCCGGATATGGGCCGAGGCAACCCAGTTGAAGTTGATGTTCTTAACCACTGCACTTTGCTGCCTGGGCCAACAGAGGAGCCACTTCTACCAGGAGGCTGGGGGCTGCCAGCTATCGCTCTGGAAAATGCCACACCCTATTTTCCACCTGTTTGCCTTCTCTCTTGCTTGTTCCCCCCCCCCCCCCCCGTCCCCCCAACACACACACACTCAGGCCTTGGGTTTGTGATTTTAGGTTCTGGGGCAGGTGTAGGAAACAAGGCACAAAGCCTGGTGGGTAAAAGCACAGGCTCGAGCATGAGACAGATAGGGCTTGACCTGGGCAAATTACCACCCTGGGCCTCAGTTCCTTCATGCGTAAAATGGGGCAATAATGCAGTCGTGTGGTAGTTTTGAGGATTAAACAAGATGACTTACGTAAAGCTCTTAATACAGGTCAAGGTACATAATTGGTTCTAAAAAAATTACCTTCTGTTATTAATAAAGTGTGGGGAAAAAACTGTTCAAAATAAAAAGAAAAACAAAACATATAATTTAATATGATAGAGCCCCTCGGTCAGGATGGGCTTCTTGTTTCCACCTACGGGCTTATACCACATTCGGGGCTCTGCCACTGAGAGGCAGGGGATGTTCCCAACTCTTCAATCGTACCCACTCCCTGGGTAGCAGGAGGTGGGAGTACAGGAGGGTGATGCTATGCTAGGATGGGTCAGAAGTTCAGAGAAGAGAACCCATTATTGATCAACTACCAGGCAGGGTGCCAGACTCTACCTGTGTCGTCTACTTTGATCCCCACGATAAATCTTGAAAGGAAGCGATAGCAAACACACTTTTTAACTGAAACTGAAGTTCAGACAGGTGAGGTAACTTGTCAAGGTCACACAGCTCAAGAGTGGCAGAGCGGAATTTGAACTGAAGTCTCCAAGACTGTTATAATTGGAGGGAACTTGTGGGATGTCTAAAAGGGGTTCTTAGCGACCCTCCACCTGCCTTGTGCCTTGCAACAT
>NW_006300048.1:3672943-3673550 GCF_000327345.1 Myotis davidii | reverse complement strand
GCCGAGACTGAGTCGGATGAGCCAACAGCAGGCCTCGGCATGTGCCACCTGGGGCATGTCAGGGCTTGGACCCTCTGGTGCCCCGGAGGACGGCCATGCTGCCAGCACACCCCCACGGGAAGCCTGGCAGACACTCCCACTCCCCTGCTCACAAGTGCCTGGGAGGCAGGGCCAGGGGCCCTCCTCGGAGAGTTAGGCTCAGCCTCCTTGCTAGGCTGCTGCAGACCCAGAGTGAGGCTGGAGCGTGGTATGGAGCCGAGAGCCAGGCCCCCTCCCTTCACCCCTGGGGAAGCGTAGTGCTCAGCGGCCAGACCTCTGCCCAGGGGACCCAGGCAGGTGGCAGCACAGAGCCGTCGGACCAAGGGCAGTCGGCCCCTCTGACCTCTCCTCTCCACTTCCCAAGCGTCCTACTCTTCTGGGACACAAGGCGCCAAAGCTGTGAGACTGTCCTCCCACGGTGGTCAAGAAGGCCAGGGGGGACAAAGCGCGCCTCCTCCCCGCTGGGCCTTTGCCCCACTCCGGGTTCCGCGCTGACTCCTTTCTCCACCGCAGGCCCGGGCGGCTCATGAATGAACTGCACTGTGTGGGGCGCAGGGAACGCACGCAC
>NW_006300048.1:3672630-3672892 GCF_000327345.1 Myotis davidii | reverse complement strand
CCCGGGGCTCGCCGCCTCCCCAGCCTGCCGACCAGTCCCCAGACCGGCTGGGGGCAGCGGCCGGCCTCGTGCCAGCACCCGCGAAACCTGCGCTTCCCCGAGCTCGAACCCCTGCCCTGGGATCGGCCTCGGGGGTACTTGGACCCGGGAGCACGAGAAAATATAAAAGAAACCGAGGCCATCGGACTTGGAGACCCTGGAATCCAAAACTCGGGGGCGGGGGCGGCGGGTTCCCCACAGCGGCGGCGGGTGGACTGGGCGC
>NW_006300048.1:3640559-3671853 GCF_000327345.1 Myotis davidii | reverse complement strand
CAGGGGCGAGCTGCGGTCAGGCCTGCGCGAGGTGTCCTCGGCCGGTCCCTCCGGCGCGGCGCGTCCCTCCGAGTCTGTCTGCTTCTCTCGCTCCCGCTCCCCTTCCCAGCTTGGATCTGGAGATAACTTGGTGACTTGTCGGTCAGGCGCTTTGTGGTGTGGAGAGTGAGTCCACTGCTTTCGCTGTCATGCGAGGAGTGCCTCCGCGGCTCCCGGGGGTTCCCTGGTTTCTCATTTCATCGGAGGCGGCGTCTGCCAGGGATTAAGGCTGGATGGAGAGCTGAGCGAGAGGTGTGTGTGCGCGCGCGCGCGGGGGTGCGGACACAGGCACAGGAGCGTATCACCCACACAAACGGGCACAGAGCACCGACTGGTTCACTTAATTGTGGGTTCCTTCCTGGAAGGTTTTCTTCCCTTCAGTCTTGAAGGGCCTTGGTTTGGAGACAGAAAGGCAAGCATTGCTTTTCACAGAGGGCAGCACATGAACTTCGCCAGCCTAAGAGACGGAATGGGCTGCATTTATAGAGGTTAACAGAACGGCCTATGACAGAGTCATTTGGGGTTACTGGGATATTGGGGAAAGCTGGGAGGCTGGGAGATGCTGAACCCTGGGCTGCCGGACCTGGGAAGGGCACTGCGCACCTGCCGGGTGTCTCTGGGGGCTTTTTGACGCGTTCGTTAGTAGCTTGTGGAATGAGGTGATCAGTTTTGATCTAGTGCAGTTCAAACTGAGCTCCCAGTCAGAGTCGCACTGATTAGTTGGAAATCAGTTTAGTGGATCACAACCATCATTAAAGAAAAAGAAATAGAAGATATCGGAGTGCGTTGTCCTTGTAAGGGTAAATATTGTTTCTTGACACTTGTTTCAGGTACACACACATGTGTTAGGCATTAAGAGATGTTAGAAAATGTTTCTGTGTCTAACAGAAACGCCAGAAACATATTGGTTACCTGTTGGCCCTCTTGCCTTCTTTAACCTGAGTTTTCATTAATTTAAACCTGTCCTGGAGGATGCAGTTAGCACACCAGGAATATACAGTAAAGAACAGAGCGCGTCTCCTTCAGGAGTTGACTGCCCAAGAAGAAAGACGGTCAGTCCCTCTTCACTCATTGGAAACGCGTGCGATTGGAGAACAGGATTTTGTTGGAGCAGGAGCAAGCCATTTAGATGAAAAGGCAACTACTCTAGTTTTTGTTGTTTGTTTGTTGGATGGAATTGTCCATTTTATCATCAGAGCTTCTTGGATGTGTATTTCCTATGAAACTTTTCACATCTGTTGACTCTATGGCCGTAAAGCTGCCGTGATCCATGCCAAGTAGCACTTGTGACGGATATCTGGGAAGTGGACACGGAGGCCATCCGTACCTGGTGTTTGGACCTCTGAGGATCACTTCCTGGTTCATGGGCCATTTGTTATGTATTATTATTTCTAAGAATGCAGTTATCAGTCTGAACCGGTGGTGGGTTCCTGATCTGTTCCTGCCAGTGCCTAACTAGGGTCTCCACGTCTTAACAGACAGGTGAGAAGAGTATTAAGGGCATTGTGGAACCCTGGGAGGAACAGTGGCCAGAGTGTTTTATTATCGCTCCTGAATACGAAGGGTAAAAATCTCTCCTGGAGTCCATTTTTCAGGAGGTACTCTCATGGGCAGGCTGTCCTCAGCTACTAGAATCTTAGATGATGCAGGAGTTCTTACAGCCTGTCCTGCCCCACTTCTGTCTTGGGGATGACGACACCTGGACCCACATTAGGTGGTTCTTCCTATTGCTTTTATGGTTGTGTGAGAGCTTAGGAGGGTCTCAAAAACCCGTAATGATTTCGCTGTCTTTTTAAAGGCCGGTGGCTTGTTCTGGGTTGTAGCTCACTCTGGTGCGATTTTACAGTCACAGCCAGCATCTAAGGAAGAACTGTGATCCGCATCCCGGAACTGTTGCTCTGGTTCAGGTACTATGCTCTCTTATTAAGAAAGATACTAGGTTGCTTGTTATTCACGAGTGAAACAGCTCAGAGTTGGGAAGTCTCCCTGTCCAAACCTTCCAAAAAAAAAATCACCTATGTCCCTAGAAAAGAGAGGGAGTACTTTTCCATGGTGACTTTAACTTGAAAAACACTTTGAGGCCAGGCCAGTGTGCCTCAGTGGCTGAGTGTCGACCCATGAACCAGGAAGTTATGGTTGGATTCCCAGTCGGAGCACATGCTTAGGTTGCCGGCTCGATCCCTAGTAGGGGGCATGCAGGAGGCAGCCGATCAATGATTCTGTCTCATCATTGACGTTTCTCTCTCTCCCTCTCCCTTCCTCTCTCTAAAATAAATAAAAACATTAAAAAAAAGAAAAGAAAACCACACACAAACTTTTAGGACGGAGTGATCTTAAAGAGACACTAATAGTGCCGCCCTGAGAACAGGGAGTGAGGATTTGGGAAACAAACTGCTTATCCTGCAGACTTGGTCCCTGGTCCCTACCTGCTCAGTGTAGAAAGGGACTCCCCCCTTTAAAAGCACCACTTACATGAATGAACCTAAAGCACAGCCACTTCCGTGCCTCTGTTCTTCCCAGTTACCTTGCTTGGCAGAGAGTCACTGAGGCCTGGAGCAGTGGTTCCCAAGGTCACAGACAGCAGAGGAGGGGAGGACAGGGTGGGGGCGATGCGTTTCTATCAGCAGCATTTCCTGTTTGAGTCCAGGGACTCTAGGCTTTTCCTCCGTTGCCCATCGCCCCACCTGACAGTGTGACAGCACCATAAACCTAGCTTCTTGCCGCTGGCCCACGAGAGGTGGTAATAGGAAGGAAATGCGTACACAGTTGGGTAGAACTGAACTTTGTGCACTTCCTCTGAGTTTGCCCATATTATTACAAACTTATTTTTGGACTATAGATGTTTGGATACCTGTGAAGCTGGGATCGAGGGGGAGTTTGAATGATTGAGAATTGTCATGGAAAATTTTAAAAGTATTTTTAAATACTTTTGTGACAAGGCGGGGAGAGGCGAATAAATAAATACAGGACAAGAGTTCTGGGAACATTTTTCTTTGGTGAATCAAATTGAGGAATGGGGTCTTCAGGGGCAGCCCTGGCACGCACAGCTCATCATGCTGACGAAGACAGTGTGAAGACTCAGGTTGGCAGGGGTCTCGGGTCAGCTTCAGCTCTTTTCCTAGGCTGTGCTGGACGTAGTACAGAGAGTTATTGAAAAGACAGCTTTTTAATTCCCGAGTTTTTAAAGTTTACATGGCAGCCTCGATGGAGAAGAATGAGCCCTTGTCCTGTGTGGGGTGTGTTTTCTTCGGTGAGTTTTATTAGTGGTGGAAGCAGCATCTTAGCTGTGCAGGGATTGTGCAGGGTGTAATAGAAACAGCCTTCTGATCTTGAACAAGTCAACAAGTCACTTAGCGTTTCAGACTTCATTTCTAGTCTGCAAAATGGTACTTGCATTACTGAGCCCCCAGAGCCATTCAGAATCCTTAGCTGATTCAGTCCCTTGCAGGTTGTTGCCCTTTATTATTCGTCTTTGTGTTTCCATTGGGTGCTCAGGAATGAAATCATCCAAGAAGGTAATCTGCGGCAAAAGTACTTTGAGAATTGTAACATACTGTACTTGTGTGAGGTTAAAGAAGATTCCTGAAAGAGGGCCGTTGGACGACAAAACAGGAATGAGTTTTTAAGCAACAAATAAGAATATTTGTTGGTCCAGAATGAGTGGGGTGAAACCTGCAGGAGATGGCAGGGTCCCGGGATTTCCTTTCCTTGCTTCCTTGAAGCTGCCAGGCCTCTGCTGTTTTCCTGCTCTAGCTAAGAGGACACTTACATCCGCAGGCTGGTGGAGTTTCTCCTTGTTATGGGTGCATGCTGCATGCTCTATCCACTGAGCCAACCCGGCTAGGGCTGCATTTGATTTCTTAGTGTTTCTTTTCCATCCTGTTACTTAGTAACAGAATCTCCTGTAAGCACTCCTTTATGATTGTGGAACTTTTATTCGTTTAGTCTCTTTCCTGTAGAGCCCATTCCTGTGGAAAGGCCTTTGACATGTATGTAACACGCCTGACCTAAAGATGGAAATCGTTCATGTGGAAACAATGTAGAGTTATACATAGGGCTGTGATACTAAGTACATTTCCCTGATCCTCAAGTAATGGTGCTTTCCAGTTTTCCACAAAGCACCCATTGTTTTTTCAGTCTCTGTGTATTAAAATTAGTTAAAAATGAGCTCTCAGTGGGTAGGAGGCCCCCCTAAGTCACTGGGAGACAGGCATAAGCAAGACCACCAATCCCCCTACACAGAGCCTTCTGGAGCTGGGGGATGAATTGCAATTGCAGATTAATTTTATTCATTTGACAGATATTCACTGAGCTGCATTTGTGTGCCAGACGCTGTTCTGGGTCCTGAGTGTGCAGCACTGTACAGGGCGGGCAGGCAGGCAGGCCTGGCCCTGCCCTGCCCTCACTGAGCACCCTTCCCATGGGACCTATAAGGTGATGCCAAGTGAAAAACTCACCTATGTGTACCTGAAGTGTATAGTCCTCCCTGGCTTCCACCACTTAATGTTAAGAAGGCAGATCTTAACGTTAAATCAGGTGGAAATGGGCATGGTTCTTGGGTTGTAAGTAATTTATTCTTGTAAGTAATTTATCATTTCCTTCCTTCCTTCCTTCCTTCCTTCCTTCCTTCCTTCCTTCCTTCCTTCCCTTTTTTAAAATATATTTGTATTGATTTCAGAGAGGAAGGAAGAGGGAGAGAGAGTTAGAAACATCAGTGATGAGAGAGAATCATTGATCAGCTGCCTCCTGCACGCCCCTTACTGGGGATCGAGCCTGCAGCCCGGACATGTGCCGCTGCCCCGAATGGAACCTGGGATCTCACAGTCCCCAGGCCAATGCACTATCCACTGAGCCAAACCAGCTAGGGCTTCTTTTCTTTCTTCTCTCACTCCCCTCCCCTCCCTCCCTCTCTCTGTCCTTCCTTCTCTCCCTTTCTCCTTTCCTCCCTTCCTCCCTTTCTTCCTTCGCCCTCCCCTCCCTTTACTTTCCCCTCCCTTCCTCCTCCTCTCCCCTTCCCCCTTTTGGAGAGGTTGTGATTCATAGTCCAAACCTGAAGGGCAGTACTCAGTGCTGACCAGAAAGTGGCATGAAAAGCCACCTCTGGCCCTGGAGTCGTGTGAACACCTGGCCTCCCTGAGTGAGAGTGTTATAGAGGAGGAAGTATCATTGGGGTTATTTTCCGTGCACACATAAGACTCCGTGTGGAAATAAAGCATTATATATAGACTACATTTGAAGTGAATCAGGGCCTGTGTCTACAGGATGGATTTATGTTAGGAAATAACATCAAGGCCAATCAAAGTTACTTTGAAGTAAATTGCTGCCTCCATTATCCTTCCTTGATTCAAACCAGTCATTTAGTGGTGGGATGAGGTGTTTTTCTACAGTGGGCAGTGTGGGCACCAGGCCTGGGAGATGATTCCAGAGGCCTGTAAACATAGCATGGGCTGATCCTGCCACCACGGCACTGTGGTTCTCCTGAAGATGTTCGCCTGTGATGTCCTGGTTCCCGGCAGACAGATAAGAGCGCTACAGCAGCGGCCGCCAGCCTTTCGGACCTCACGGACCACCAGTGGTTGCTGGCCACTGCTCTACAGTGTGTCTGGAGCCGTGAGTAGGGATGTCTTCTCTTTGGTGACTTCATTTATTTCATTCAACCAGTGTTTATTGCGCTTCTCCAGGAGGACCTGCTGAGGTCTTTTGCTAGGGTGAGGGTAGAGGAGGCCACAGACTTTTTTTTTTAAGGAATAAAGGATACACACACACACACACACACACACACACACAGTGTGTACATTTGGCTCTTTTGTACTTTCAAGTTCGTAGGAAGGTTTACTGTTGTCAATTTGATGTCTTAGGCCCTTTGGGCCTGAAGATCATCATTAGGTCACCAGGAGGAGTGCAAAGTCCTTGAATCAGGCCCTTCCTTGTGAAACTGTAAGAGCTGCTTGGAGACCAGAATGTGTACTCTTGTGTCTGAGGACAGCACAAGTATTCCTCATGGTCTGAGTCTGTGCGGTTCCTGAATTCCTGCAGTGAGTTCAGACTCCACGTTACCAAGATTTCTGTGGTTTCTGAGTTAGAGATAGTGGCAAGAACTAGAATGTTAAAGGTTATCAGCCTTAAGAAAAGAACAACAACAAAAACCCCCACAAGGGATATCAGCTTTATTTTTAAAAAGTACCTAAATTTGCCTGGCCGATGTGGCTCAGTGGTTGAGCATCAACCCATGAACCAGGAGGTCACGGTTCAATTCCCGGTCGGGGCACATGCCGGGGTTGTGGGTTCGATCCCCATGGGGGGTCCCTCCCTCCCTCCCTCTCTTTGAAAGCAATAAAAACATATTTTTAAAAAGTACCTAAATTTATTCACTGTTTGAGTTTGGATCCTGAAAGTTGGAGCAATGAGAGATCTTGGCACAGGCTGCCCAGATGTCCTCAGTGCTCAGGAGGGCACATCTGATGCTGCAGTTTTGCATGAGGCTTCATGGAGGAATTGCACTTGGAGTTGGGTCAGACTTAGCCGGGCAGAGATGGGCATCAGCTGTGGGGCTTGCGAGCAAGGCGGTGCGAGGCCTGGGTGTGTTTGTGCACACACTGCCCTGAAGAGTTTAGGCACTTTGAGGGTGGGGCTTGTTACACTCAAGTCGGGAAAGTTCTGGGAAGCCCCAGGCACTTCTGCAGTTCTTGGACTAACATAAGTGTTACTGAGGAAGCAGAGCGGTGTGAAGAGGCAGGTGTCTCCTCAGGAGAGGACGTGTGGGTTGTGGGTGGTGCTGGGCTAGTCTTGAGGGCTCTGGAGGAGCTGAGGAGCCGCCTCTCTGAGGAGCGAGGCCGAGATGGGCGGTAACTGCAGCCTGGACCAGGACTGCTTTTCAGAGCAGGTTTTTTCAAAGCCAATAGTCAGTTATTGCTCCAATATGGAGCTCTGGCCACCCACACCACAGATTGTCTCAGAAACTTAAATTGGGTTAAAATGAATAATTTTAACCCGATGTTCATCTATATTTCAGTTGATTCAGCAAACGTTGAGTTGGGTATGAGTAAAATGTGCATGGAACAAGGATGATTTAACAGTTGGAAAAAAATATGAATTGTTAAATTAAAGTTAACCATGTTAACGCTGTTGACTAAGAGCATGGGCTCAGGAGGTCGACGATTTGGGTTTAAGTTACAACTCTGTCACTCCTGGCTGTGTGACCTGGGCCACGTTACCTCATGTCTCTGGGCCTCCTTTCCTCATGCACAACCTGGGGCCAGTGACAGTGCCCATTTCATAGGGTTGTGTGAGGCTTAAATGGGATGATACTGTAAAGCATTTAGTTTAGTGCCTGGTACATAATACTCAATAAATGTTCATGAAGGGAACAGAAAAAGACCAGATTACCCTGACGGCTGCTTCTGACCCTGAGCTTCCTGTGTGACGTGAGATGTGTACGGTAGAGCGAGGCTGTAGGGTGTGGTAAAGGGAACCTTGGATGGAAGCTGGGTCCACCTCCAGTTCTGGTTCGGCCCTGGGCTAGTTGTGGGGCTTTACGTAAGTCCCTTCATCTCTCTGTGTCTCAGTTTCCTAGTCTGTGGAATGAGATGTGACTAGATGATGATGACGATGACGATGGCGATGAGGACAGCTAATAGGCACCGAGTGCCAGACACCGCGCCCTGTGCTCTGAACGGCTCACGCCGTGGCCACCTGTGAGGATGTGTTGCAGATGGGGACACGGGAGCTCCGGTTCCTTCTGCAGGGTTGCCGCGCTCTCCAGGTAAAGCCTGCCTCATCCAGTGGTCCTCAGTGCTGTGCATTAGATGTTAGTAGTTCTGCACGTTAGCCGACTCCCTCTGCATTTAGTCTTCCGGCCATCCTGCCATTTTGGCCAGTGCTTACTGGGTTGTCATAGGGAAAACACTGGAGAGTAGGCCTGAGATCTGAGGCTAACTTGCAGTTAAAAAGCGTTTCTAAAGTGTTGGATATTCCTGTGGAGGTAAATGTGTGTTCCCCGCCCCCCCCAATACCCTTATGAAATGAAGTCTCACTTGAGGTGCTTTGAACTTGGGCAGGGCTGATGTAAACACTTCAGCGGGGAGCCTCTCTCCGCAGGGCTCTCGAACGAGGCCCTCTGCAGCCAGACATTTGGAGGGAAGAACGGGCGTGTTTTGCAGTTGGAAACACTAGCTGGCTGCAGGCTTTTCTTAAACACGCCCCTCACAGACGCCCAGGTGTTGCAGGAAATGGGGGTACCAGGTTCTAGGGAGCCGCTGAGCTGTGACTGTGCAAGCTGGAGCCATGAGTGTCGGGTTGGGGTTTGCTCTCCCGTACCCCACGTGAGCTGCAGGGTGGGGCAGGTCATTTTTCTGTGTTATAATGTTGTTTGGGATTCTGACCCAAATGGAAACTTTGGTCAGTGACTTGTCAAAGGCATCGTCTGGCTCCACTTTGTGCGCCTTGAGGTGTCCGAATGTTCTGGCGTTTACATGACATTTGGGGGAAAGGTGATGTGACAGACAACTTGTGCAGTGGCTCAGATCATCTGCTTTCTCTCCGGGAGTAGAAGTTCTGGTTTCAGGCGGCCATGAGTGTCAATATTGTGCAGGTTTCCTCTGGGGGGACCTGGAACGTGGACGCCGGCTGGGTGTGTAGCAGGGATCGATGCTTCCCTCCCGCCGGTGGGAGTGATGTGGTGATGAAGGCACTGTCTGTGCTGTTGCAGTCCTTATGGCGAGAACTGCTCTGGGTCATTCCGGCTCTCTGACCCCAGTTAGAATATGAATCAGCAGAATTGCAGCTGGAGTTCCAGCTAATCACCTGCGTATCTTTTAACCACTAGGATTTATATTTAGTGGCCAATGATCTTGTGCTGGAAGTGCCATCTCCCACACAAGTCCCCAACAGCCTTTCATTAAAAAACAACAACAAAGAAAACTGGCTCTGCGTAAGGCCACTGACTTAAAAGTAACATTTTCCCCCTTTCCTTTTCCTGCAGGATCTGCCCTCTTGGGATCCCATGGCTTTCTTTCCTGGGCTGAGGGGCCCTTTCACCCACATCAGCAGAGCCCTCAGCCAGCGCTGTTTCAGGTAACTTTCCCCAGGAAGTTCTTCAAGCTGCATCTTCGATAAGACTCCCTCCCATCAGGGCTGGGTATTATGGTGACTGGAATGGGAGCGGAAACTCAGGGAAGTGGGCCGGGGGTCAGGAAGCTGAAGGAATCAGACTGGGCTGGGGCCCGGTGAGGTCAGGTGAGGGGCATAGGTACGGAGGTGACGGTGCTGTCAGAGGTACGATAGGGAAAGGCATGTGGTGGAAGATGGAACTGTGCAGTCCTTGCCAGACTTCAGTGAATCTGACATCTCTTAACCCTACCGTTCCCGCCCAGTGCATTGAAACCTTCTATTTTTAAAACTGGAATCATTTTTTAAAAGTTACTTACTACCAAAATCTCAAGCATGACAGAAGGGTGACAGCCTGCCCTCCTTTTAGATGCTAACCCAGGGGGAGAGCACAGCTGTTGGCAAACATGCCTTTTGGCCCCGTCCGTGCACTCATTTCACAAGCGCTCACTGAGCACCGTGTCTGGGGTTGGTAATAGAGAGATGAATGAGAATTGCTTCCTGCCCGGGAAGAGTTCTCACAGTTGGCCATGGGAGCAGACTTGGAAACAAATAACTGGAAGGAAATGTGACCAGTGTAATAATAGAGGTTTGTGTGGTGCTGTGGAAGGCCCGAGACCAGAGCTGCTGATGGAGGAGGAGGAGGAGGAGGAAAGGAGAGTGGAGGCGGCCTTCCCAGAAGGGAGGAGGGAGTAGGCCCTGGGCAGGCCTCGGGGAGGGCTGCGAGGTGCGTGTGCTTGGCGAGCTCCAGAGCTTCCCGGCCACTGGGGACCAGGGCGGGTGTGTAGGTGGTTGGAGGTGGTACCTTCGAGGGCAGGTACAACGGGGCCAGGTTGTTGACAAGTAGAGAGTGGGAAGCCATTGAACACTCCTAAGCAGGGGGGTGGCCTCAGTTTATATTCTAAAAAGAGCTGCTGGTTGGCATAGTGAGGTGCACTGGGAGCCAGTTAGGACACAGTGTCTTCATCTTGGTGTGAGAGAGTGAGCCGCTGAACCTAGGAAGTGTTGATGGGGTGCAGGGAGAGGACAGAGCTGCTGAGGAGGCAGTAACAGTGGGACGTGGCTGCAGCGGAGGGTGATGGAGAGAGAGGTGTATGGCTTGGGTGCTGGAGCTTCTGGAGAAGCCATTGCCTCGATGGGAAATGCAGTCGCAGGAGGAGGAGCGCCAGGGGAGGTGACAGGGTCCGTGTGGGGCCTCCTGTGCAGTAGCTGTAGGATGTGTAGTGAGTTTAGAGCGGAAACACGGGACTAGAACACAGGAGACAAGTGGGGCTGGAGGTGGAAGTTACTAGTTGGAAGCAATGGGCATAGGTAGAATTGCCCAGAATAGGCATGTGGGGGGGGAGGGGAGAGGACCTGGGACTACCTGGGGAACACCAGCACGTAAGGGGCCAGCATCAGGAAAATGGAAACCCACTGTCATCAGGTTACTTAATGATAGCTTGTCTGCCTTCAATAGGTACCTGTTTAAAAAACAAATTTCTAAAAATCTACACTAATAAAAGAGAAAGATGCAAATTGACCGCACCTTCGCGACACCCAACAGTCAGTCAGGAGTGAGTATGCAAATTAACCCAACAAAGATGGTGGGTTAATTTGCATAGCAGGTGCTGAGCAGCTGCGGGGGTGGGGTGGGATGCAGGCATTCCGCACAGCCCCAGCCGCTTTGGGCCTCTGGGCAGCATGGGAAGGCAGAAAGGTGGCTCTGGCCAGAGCGAAGGCCCATTCTTGCACGAATCTTCGTGCATAGGACCTCTAGTAAAATAATAATAATAAACAACAAATTTATTTCGAGTGGGGGAAACTGCATTAAAACAGAAGACTGTTCCCTTGACATATTTCCTGTCTCTGCTTTGTGGTGTCAACAGACTTCCTTAGCAAACCTACTCACTCATATCTCTGGTTCCCAGCAACATATAGATGAGAAAATTTGGGAATCGGTACAGTCTGGGGGAGCAGGTTTGGCAGGCTAGGCTGTGGGTGAGGCCTGGCCCATGAGGTATTCCCTTAATACTCAGAGTCCTTTTGGAAATCAAAGGCTTTCAATGAAGGCTGCCATGAAGTTTGTTGTAACAGAAAAGCGGGTTCTCTTTAAAATCCATCCGAGTGAAGTTCTTGACCCGGCAGCGGGAGCTCCTGTCTGTGCCGAAGCTGTCGCGGGTACAGAGGAGCCCTCGGCAGCACCTGCCTCCTCGTCAGAGCTTGGGTGGTGTTCTGTTCAGCGTGCTGTTGCTAACGTGCGCTCTCTCCCATCCCGGCCTCCGCACTGGACCGGGGAGGTGCCGATCTCAGACTTTTCTCTTTCCCACCAGCACCACCGGGATCCTGGGTGCAATTCAGAAGATGACGCGGGTGCGTGTGGTGGACAACAGTGCCCTGGGGAACACCCCGTACCATCGCCCTCCTCGCTGCATCCACGTCTACACCAAGAATGGGGTGGGCAAGGTGGGCGACCGGATACTGCTGGCCATCAAGGGACAGAAGAAGAAGGCGCTCATTGTGGGGCACCGCATGCCTGGTCCTCGGATGACCCCCAGGTTCGACTCCAATAACGTGGTCCTCATTGAGGACAACGGGAACCCGGTGGGGACCCGCATTAAGACACCCATTCCCACCAGCCTGCGCCGGAGGGAAGGCGAGTTTTCCAAGGTGCTGGCCATTGCTCAGAACTTTGTGTGAGCAAGCCCAGCCGCCGCGGCGGTGGGGTTCCTGAAGGAGCAGTTCCGATAACCGCGCCCTTGCTGGCGGGGGGTTTGAGGCCCCGTGCCTGGGGAACAGTGTCCTGTGAGGAATAAACATTGTCACATGTGTCTCCTTCTTGAGCTTTCTGGAATGTGGCTGTGAGGTCAGTGGCACAGAAGCAGTTACAACCCATGTCAGTGTCTGCCCGGAGCAGCCCCCGAGCTCCCCCAGGAGTGTCAGGCTCTGGGTGACGAGGGTGCAACCCAACGCCAGTTTGTAAACGTTCAGTGGGATCCATCACTGACCAGGCAGACCCATCCCCCGTTAACAGGGTCCTTTCCCCGTGTCAGAGGGCTGGGCTGTATGGTGGGTGTGAAGAGGCCTGGGTGACCCTGGACAGGAGCAAAGTGACTTGTTGGATGTAGTGGATGTTGCCTTTCGGCTCTGATGGTACCCAGGCAGCCATCCTTCCTCTGCCGTGGAGCGCCCCCTGCCAGGGGCCAAAGCCACCCCGAGGCCCATGGCAGGAGGCTTCCTTCCCTGCGTGTGGGGAGAGGGACTAGCCCTGTGTTTAGTGGGTGACTGATCTTGGGCCTGTGCAGGTGATTCAATGGCAGTTTATCTTCCATTTATTTATGGGACTCCTTGGGGCGGTTTGGGGCCTCTCTTGGTTCCTTTGATGGAACCTCATGCACTCCTCTATGAATTCATTCATTCAACATATCGTGGGCACGAACTCATTAAATAACCCAGTGGCCTCTGTGAGGCAGAGTCGCCTAATGATCAAGAACTCTTTTCTGTTGCCAGACTGTCTGGCTTTTATGGTGACTTTGAGCCAGTTCTCTAACTCCTTTGTCCCTCAGTTTCCTTCCCAGTAAAATGGGTTTATAATAATGATACCCACTCATGGACTGATGTGAGAGTTTCACGAGTTAGTACCTGTGAATGCCTGGCAGTAATAAGCACGCGACAGGTATTAGCTATTTTTAAAAAATATATATATTTTATTGATTTTTTACAGAGAAGAAGGGAGAGGGATAGAGAGTTAGAAACATCGATGAGAGAGAAACACCAATCAGCTGCCTCCTGCACACTCCCCACTGGGGATGTGCCCACAACCAAGGTACATGCCCTTGACCGGAATCGAACCTGGGACCCTTGAGTCCACAGGCTGACGCTCTATCCACTGAGCCAAACCGGTTAGGGCGGTATTAGCTATTTTCTATGATCATTGCTGAGCATGTGCAAGCACAGGGAGACAGGTGATTCTAAGCAGATATGGCCCTTGTTCTTGTGGGGCTGACAGTGTCCTAGGGGACGTCGACACAGATCACACAGTTACTATTAAATGCAAATCCCTTGGTGTAAACAAGGGCCTACAAATGAGGGATTTGACTTTTCCAGGGGGATTGGAGGCAGCTTCCTGAGAAAGGATTGCATCAGCTGCATTCTGAAGAATGAACAGGCATTGTGGTAGGAGTCGCAGCAGTGGTTACTGGGGAGTGGGGAGGAGTGTAGGCTGAAAAGGGGGCAGGAGGGTGCTGTATGGGTGCTGGATTGTTTGAGGTCTGGGTGGAAGTTGCATGAATGTGTACATCTGTAACTAGGAAGCTATGTACTTCGATGCACTTTATGTACTTTACTAGAGGCCTGGTACACGAAATTCATGCATGGGGGTGTGTGTGTCCCTCAGCCCAGACTGCACCCTCTCCAATCTGGGACTCCTCGAGGGATGTCCGACTGCCCGTTTAGGCCCGATCCCAGTGGGCAGTCGGACATCCCTCTCACAATCCAGGATTGCTGGCTAACCGCTTCTGCCTGCCAGCCTGATCACCCCTAACCACTCCCTTGCCAGCCTGATTGATGCCTGACTGCTCCCCTGCCAGCTCAATTGCCCCCACCTGCCCTCCCCTGCCAGCCTGGTCGCCCCTAACTTCCCTCCCTTGCCAGCCTGGTCACCCCTAACTGCCCTCCCCTGCCAGCCTGGTTGCCACTAACTGCCCTCCCCTGCAGGCCATCTTTGACTACATGGGGCGGCCATCTTGTGTGTTGGAGTGATGGCTAATTTGCATATTGCCTCTTTATTATATAGGATACCTTAGTAAACATAAATGGAGAGGCATTAGCTATGTGAGAGGGAGCGGTATTTCAGGCCGAGGGAAGAGCATGTGCAAAAGCCTGTGGTAGGAGAGAATGGGGTAACCACCGGGGACGGGAGGAAAAGCCAGTGTGGCTGGAGCAGGGAGCGCAGAGTGAGCACAGTGCAGGGTGAGGCTGCAGGAGGAGCGTGGGGAGGAGGGTTCCTTTTCGGAGGGCCTGGGGTACAGCTGTGGAGTCGTTAGCCCCAGGGCAGGGTGGTGGGAGGGAAGGCATGGTTCTGTTTGCTCTGTGGAGGGCTGGGGGAGGCCAGACGGATGGGCATAGGCGTTGTTGGAGACGGCAAGAGGACGACATGCTGGACCAGGACGGGTGATGGAAGGGAGCAGAATTAGGTGGTCGACTTGACTGGGCCTGGAAATGCGTTAATACGGCGGGGGCGGGCCAAGAGTGGGTCCTAGGTTTCTGGCTTCCATCCATGTCTGTACGGTTGGTCCTGACCAGCCCTGAACTGGGGTGCCCTAGGAGAGGCCTGAGCGTGGGGGAGGGGGAGCAGCTGGGGGCATCTGAGCGGGGGTGCCTTTGAGACAGCCAGCAGATGTCAAGTAGGTAGCTGGATATAAATAAACGCTTAAATTGGAATAGCACTTAGCATCTATTTTGAAAGCATCTATGTGTATATGCATATTCTTGGTGCTCCTCAGACCTTAGGTTTGGCAGACACCGGTCCTTTTTTAGATGGAGACACTGAGTTTCAGAGGCCACATGATTTCTTAGGGTCTCCACACCTAGTAGGTGCTCAGGCTGGTCTCAGAGCCCGGACCCGTGACTTCCAACGCAGGTCGTCCCACACCGTGAGGGCGGTTTGCTGCCGAGGAGTCCTTCCCAGCTCGAGTCGATCCTCACTGGCTGTGACCCTAGAGAATGGTCCCGTTCTCCCGTGTTCAGTGCGCACACTGGGAGCCTCTGGCCTGCTACGCCTTGACTGCCAGGAGGCGAACATGGGCTTTTAGCATCTCTCTTCCCGGTTGAGCGGCGCACTGCTCCCCGGGCCTCCCCGACGGAGCTCCATTCCGGCACGTCTGGGTATTTTAGGAGCTGACATCCCTCTCCATCTGGCCTCTGGAAGGGCAGTAGACTCCGTGGCG
Organism: Myotis davidii; assembly: GCF_000327345.1. Lineage (NCBI taxonomy): Eukaryota > Metazoa > Chordata > Mammalia > Chiroptera > Vespertilionidae > Myotis > Myotis davidii. Next base: position 3,656,782 of record NW_006300048.1, on the reverse strand, counting down.
TGGTCGCTGCAGTGGCGCCCGGCCCAGGAGGAGGCATCACGCCCAGGCCAGGCCGGCTTCGCTCACGGCGAGTGTCTCTTCAGCAGCAGCTGGGCCTCAGCGAGCTCGTCCTTTCTGTTCCTGGGCTGCTTCCCAAAGCCTACCGGAGGAGGAGACCCTGTCCCGCGGCAAAGGAGAGGTGGGATTGGCATTCTCATCCCGGCACCGTCTGCCCAGGGGCTGGGCCTTTGCTCCGACCGGCAGCTTGACCTGAGTTGCCCTCTAGCTTTGCAGGTCACTTGGCTTTCTGGGGTCGGGCTCACTCCTTTCTCTATGCTTGGTCAGCGGAACGTGTGCTCATCCTTTCACGAGTTCCCAGGCCACTGGCTGCTCAGCTGCATCCCCTCACCCCCTTCACGTGTTCAGGTTTACCCAAGTCACTCAAACGACTGTCCTCGCTGCCCCTGCTCCTGGTCTGCCGTGAACTCACCGCTCCTCCCAAGGTGTTCTTGCTGCCCGCTGGAAGGCTGCGCTTTCCACAAAGCCGCTGGCCGGAGCCCACACTCTGACGCAGGCCCGCGCCGCACACAGCCCAGAATAGCCCGAGTTACTGCTCTTCCAGCTGCCCTATCACTTTGCACACCGGGATCCAATTTGCTGTCCACCCTCCACACCCCGGTCTCTCAGCCAGTACTGCTTTCTTTGCTCATCAAATATTTATAATTACAGATTATGTTTCCCTATGAGTATAAACTTGCTTTTGTTTTTTTCCCTTCCGTGCCCTTACGAAGCTGCCCCTGACGGGCCAACGAGCCTCCTTTCTCTGGGTTCACAGCCTTCACTGCAGTGGCCGCCGAAGCGTCCGGCCCTGCTCCTGGTCGGGCTTCCTCTGCCGCAACACCGCGGAGGGAAGCGGGTGGGAAGGGCTGCAGACTTGGAGGCTGTGGTTGGGAGACCTGGGCTGCAGTCGGGCCTGTGCTGCGAACTCCAGGTGCCACTCTAGGCAAGCCGCAGCTTCAGGGGTGGCGTGGAGGCCTGGTGCTCGGGACCCAGCAGTGGGGCGCCCCGCGGGAGCAGACCAGGCCTGGCTTTGACTGCAGCCCTTGCCCCAGCCACCTTGAAGGGCGTGCCCTTGGCTGCAGATGGGGACCCGGCCAAGAATGTGCAGAGATCACCCCGTCACCGTGAACACTCCTGGAGAAGCGGCCAGGCCACTTCCTGGATGACAGGCAGTTCCCTCCTGGAACTCTCGAGCTCAGCCTGGTCTCAGTGCCGGCAGGGCAGCCGAGGGCAGTGAGAGCGCTCGCTGTTACAGGCAGACCGCACCCGAGGCATGAGGCATGCCGCCTCCCCAGCAGGGGGGCGCGTCCCAGGCCTGGGGGGGCCAGTGGGGTCCTCTGGCCTTGCCTGGGCACAGCTTCCTGAGGTTCCCTCCTCCGCCCTCTCATCCGCCTTTCTTGGCTTCTCATGTTCTTTGAGAACTCTTGTTTTGGAAGAAAACTGCATGACACTGGAATACTTCACTGAAATTCAAATCTGTCCAGCAGCTGCGTTTCTTTCCTTCCTCTAATTTGGTAATTCAACCTTCAACAAAAAGGTCCGGGGCTTTGTTCTATTCTTTCCCACCTGGAGGATGGCTGTAGATCAGAGTTCAGTTCCCCCTCGGCATTTTACACAATTGCTGAATTGTTTTGCTAAATATTATTAATTTTCCAAATTATTTGGGCTTCCGAAGCTGAAAATGGTCATAAGTTTGCTCCTCAGTTTTCAACATCAAGCCAGTTTCTTTGTGTTTCGGCCAGTGGGTTCCACCCTGACTCAGGAATAGGGATAATCAGTTGTCATTTGCTCGATATTGTGACAGGCGACCTCATAAGACACACCAGGCGTCAAGCATTCCATCTAAAAAGGAAAGGCAGTTTAAACGCATGTTATTTTGAGAATTTCACAAGAGCTCTTGAATAATTGGGATGCCCTTGGATATTATGAAACCTTGATTGGCAGTTGATTTTAGGCCAGATGTTTACTTGGCAACTAGAGTCACCTCTTGGTCAATTAGGACTGATCAAAGCCACCCGTCCTGCTCCCCACCGCTGGTACCACTTCCCGAGGGCAGGGAGGGGAGAGAGGAGAGGCCTTGGAGAAGCTCTCCCACGCGCTGGCCTTTGCAGGGAGGCCGTGCCTGGCCCCCAGTGGACTTCCTGGGCTGGGAGTGGGCTGGCCGCCCCATCCCACGGGCTAACCCAGTGCCCTTGTTGGCTGGTTCCCACAGGCCAGGGAGCGGAGCTCTCATTTGTCCACTTACCTCACTGGCACTGTCCTTAGCCAACCGAGTTAACTCATCATTTTGCTGCCAGCTCTGGTTAAAGGTTTGCTGGTGAAGAAGAATGAAACCCTTGCTTGAAATGGGGTTTTAGGGTTGTCCATGAATTTTGTTTCTCCGGGCCGGTCCCCACAATGTGCAAACACTGGAGAATCGGTTGTAGAGTTCTCCATTTATTTTTCAGCCTTTGCTGCAGGTCTTCTGTCCCAGAGGCTTCCCTTTGTACTTAATTAAGTTGCTCTCTGGCAGGTAACTGCTTGCAGAGAGACAGTACATGTATCCATATTTTTTCTTCCTTTTGTTACACATTAAGTTAATTTTAGTCTTACCCATTCCCTATATAAAATATATTTATGTTTTTTAATTAAAAATATTTTTATTGATTTTTTTTTGAGAGAGAGAGAGAGAGAGAAACATCAATGTGAGGATGCCTCCTTGCATGACCCCTACTGGGGATTGAGCCCACAGCCAGGGCATGTGCCCTGATCAGGAATCAAACCAGCAACTTTTATTTATTTTTTTGTTAATCGTGACCTGAGAATATATTTTTCCATTGATTTGTTTTTGAGACTGGAAGGGGGAGGGTGGGAAAGAGGAAGAGGGAGAGAGGAAGAGAGAGAGAGGAGAGAGAGAGATTTCCTTCCTGCTAAACTCTGAGTTTTCCAGGGAAAAATATTTTGTTGTTGTTGTTAACCCTTACCCGAGGATTATTTTTCCTATTGATTTTTAGAGAGAGTGGAAGGGATGGAGGGGGAAGAGAGGGAGAGAGAAAGAGAGAGAGAGGAGAGAGAATATCGGTGTGAGTGAGACACAGTCATTGGTTGCCTCCTGCATATGCTCCGACTGGGGCTGGGGATCAAACCTGCAACCCGGGCACACACCCTTGGTGAGCAGGCCAATGCTCTAATCGCTGAGCAACACTGTCCAGGGCTGAATCGGCAACTTTTGGTGCACAGGACTATGCCCAACCGCCTGAGCCTCGTTGGCCAGGGCTGTTTCTTAAGAGCCGGATGCTGAGTGAATTAGGAGTGAATTGTCATGATGTCTGCAAAAAAAATTACCTACTGATGAATCTAAATGAGTATATGGTGATTGTGCCATTCTTTCCACTTTTTTTTTTAAGTTTGACATTTTCTAAAAACAATGTTAAGGATAAAAGAAATAGAAAGGAATTGTTGCTTTAAAAATTCTGATGAAAAATAAAAGAAATAAAAACGAATTTTTGCTTTTCAAAAAATTCTGATAAAACCAAACCTATGTTTGAAATGTGTTCCCCTGGCCAGGCCCAGGCTGGGTCCGCTGAGCTTGTCGGTCTGCACTGACCACTGGGGATTAGACAGCTCAGAAGCAGGAGCCCGGGTTGTGGAGTCCACCTGCCCGCTGCCTGCACTCCAGCTCCTGGCCTCGCCTTTCACACCACCCTCCCCTCTCCCTGTGGCCTGCGCTCGGGCTGCAGTCTTTCCTTCTTTCAGTTGAGGAACATGACTCTTGTATTTCTTTTAACTCTGTGTTCTGAACATCTTGCACATAGTAGGTATGCAGTAAATGTCATTACTAAATTGCTTCTGTTCAAGTTTGTGGTGCATTGTTTTTTAAAAGTATATATTTTCATTGATTTCAAAGAGGAAGGGAGAGGGAGAGAGAGATAGAAACATCATTCATTGATGAGAGAGAATCATGGATCGGTTGCCTCCTGCATGCCCCCTGCTGGGGTTCGAGTCCGTCACCCAGACAAGTGCCCTGACGGGGAATTGAACCGTGACCTCCAGGTTCAACCACTGAGCCACGCCGGGCAGGGCTGTGCTGAGTTTTTAAGGGAAGGGAGAACTCTGTGCTCCCTAAGTAACCACTGTGAGGAGTGTGTACTTCGTTTCCCTTTGGTGACACGTGGTTGGGAACGCACAGGTGCCTTTCTCACTGGGCAAGGGCTTGCCAGAGCTCACCCACCTGTGAGTTCATTTCACTCTGCCCATGTAGAGTTGGGGGCTGAGGAGGCCCCCGAACTTCCCAGGTGGAAGTAGAAGATTCAGGATGAGAACTCGGCTTTTCTGGTTCCCAGTCCAGCTCTTTTCAGTACCTCACAGCATCAGTGAGCACTATTTCTTTTTTAACCACTGAGTTTAAAACACATTGGACTGAAGTGAGATTTTTAAAATCTTCACCGTGCCTACCCAGCCCGTGGGGGGAAAGCAGCTCTTGTGAGGAGTCGGGAGGACCTCGCCTGCCCTGCTGAGCCCGTGCTCCCGAGGTGACGTGGCGGTTTGGTGTGCGTGGCGATGGGCCGCGGAGCAGCAGAACGCTTGTGCTGCTGCGGTCTGAAGCCTCCCTCTGGCCCCTTCATTCCCACGGGGTCCCCCAGCTTCAGAGCCCGTCTCACTGCTTTCTCTTCCTCCTGAGCAGCAGGGCGCTTCCTCAGGGGGTCCTTGTGGTTTCTGAGCACCGCATGGCAACCCCGACCTCTGCCAGGGCTCTTCCTGCACCACAGTCTCACCTCCGCTGCTCACCTCCCGCTGGCTGCGAGGTTTCCTCTGGCCTCGGTGACACTGCGGGTGGCAGGTCGGGCTGCTGCCCTTATTTTATAGACAGAACGCTCAGCGCGCAGTGGTCTCTTTATGACTCTGTGGCCCTGCTGTGCCCACACGCCAGCCTGGCACGTTCACAACTTTGTCACTGTCAGGCCCACTGGCTCTGAGCAGGGTCCGGCTGCTCACCGCTGTTCCCCTCTGCTTAGTGGGTGCACAAAATATTGGCAGCTCCGAAGTTAAAATTTGGATTCTCAATTTAGGAGCTGCCTCCTATGGGAGTTGGCAAAAACGAAGACGTTTGCGGAGTATTTCCAAGGACCGCTGCTGGACAGGGTTGCTTATCTCCGTGTAGATCCTTACCCAGTGGATTTCACCCACACTGGCCGGACGCCCAGTGTTTCCTGCTCACAGGATACCTCCCCATGCCAGGGCCCGGCTGATAACCCGTTACACTGGAGTGCGCATTCATGTGCAAAGACTCAATGTGTGACTTTTTGGAGAGGACCCAGGGTGAGGCGTGGCTTTTGTCCATGCCTTTGATGTCTGGCCAGGACAAGCCAGGAGGACAAGGAGCCCTTACCTGGAACTGGGTGTCTTTCTTTTCCAAATATAAAATACTGTACCTTGCCCTGGCTGGTATGGCTCCGGTGGCTGAGCATCGTCCCGGGAACTGAAAGGTCGCCGGTTCGATTCCTGGTCATGGCACATGTCCACGTTTCGGGTTTGATCCCTGGTTGGGGTGCATGCGGGAGGTAAGCCAGGAGGACAAGGAGCCCTTACCTGGAACTGGGTGTCTTTCTTTTCCAAATATAAAATACTGTACCTTGCCCTGGCTGGTATGGCTCCGGTGGCTGAGCATCGTCCCGGGAACTGAAAGGTCGCCGGTTCGATTCCTGGTCATGGCACATGTCCATGTTTCCGGTTTGATCCCTGGTTGGGATGCATGTGGGAGGCAATTGATCAATGTCTCTCACATCAATATTTCTCTCCCCCCCACCTCAAAATCAATAAAAACACATTTTAAAAAGTACCCTATCCTGAACTTGCTTTCGATCACAAACATTTTAATACCTTCAACTGTTCGGGCAACAATAGAAAAGACAGCTATGGGTGGTTGTGGGGCAGGCTTTCTGCAGCGGTACAGAGGGCAGCTCTCCCTTCAGGCTGGGGGGATGGGAGGGTCGAAGGGACAAGGCGAATTTAAACAGCTCCATCCTTTGCTCACATTCATTGGTGTCCTAGGAGGCAGTCAGCAGTCCTCGGGCTTAAGCAGGGACAGGAAGAAAGGGAGTAAAAGTAGGAAACCAACAGGAAGATGCAGGTGATGGCAAGTGATGATGCAGCTCCGTAAGCTGGCCTCAGCGCTCTTCGGGCCCAAGTGTTGGTTGCTTCTTGCTGACAAAGCTCTGCCACCTTCCTCCATCTTATTTCCTCACCCTCCCCACCCAGAGGGCTGTGGAATAAATGTGCTGACTAATGGGCTAAAGTGGGATTTTTAGGAGGAAAGAAAGCTGTGTAAGGGATAAGGCAATGGTCCCCAACTGGGGACATTTGTTTGGAGACATTGTTGGTGGTTAGAACCGGAGGTGGCATCTAGTGGATAGGAGCCAGGGAAGCTGCTGGAGATGCTGTGATATACAGGGTAGCCCCCCCACCCCCGCCCCCAAACAAGGCCATCCAGCCCAGGTCCAGGTGAGGAACCCTGGGGTGAGACTAGGTGGGACCTAGTGTAGGGGACAGAGGGTATCTGGGAGTCAGAGTGAACTGTTGGTTCCTAAATAATGGTGTAGGATTATAGGAATGAAATCCACACTAAAATCCATGAAACTGCCCTTGATCACAATTTATCTGCCCATGACCCTGACTTGAGCCTTAAAGGTGGAGCAGGTAAGTCTTCTGGCGTGGCTCGGTGGTTGAGCGTGGACTTATGAACCAGGAGGTAATGGTTCCATTTCAGTCAGGGCACATGCCTGGGTTGCAGGCTGGATCCCCAGTGTGGGGTGTGCAAGAGGCAGCCAATCACTGATTCTCTCTTATCACTGATGTTCCTATCTCTCCTCCTCTCCCTTCTCTCTCTCTCTCTCTCTCTCTCTCTCTCTCTCTCTCTCTCCCTCTCTCCCTCTCTCCCTCTCTCCCCCCCTCTCCCTCTCTGAAATAAATAAAAATATATATATTTTAAAAAAAGTAGAGCAGGTAATGGGGAATTCAGAAGGGCTGCCGCTTACTGAAGAGTTGAGAAATAGACCAACAGTGTCAAGGCCAGCAGATGCCTGAGGTCAAGGCTGCTGTTGGACTGAGCCACTGGCTGTGGTTGGGCCAACTGGGCTGGTCACTGTCTCAGAGCTTCTGCCCGTGTCCTCATTCTCCGTGACTGTCACAGCCGTGGCACCAGCACCTTTCCTGCCTCACAAATCCCACAACGGTGGGGTCACTTGTGGCTTTGTCCCACTTTTCCTCGCCCACTTTTGGTTTTCAGCGAGAGCTGCCCATTCTGCAATGGTAGAAGCGGCCCTCCTCCTCATGCTCCATCTCGGGAGAACCTGCCACACTGCGGCCAGGTTCCGGCGACAGTCCCGCTGCCCCCCCCGCCCCCCACCCCAGCCCGGGTCCAGCACGTGGTTGTAGGAGCAGAGAAGAGACACAGTGCCCCGAGGGCATCCTTGTGTCTGGGTTGTGCTCGGGCTTCACACGCTCTGTTCCAGGTGGTCCTCACGGTGACGTGGTGATCGCTGTGCCTGACGCGAGTCTGAGAAGAGGGAGGGGACAGGCAGTGTGTGGCAGGCCGGGATCTGCAGGCAGGCCCGCCTGACCTCACAGCTCCTGCTCTTCCGCTGCGTGGACCTGCGGTGGAAATCTTTCCTGGTCCCCTGCCCGCCCTCAGCTATCGAAGTCGTCCTCCGGGAGCATCCGCTGGGTGCCCACTGCAGACACTCGGCCAGCTCCTTCCAGCGGCCACGGCAGTGCTCCCCGCTGGAAGCCCGCTCCTCGCCTACGTGTCAGCACCGTCTCCTGGCCCTGTCAACTCGAGCATCTGCTCCGGCCAAGGACATGGGCCTCTGCCTTCCGCCCTGTGCGCCCAGCCAGCGGGGGGCTCCCTGGGCTCGGCGTGCCGCCGCCGCAGCAGGACTGAGCAGGCACTCCCTGTGTGCTGGGTATGTGTCCCCCTCACCTCCACGCCTGGCGGCCTCTGCTTCTCCAAACCCATCTCCCGGCTGGAGCACCCAGGCAGGGAAGGCCAGCTGCACAGCTCGCTCAGCGGCCTCCAGGGGGCGGTGGGTTTGTCAGCTCACTCTTGGTTTCTCCAACCCTGCTGCTGCCTCCACAAACGTTTGCTGTGTGGCCCCGCAGGAGGCAGGCGGAGCCCAGCGCGGGGCAGGCTGCACCTGTTCGGCTGGAAAGGTCCTTTCCCCCTGGAGAGGCGGCCCCTCATCCCGCGCAGCCCTGCTCAGTCAGCCCCTCGGTTAAGTTCTGGTCCACTGACAGCTATGGAGCCCCGGGATTGACATCTGAATTTGTCCTCCAGGGCCCCGCATGCCCCTTCCCACCTGCCCTGTGCCCTGAGCCTGGAGACTGGCCCGTGTGGACTGCGTGAGGCTCCAGGCCTCTGGCTTCCAGCCGGGCGTGGCCAGTGGGAGGGGCAGCAGGAGGTGGGAGGACAGGAGGAAAGAAAGGGCTTGGGGTATTTATCACTGCCCGCACCCTCTCTCCTCGCATCCCCCGCCCCCACCACTTGCCCCTCTCCCCTGGCAGGGCTGGCAGGCTGGTCATATGCCACCACACTCCCACAGGGGCCATGGCCCCAGGGCACTGCGGTCCCGCTGCACTGGCCCACGCCTTTGCAGAAAGTCCCTTTGTTAAATGCTCCTCAGATGACCCTAACCGGAGTGGCCCGGCTGTTACTGCGGGGACCCAGAGGGCACACCTGCTTCCTGCCCGGAGGAGCTGTGGGGAGGTGCGGGAACGGGTTCACTCCACGGCGAGTGTCGGATGCCTGTGTGCGTGACCCGTTAGCCTGGGCGAGTCAGAAAGGCTCCCCGAGGAGATGCCCGGAAGCTGGAGGATTAGGCAGGCAGTCAGGTGACGGTCTGCAGTGCCGGCGCCTTTCAGCCTGGCCCAGGCCAGGGTGCCACCCAGTGGGAGGCACCTGGACCTGCCAGCCGTTTGGGGCTCCAGGAGGCGGCAGTGAGTGAGGTGGTGGGGGTGTGGGGGGGTCACATTTAGACCTTGTCGCTGTCCGTCCTTAATGCCCAGTGGAACCTCTTCCCAGGCGTGCGTTTGTCAAGCTTGCCCAGCGGCTGTGCAGAGGAGCCCTCTGAGGGGCCGGTGTGGGGCAGGCCGGCGGCAGGGGGTCAGTAAGTTCAAGAGATAGTGAGAGCCTCAGGGCAGAGCAAGTCAGGGATGGAGGGTGGGGTCAAGAGAACCTGGGGGGAATCGGTATTTAACAGGTTGAGATAGTTCGGCGTAGAGGAGTCAGGCTGGAGGCAGGGCAGTGGGCCAGAAATTCAGGTTGGCACCACCAAGCTATTGGGGGACAAGTTATTGAGGGGTGAGCTTTGTGTCCAGAGGAACTGTGTGGTGGGAAACCAACTCGGCCAGCTCGGGGGTGGCTGGTGGTGGCCTGGGCTGAGGAGGGCAAGGGTGGTGCCCCCACATCCCTGTGATGGGGAGACCTGCTCCCATTGCCGTCCTCTGTGCTTCCCGGCCCCGCCCTCGCACTCAGGAGCTGCCCCTCCTCTGAGCCACGTCCTTGGAATAAGGTGCAGCCGTGTACCCTGCACCTTGAGTGTTAAAGCTGCTGGGCCACCCGCTTGTCAAACTGGCCCAGAGATGGACGAGGCCGGACCTGGTGAGTGAGTGGAGGTGGAAGGAGGCCAAGTGCCTTTTTCCTAGGTCTTCCGGTGTGGGCTGCGGGTGGGGCCCTCAGGGGTTCTGGGGGAGAGGCTCTGAGAGGAGGGAGTTCTTTTCTGGTTGTTGAGTTTAAGGGTTTGGGGGACAGTGGGCTACACTAAACACAGTCAGGGGAGAGAGCACGCGGGACCCTTCACAGCCATCAGGACATGCATGGTTCTTGACCATGAGGTCACCGGAGGAGAGGAGATGGGAGGGAGAAAGGAGCAGTGAGGTAAGAGATGGGAGTGGAGCCCAGCCAGTGTGGCTCAGTGGTTGAACGTCTGCCCATAAGCCAGATCACAGTTCGATTCCTGGTCAGGGCACATGCCCACATAGAGGGCTCGATCCCCAGTAGGAGGCATGCAGGAGACAGCTGATCGATGGTTCTCATTTCTGTCCCTCTCCCTTCCTCTCTGTAAAAAGTCAATAAAATATTTTTTTTTTTTAAAGAAAAGAGGTGGGTGAAGGAGGAGGAAGCTGGGCAGGAGGTCGAGAAGCAGTGGTCAGGGAGGAGGAAGAGGCTGCCGAGTGCAGTCCTGGAGGCAGGGGGTGAGGGGCAGGAGGGAGTGTCCCTTGGCCAGATGTGGTGGGGGCCATTTGACGTGACCACATGGCCGTCATTGGCGGAGGGCTGGTCAGAGGCACTGCAGTGGGTTAAAAAGAGGATTAGAAGGGGGTGTCCCCGGGAGTGTGGGGGCCTTCTTCAAGCGTGTGGGCTGTGGCTAGAGGGCCACAAAGAGGAGAGTTTTAGGCTGGGAGAGACCTGAGCACCTTGGCAGACACGCGGGTTCTTCCCCTCGCTGTGAGGGGATCGTGGGGAGATGTTAGCAGGTGTTAAAATAAACCACAAACGGAGACCGGCCTTGAAGATTCCCCGAGGAGACAAACCAGTTTAGTCCCACAAGCAAAGCTTAGTCGTAGCTCACCTGTGAGTCTACCGTGCCCTGTGGCATTTCCTGTTTATGCTCTGGGATTCAAAAGCAGAATGTGAACTGTTTCCTAAGGTGGATAGGAGGTATCCCCTGCCCAATGCCTGTCACTTCAGAAAATACTGATGTTGTAACCCAAATCTGTGGAGAAGAGACAGGCACTGCCTTCTCACTACATGAGCTGCTTTACAGCGCGAGCCCCCAGCCTCAGGCCGTGTCCGGTCTTTGCGGCTGTCTTCCTGGTGCGCACAGTAAGCGCTGACCGACGGCTGCTTGGCGGCGCAGTGGTTCACCGTCTGTCAGTTCTGACCGCTGACGCCGGAGAGTGCTGAGAGGTCAGCGTTGGTGTGAGAAGACCCACTAGCGCGGTCTGTGTCTCACTCCTCACGTCACCCAGGCCCGGGAAGCTGACCCCTGGGAGGACCATGGAACAAACCGCCTGCTGGCGAGACGGGCCCCGGGGGCAGGTGGCAGACACCCCAGGAGGGATGGATGTGGGGGTACATCTGACTTAGACGGCAGGATGACTGAATGGGGACAGTAGATGGCCGTGCTGTGCCACCCTCAGGTTCTGCATCCTGACCACCCAATGACCATTGGCGGTGCCTCGTGCCCTGTCAGACATTGTGGGGGTGCCTCGGGGTTCAAGCAACAGCAGGCACAGCCGGTGCACACCCGCCCGCAGCTCCCTTCCAGGGGCTCACCTTGTCTTCCCAGCGCCGTAGGTCTGTCTGTCCCCCTGGGTTTGCCCGTGCTGCAGATGTGGGAACCAAAGCTCAGGCTGGTGGAGTAACTGTCTAAGGTCCCGGAGTGGGGGGCGGGGGGGGGCTGGTGGTGCTGGGTGCTTAGCCTCTGCAATGCTGCTGGAGGCGGGAGGAGGCCCCGGCCCAGGGAGACCAGGGGTGCCCAAGCAAGCACAAGGCACCCTGAGCTGGAGGCAAGCGCAGAGGGGGATAGGAGGTTGAAGTCGTGCACCCTAAAGGCCTCGGAGAGGGAGGCCATCCACTGAGTGTGGGGGTTCAGAAGGAGGGAGAGCCGAGGATGGAGAAAGGTTTCCCACCTGTGCACTGGAGCGGGCTATCCAGCAGGGCTCAGTGGCGCCTGGGGGTGGGGGAGGCGAGGGAGTGGCTGGGTCATCCTGGGTCAGGGTCTGAAGGGCCCCGCAGGGAAGCGCCCCTCTCCCCCAACAGGTTTGTGGCCCCAGGACAGAGTTAATGCCAACTCCTCTTCTCTCCCTGTGTCTGAGTTTCTGTTCCTGGGCACCACACACGGAGCTGTGTGTGTTGAAGTAGGTGTCTGACTCCAGGGCAGCGTCCTGTCAGACTCTAGAACAGTGGTTCTCAACCTTCTGGCCCTTTAAATACACTTCCTCATGTTGTGACCCAACCATAAAATTATTTCCGTTGCTACTTCATCACTGTCATGTTGCTACTGTTATGAATCGTCATGTAAATATCTGATCTGCAGGATGGTCTTAGGCGACCCCTGTGAAAGGGTCGTTCTACCGCTAAAGGGGTCGCGACCCACAGGTCGAGAACCGCTGCTCTAGGAGGAAACATAGAAAAGGATGTGTCTTGCTCTGTCACCAGCACTTGAAAGGATGCTAGCACCAGGGACCTCGCTTACCCCCAACTGTCCGGTTTTTGTCCCCTGGTGCCTCGTAGGTGACCTCAAATCTGTTCCACCATCCTGGGGACTCCTCAAGGGTATGCACACAAAAGGGCCCCATGCTAACCTGACTAGCTCATGGAAGGCCTTGCAAACTCAGAGACTTTAGGTAGTTGCAAAGGATGGTCCGAAATGAAAACTTTTTAACTAAGAGCAGTTTATGGTGGGTAGTCATGTCCTAGGCCGGTATCTTCCCTGAAAAAGGTCAATCTTTACCTTAACTGAGCCTATTATCTCTTTGCATCTACGATAACGTATCTTTGGATGTTAAAGTAATTTTCCTTTTTCCTGATCCCTCAAAGCACAGGCACCCTCTGTAGAGGCCACACGTCCCCTCAGTGTCACTGAGTTAATTGTTGACTGTTAACCATCCCGCACCACGTATGTAAAAGAAGTATGTGCCTGTCATTTTACTCTTTATCCCTGTCCCAGGGGCTTCCCCTCTTGGCTTCCCCCCGCCTCCCTAACCTATTGCCAGTGGATTTCTTATAACACATATAAGCCTCCTCTTGATTGTAGTGTTAAAACAGGGTGCAAAACTGCCATTCTCCGGAGCGTTCCCTCAGTCCCTTGAGACTCTGCTTCCCAGCAATTGTTGACAGTTTGTTTTCACAACAGGGTGCAAAACTGCCATTCTCCGGAGCGTTATCTCAGTCCCTTGAGACTCTGCTTCCCGGCAATTGTTGACAGTTTGTTTCAAGTAAACTCACAGAAATTCTTTGGCTTTTGTGGTTAACAATCTAAAATGGATAAGAACATAAAATAAGAATTGGCTTGCACAGTACGGAGACCAAGTCGTCTGCTCTATAGCCAGCGAGCTGGAGACCAGGGGAGCGAGGGGGCTTCGGGCCAGCCTGAGTCCCAGAGTCGGTGAGGCAGAGCAACTCAGAGTCCCTGTGAGGAAGCTGGAGATGCCCCCATCCTACCCTGTTGTGCCCATTTCAAAACCCTGTGTCTCCTCATCCCAACCTTCGAACACACACACATGCCCACACTCATATGCACACACGCATGCACACACACGCACACACGCACACACATGCACACACACACACGCGCTTCGGGTGGAGCTGCCCGGAGCAGGACCTCTCTGGCCCAGGGCTGTCCCAGGCCTCCCGGGGGCGCACTGTGATGTGACCCAGAGCGGGCGGGCGGGCAGGGAATTTGCTCCCAGCATAATCGCTCCTCAATTTGTCCGTGGCAGGTTTAGACTGAGCGTAAGGGGCTGTGGGCTCCGGGTGAGCCCTGATGCCTGCCCTTGAGAAGGTTCTGGTTGCCTACAGGGCGTGGCCAGCAGTGAAGGAGGCCGAGGGCGGGGACACACAGCAGCACCTACTGTGTGCTCTAGGCGAGTTCATTCACCCCTCATACCTGTGAAGCACGTTGTAAAGTGGAAACGGAGGCTCAGGTGTTAATTAGTTGCCCACGGGAGGAATGGAGCCAGGATTTTGGCCTCGGTCTGGCTTCAAAGGTCCTCTCCACCCTAGATGGACTTCTTGCCTGAAAAACCGCTGGGAGGAAGAGGCTCCGCGGCCCACCCCGTTGCTCTGAGCACATGACACGCCATTGCTACGGAGAGGCACAGAATTAACAGGGGTCAGCGCTCCTTAGCTGTTAGGGCCCTTTGAAAGCCTGGGACCCTCTCCCCCAACAGGCCATCGCGCAGAGGCACGCACAGATAGCTTTGGGCACGATTTCAGGGGTTCGAGGCCCCCGAGCCCCCAGTGGTTCCCAGGTTGAGTGTTCCCGTGAGAGGTGTTCCTTAGCAGCGTGATAGACGAGAAGAGGGGACTGTCCATGCCCCGCACAGGACACGCATCACCGTGCACGCGGAGGTCTGTTCGTGCGCGCTCATTTCAGCCCCGGTTTTAATAGCAAGACCTGGAACCAACGTGATGACCACCGGTAGTGGCTGGTTCCATCGGCAGGCGCCACACACAGCTCCGGGAAAGGATGGCGTGGGCACAAACAGAGCTCCTCTCCCAGGCATGTTGTTGAGGGCAGCGGGGGAAGCATGTTGAAGTGTGATACACACACACATAATTTATGCAAAATAAAACACAATAAAAGCACTCAACAATAGCACTTATTTCCTACACATGCAGATAAATATAGGTGAAGGCATGTATAATGGCCTGGAGATATCCGCGACGCTGCTAATAGCGAGGGTACTTTGGGGAGGGTAGAAGGTCCTGGACAAAGGTGACACAGCCTGTCTATCGTGCTGTAAATTTTTTATAAGGAGAATGTATCCCTTTATTATTTGTATACTCCATACTAACTTTATTTCTTATTTCAGAGAAGAAAGGAGAGGGAGGGAGAGAGATAGTAACTTCACTGGTGAGAGAGAATCATTGATCAGTTGCCACCTGCACACCCCACACTGGGGATCGAGCCCACAACCTGAGCATGTGCCCTGACTGGGAATCGAACCTTGACCTCCTGGTTCATAGGTTGATGCTCAACCATTGAGCCAAACCAGCCAGGCCTTAATACTAACTTTAAAATGTGGCACACACAATGGGTATATGGGAAAGGAGGAAGGGATGCTGAAAGAGGTAGTGTGGGGTAGGGAAAAGCCTTCATGTTGGACAACGTTGTATTCCAGTCCTGACCTTGACAATTACCCTGCCAGTGACCTTGGCCAAGTCATTGGGCTTGAACTTTGAGTTCTTGAGGCTTGAGGTTGAACTCTCTGAGCCTCAACTTCCTCATCTGTGTAATAGGATAATAATATTTGCCTTTCAGGGAAAAATAACTCATAGCACATAGTAGGTGCTTGATGAATTATAGCCATTATTGTTATTTCAGTTTTCAGCTGAAAAGATATGAGCTATTACTAGGTGACAGTTGGGTTAGGACTTAGGGACCATTTGATTTAATCTGAGATGACTTCCTGGAGGAAGAGGAGGAGTTTGAGCTACTTAAGGGGGAAATAGAGCAGCAGTGGGTCAGAGAGAAGGCTATGTGCAAAGGCCAAGAGGGATATCACAGACAAGGACACTTGGAGTTTCTAAATTAGTTGCCCATAGACACAGAGCGAGGAAGTGCAGAACCGATCATACGGAAGGAGTGAGCTTAGGGGGAGAACTTGGGAAAAATGCAGAAACTGGGATGGATCTGCGGGAGGGAGAAGAGGGCAGAATGGGCTTTGGTACCAGAAAGACTCCTGAAGACAGGGTGTGGGGCATTTAATGGCCAGTGCGGCCTGGGTGAGCACTCCGTGAGGGTGGGGAGGGCCGGCCCGGGGAGACAGCAGGACCTAAGGTCTTATATTTGCAAGATGCGCTTGACAGAGGCCCCGACCAGCAGCCCTCCTGCTCCCCCGAGGCCCAAGCGGGAGGACGCGGGAGGCATGCCCCCTCCCGGGAGGCTGCTGTCTTTCCCCAGGAACCTCAGGTGGGTGAGTTGAGCGCTGGCTGGTGGTGCTACACTACCTTTAGTCAACGTGTACCCTGTGACCTGGCAATTCTGCTCCAAGATTCTCAGGCCCACAGGAGCCACGTGCAGTGGTGCTCACGCCAGATTATTGAGGGCTGTTGAGGGAACCTCGGTGCCCAGAACCCACAGTGTGAAGGGTGCCCACCAGGGACTAAATATGCCCATTGCCACATGGATGGGGTTTTTAAATACTAAAACTGAAAAATACGTGCTCATGTTTTGCAAAAACACATACAAATGGTTGGCTATGGGGTGGGGTGAGGAATGGGGACAGAAGTGAGATAAACACAAAGGGTATGTGGTGAGACTCAGTCTTTAGGTGAGAGGGGAGGCAAACCCTCATTTCTGTGTGCATCTCGCCATCTAGTGGGCATGGTGGCTCCCTGCTCCCTGGGTTCCAGAGTTGGTGTGCAACCTTGGTGCCAGGGCACCTGGGGCAGTGGGGTCACGGGTGGGGGTGGGGCTGGC
>NW_006300048.1:3635323-3640115 GCF_000327345.1 Myotis davidii | reverse complement strand
GTTTGGCTGTGGGCTGGCTCCCAGGTCGGGGGTGGGGGGCTGCACCAGTGCAGGGCTTCCCCCGAGGGCCCTCTGCGCCAGGGGGCCACTCCAGCTGTTGCAGGCAGGCAGGTGTTCCTGAGGGGCCAGAGCGTGAGGCCCAGATGCAAACATGTCACACACAGCCATCACTCTGGCAGGGTCATCATGAAAGCAAGGATCGGCGAGGAGAGAGGGCAGAGACGCCCAGAGCCCAGTGAGAACGAGGGCTAACCGGAGACCCCCTCGCCGAGCAGGGTCCACACCTGGAGCCGGCACCAGGTGGCCAGGGTTCCAGCCCCTTGGACAGTTTCCCCTCCTTGGAACACGATGGTGTTTACCTCGCGGGGATGTGGTGAAGATGAAATAGGTGAGAGTAAAGCACTGAGATCAGGCCCCCCTCGGCCAGGGCTGTTACGGGCTGGCTGCTATCAGTATCTGAGGGTCACCAACCCTGTGAAGCCGACACCCCACCCTTTATGCTCCCAGATAATGGGGCTGGGCCTGAACAGACAGCTCTGGGCTGCTGGGGGGTCACTGGCACAGGGCCTGCGGCTATTGGCTGAGAACGGACAAAGGACCCAGGCCAGGCCTGAGGTGAGAGTGGGGTCCCGGGCTGTGGCACCCCAGATTTGGGGTCTGCAAAAACGCCCCCTTCCCCACTGCCGAGCTCCGAGCTCCGCTGCTCTCCCAGGCCTGCCAGGCGTGGCGGTTAAGTGTGATCAGGATAATACACCGCCGTGGGTGGGGACTAACAGTGCTGGGTATTTTGGGGTGTGAGGGGCCCACCCTGCCTCCCCACCTCCCGCTGCTGTTCATGACTCGCCACTTCGCCCTTTCCTTCTCTCCTTTCCTCATGTACTTTAGCCGTCCCTCCCCCAGCCCCAGCCGTTCCTGGCTCCGGCACCCAAGGTGCTTTCCGAGAGCACAGACTAGCTCAGCCCGCTCGAGAGCCTGCCTTTGCTTCTCACTGCCCGCGAGTCAGTTCCGATGTCCTGACAGGCATCCGGTCCTGTTGTCTGGCCAAGGGCGCTCTCACAGCTGTCACCGTGACGTCCATTCTACCCAGCTCATCACCTCCACCCTCCAGGCAGGGCCTGGGCCCCCATCTCTGCCTTTGCTCGGCTTTCCGCCTCCTCCCCGCGTCTCCCCTGGTGAAGTCCTCCTCCTCCGAGGCCCGGTTCCACTGTTAGCTCCTCCACAGAGACTTCCCCGGCACACTGGCCACCCCGTGCCCCCGTCGTTAAGTCAAGCGTCATGAATCACCCACAGTCACCACGTTTGGAACAGCCAGCCCAGTGCCTGCTCAGAGGGTAGGAGAAGAATACCGTGTGTGCTTGGGCGTCAGATGGCAAGGTGGGCTCTCAGCTTGGCCGCTCTCCAGCTGTGTGACCTGGGCAAGGTAGTCAACCTCTCTGGGTCTCGGTTTTCTTATCTGCTAAATGGAGATAAAGCTCTTATGACCTAAATTCCTGCCCACGGCCTGCAAGGCCTTGCCTGCCCCAGCTCCTTCCTCTCTCCCGGGTTCCGCGCTGCAGCCACGCCAGCCTCCCCGCTTGTCCTGGAACTGCGAGACCTTCTTGCCTCCTGGCCTTTGCCCGCCGCTCTCCCCCTAGAACACTCGTTCTCCTCAGCCTCCTCCACCTCGTCTTTAATGTCACCTCCTCAGAGAGGTCCTCTAAACACCCTCTAAATCCCCGCCTGTGTCGCACCTTCTCTCTGTTTCCTCCTAGGGCTTTCCCAGTCCGCACTTTTCCTTCTTTCTGAATTGGTTGTCAACTCTGTGAGGATGAGGCCATTGTCCCTGGGATTATGGGGATGAACAGACTTGATGAGTGTCAGTCCTGGCCTCGCCCCTTCCACCCACTCATCCCGGGCGTGTCTCTTGTGTCTGCATTTGGGCACTGGGCACTGGGCTGGGCCCAGAGTGGGCCCTCCATCTGCCCTCTCACCCTCTTTTCGCCCTTCTTTTCCCTTCACGCCCCTCAAGGCCAGCTCATGGCTTCGATGCATGTCAGGCGGAGCCTGGCATCTCCCAGAGCGGGCTGTGCTGGACAGGCCCAGGTCTCTTTGCTTCCAAGCCAAAGACAGGATTTTAAGCGAGAGTTTGGGGTCCATTCCAGGCTGTCGTACAGAGGCCTTGGCCATGCCCTCAGGACAGCGACCCCTTGCAGGTGGGGGAGTGTGGGCTGGGAGCTGCCCAGGAGGCGTGCAGAGGCCTCCTTTGGTTCACAGAGAAATTGGTCCCTGGACACAGGTTGTCCCTTCGTAAGCCAAACCGGAGGTCTTCCCGGAGGTCACCCGGAGGTCACCCGGAGGTCACCCGGAGGTCACCCCTCTGCAGCTGGAGGACAGGCCTCTGGACGCAGGTGCAGTCTGTTGGTGTACAGAGGCTGCTTGGAGGCTGTGGCACTCAGCCCGCCTGAAGGCAGTCCGTGGCTATGGACACGACGGGATGGGGAGCTGAAAAAGCTACCCCTGCAGGGAGGATCCAGGGCCGCCCTCCTCCCACCCACTGGGCAGGTGAGGCCGGGTGTAGCCCCCGCCTGAAGAGAGAGGCTTGTGATGGGCCGTGGGGCCAGGCTCCTTGCATTTGAAGATCCAAAAATTTCAGGAATTGATGGAAGGGTTGCTGGCACCTTATTTTGTTAAGTAAAGACATAAGGGCAATGGAAAAATAATTTCCTATTATTACATCCTAAAAGTTGAACACTTTAATACCTCCCCCCCCCAAAAAAAATAAAATTGAAATAAAGACGATGAGTCCTTCCCAAGAACGGTGGATAGGCACCCTTACACCGGCGTTCTGAGCTGTGGGCAGGTGAGGACACGAGGGAGCAGCTCTCGGGAATTCTTGGCTCAGGGGTGTGTGTGTGTGCGTGTGTGTGTGTGTGTGTGTGTGGTGAAATCCTATGGGAGCAGGTAGCTGCCTAAGGGTTGTGGCTGGAGGGAAAAGGGAGTGCCCCTCCACCCTAAAATCTCTAGGGTGAGACCAGGAATTCTTTACTTCCCTGTATCACTTAGCTTTCTGTGGATTAACAGGTTTCTCTTTGAAAGTGCAAACACCGCACGGGTAGGGCCCATCAGGGACCCGGACAAACACCTCCGGGAAGGTGTTTGTCCAGGTGAAACCTGGTTGGGATAAATGTCAGGGGCGGGTATGGGTAAAGGGAGGGAGGAGAGGGCCGGGCCACGGCTGAGCCTCCCTGTGTGTCAGGCACTCTGCCCCGGCTAGTCCACATGTGTTCACTCAGTGAATTCTCCCAAAGACATGGAGAGCTGCTGCTCCATTTTCCAGGTGAGAAAACTGAGGCCCAGAAAGGCACAGGGCCTGTCCCAGGTCACACAAGCAGTGGGGGAGCCAACAGGCTATAAAATCCAGGCTTCTCTGAATTCAGAGCCAGAGCTTTTGTTTCCTGAGTGGGCCAAGGCGCAGAAATGTTTAAGAACGACTTGAGTCCGGCTTCTGTGGCAGCAGAGTGTCTGGTAGACTTGTGTCAGGTTTACGCTGTCCATCCCTGTGCCAGCTGCTCCCAGGCCTGTGGGGGAATGTCAAGAACTGGTCTGTCCAGGCTCTGCCCTTAAGTCACTTAAAATGTTTAAAAAATAACACAACATTTACCATCCTAACCATTTAAAAGTGTGTACTTCAAGTGTATGGGATTCAGAAGCATTTAGTGCAGGTACTATGTTGAGCGACCAGCTGTCTAGTTCCAGGACCATTAAGGGGTCACTCCCTAGTCCTCCTCCCCAGCCCCTGGCAACCACCAATCTGCTCTCTATGGATTTGCCTATTCTGAACATTTCACAAAAATGGGATCATACAATATGTGGCCTTTTGTGACCGGCTTCTTTTACTCTATGTCTCAGCATAGATGAATATTATGTAGCTTTTTTACGGCTACACTAGGAGCCCAGTGCTCAAATTCATGCACTTTGAAAGGAACTGTGGGCCATGAGGCTGCAGTGGGCATAGGGGCGTGTCTCAGCCCATCCTCCACGCCCCCACCCAGTCTGTCCCACTGCAACCCCCCTGTCTGCTGGCAGCCCAGCTCCCACCTCTGTTCCTGCATGCTGATGGTGCAGAGCAATTGGGGCCGGCACCAGTAGCAGGTGGGAGCGGGGCAGCGCCATCAGCGGGAGCGAGCGGTGGCTGCTGCCCTGATCGCCCCACAGGAGCAGGGGGAGGTGGAGAAGCTGCTGGTGCTGAGTGATTGGGGTCAGCGCCAGCAGTGGGCATAGGGGCGTGTCTCAGCCCATCCTCCACGCCCCCACCCAGTCTGTCCCACTGCAACCCCCCTGTCTGCTGGCAGCCCAGCTCCCACCTCTGTTCCTGCATGCTGATGGTGCAGAGCAATTGGGGCCGGCACCAGTAGCAGGTGGGAGCGGGGCAGCGCCATCAGCGGGAGCGAGCGGTGGCTGCTGCCCTGATCGCCCCACAGGAGCAGGGGGAGGTGGAGAAGCTGCTGGTGCTGAGTGATTGGGGTCAGCGCCAGGCACCGGCACAAGCACCCAGTGGGACCATGATGTGCAGGAGCAGGAGTGTGATTGTTGGGTCATAGGATAATTCTATGTTGAACTTACTGAGGAACAGCTGTACTGTTTGCTACAGTAGCTGCATCATTCGACATTCCCACAGCAGGGTGTGAGGGGTCAATTTCTCCAGTCCTTTGCCAACATTTGTCCCTCCCCCCGCTCTTTTTTTTAATCCTCACCTGAGGGTATTTTTCCATTGCTTTTTAGAGAAAGTGGGAGAGAGAGGGAGAGTGAGGGA
>NW_006300048.1:3622290-3635290 GCF_000327345.1 Myotis davidii | reverse complement strand
GCATCATTCGACATTCCCACAGCAGGGTGTGAGCGGTCAATTACCCCAGTTATTTTGCCAACATTTGTTCTTTCCTCTCCCCCTTTTTTTAAATCCTCACCCAAGGATATTTTTCCATTGATTTTTAGAGAAAGTGGAAGAGAGAGGGAGAGACAGAGAGAAACATCGATGTGAGAGAAACACATCAGTTGGTTGCCTCCTGCACGTGCCCTGACCAGGTCCCGGGCTGGGGAGGAGCCTGCAGCCAAGGTACATGCCCTTGACCAGAATCAAACCCGGGACCCTTTAGTCCACAGGCCAACACTCTATCCACTGAGCCAAGTCGGCTAGAGCTGTTCTCTTCCTTTTTATAGCCATCCTGGTGGGTGCTAAATGTGTCTCACTGTGGGTTTCCTTTGCATTTTTAAATGAGTGATGACACTGATCATCTTTGCCCTGAACTCTTTGGGGGGTGTCTCAAGCAGGCCCCTCACTCTGTCTATCGCCTGAGTTTCCTCATGTTGAAATCAGGGCACTACCTAGGGTTGTTGTGAGGATGAAATGAGTGAATCATGCAAAGAACAGCATCCGTGCTGGAGGGGCACACAGTAGGGACGCTCAAGACCATCTCGGGTCGTCCCAGCCCACTCTTGCTCAGCTAGCGGGGTGGCTGGCCTCTCAGGGGACCTTCTGGCTCTGACCAGCTGGGTGTCTGTTGGGCAAATTAGAGCCGCTCCCCTCTGCCTGACAGTCCCCACCCCCTCTCCACCCTGAACGACACAGGGAACCATGAGCCTTCCGAGGCTGGGCCAGGACTGCTTTCCACTCATCCCAGGAGACATTTATGGAGTGTGGCAGAGCCCTGAGACCCCTTTTCCATCTCTGTGCATGCTCCCTGCCCTCCGTGCACTTTCCCTTCTGTGTGCACACTCTCTGCAGACTGCCCACAGCTACGGGAGCACCATGGATGTGCTGGAAGCTCATCCCCCAAGGAAGTCCTTAGCCAATGACTGGCATGCAGGAGAGGGAGGTCTCAGCTCCCTTGCCTCCAAGGGAGCAACCCTGAGGTGGAACTTACACGTCTGGGTCCCCTGGGGGACAGGCATCCTCTGCCCCTTGTGGCTTCTCCCTCTCCCACCCTGCTTCCCCCAGTCCCCCTTCTGTGTGTGTGTGGGGGGAGGTCACTCCCTCAGGGACTCCCTCAGTCTGGAATCCCCGTCTCAGGCTCTGCTTCTGGGGAACTCCACCTAAGACACAGAGTACCTACTGTTGCTAAATCCTGTAGAAAATGCTGAGAAAGACAAAGACAGACAAGATGCAGTTTCTTCCCCAGAGGAGCTGACAGCTTGGTTGGGACCGGTTCTGATATCAGTGGTGATGCTAATCGCCAACGCTGCACACTTTCTATGTGGCAGGCATCGGGCTGATTGCTTTAAATATATCACTTCATTTGAACTTTGTAATAAGCCTGTGAGGGGACGGTATTATCCCCACTTTACAGATGAGGAAACTGAGGCCCAGAGCGGTTAACCAGCATGTGGTCTCCGGTCGCACAGCTGGGAAGTGGCAGCACTCAACCGAGCCCCAGCTTTGTCTGCCTCCCACGACCGTGCTCCTGCCCACTGTACCCCGAGCCATTCCTCCTGAGGGGGACAAGCTTCAGGGGAAGGGGAGCGGAGGCCCCAACTCCCATTTAACAGGGGACAGAGGTGCTCCAGGGCCGCTCTGCGACCGGTTGTGAGGGAGTTTCACAAGTAACTTGTTCCTGATCTCGGTTAACTTTCTGTGAAGATTTTAATAAAGAAAAAATAAGTGAATTTAGGCCCATCTCTCTGATGCTGTCCCTTCCCTTTCACTCTGTTGGCTGAGCAAGAACAAGAGACGAGTGCAGGTCTGCCCACACGCTGGTGCTGCCGCCCCAGGTAAGGACCCTACTATGTGCTGTGGTATAAACAGGGTACCAGCTGCTGCCTGGTCTCCCCACCATCTGAGCTCCCAGGAGGCAGATGGGGAGGGGGTGCGGCCATTGGCCCGTGACCTTTGTGACAAAGCACCGCCCCACTGTCATCAGCCATCAGACCCCTGGGCAATCGGAAGTACGGTCTTCGGGGAAGCCGGGTTCGCAGTCTGAGTGCACTGGGTGGTTAAGAGCACAGACTCAGGGCGGACTGCCTGGGACCCAGTCCCAGCTCTGCTGTTCACGCGCTGAGTGACTTTGAGAAAGGTATTTACTCACCCAGGGCCTCAGTTCCCCCATCTGTGAAGTGGAAACAGTGACAACTTGGCCTCTAAGGGTCCTTTGAGAATTAATTGAGATCATATTCACAAGGCCTTGTACACACACTAGGCCCCTTATCTGCTGGGGATACGTCCAAGACCCCCAGTGGATGCTGACACTGCGGACAGCACGAGCCCTGTATATGCTATGCTTTTTCCTATATAATCAATCTTTATTTTTTAAAAATACATCTTTATTGTTTAGATTATTACAGATGTTCCTCTTTTTTCCCCCCATAGCTCCCCTCCATCCGGTTCCCACCCCACCCCATGCCCTTACCCCTCGCTCCCACTGTCCTTGTCCATAGGTGCACGATTTTTGTCCAGTCTCTTCCCGCACCCCCACACCCCTTTCTCCTGCGGAGAATTGTGAGTCTACTCCCTTTCCATGCCCCTGGTTCTATTATATTCACCAGTTTATTCTGTTCATCAGACTTTTTATTCACTTGATTTTTAGATTCACTTATCCACTGAGCCAAACCGGTTAGGGCTCTTCTTCCTCTTCTTAAAGATCAAATTTAATTTATAAATTAGGCACAGTAAGAGATGAACAACAAGAACTAGTCATAAAATAGGACCACTATAATATACTGCAGTAAAAGTTTGTGAATGAGCCATAATTAAGTAAAATAAGGGTTACTTGAACGCGAGCAGGACGATACTGGGACAGTTGATCTGATAACTAGGAACTGACTTAACGGGCCGGTGGTGTATATGGTGTGAAGGCACCGGACAAAGGGGGGCTCCCATCCCGGTGGGAGGGGCCAGATTTCATCACACTACTCAGAACGCGTGCCATTTAAAACGTGTGAACTGTTTCTTTCTGAAAATTTCCATTTAATATTTTCAGACTGCGGTTGACTGCGGGTAACGGAAACCACAGAGGGCAAAACCACAGAGAAGGGGGGGGCTACCATAGTAGGAACCCTGGGGGTGTGGGCTCTTGTTATGTCTACTGCCATGAAGGGAGCGGCTAGGCCCGGTCAAGACCCCTGACCTAGAGGCCCCCCAGCTCCCGAGAGCTCGGGAGTCTGGCCACACCCTCCCAGACAGACATCTGTGGGTCCCTCTGTGGGTCCCTCTGTGTTCCCAGGGGCAGGATAAGGGCCTCTGCCTCCCTCCTTCCCCAGCCCGCCTCTCCCTGGCTTGCACCTCACCCAGGCAGGGCTCCTGGTGACTCCGGTAGTGGGACTGGGGGCTGGAGGAGCTGGTTCCAGGCATCCCACCCCGGACTCTGACCCAGGGCACTTGGTCTCCCAGCCCACAGGCCTCATGGTGGTGGTGATGGGGGGGAGGTGGTGGTAGCTGGTACCCGTGAATAAGTCAACTTGACCACTACCTGCCTACGTGGCCTTGGTTCCCTTCTCGGTCCTGGTGACAGTATTTATGAAATATTACCTCATTATTCCTCAACGTTACCAGGATTCTCATTCTCATCATCTGACGTGGAAGCTGTGGCAGCACGAGGTGGGTAACCACAATAAGAACAGAGACTTGAGCCCTAGCTGGTGTGGTTCAGTGGATAGAGTGTCAGCCTGCAGACTGAAGGGTCCTGGGTTTGATCCCTATTAAGGGCACATGCCTGGGTTGTGGGCTTGATCCCCAATAGGGGGTGTGCAGGAGGCAGCCAATCAGTGATTCTCTCTCATCATTGATGTTTCTATCTCTCCTCTAGCTTCCTCTATGAAATCAATGAACATATATTAAAAAAAGAACAAAAAAAAAAGAACAGAGACTCAGTCGGGGGAGGCTGGGCTTCTCCCCACGGACAGGAGTGGGCTCCCCGTGCCCCTCTGTTCCAGGCACGCGCTGTGAAGGTGGAGGTGGAACCAGACCCAGGTCTGCGCGGATAGGGGTCCAGGGCCTCAGTGCGGGGACCAGGCCTCTGTCCACACGTGGCCCCTGGGAGCAGGGAGGCCTGGCCACACAGGAGGCAGCGGGCTGCCTCTCCCCAGTCAGAGTGGGGCTCCCTGAGTCGGGGCTTATCCCCTCACGTGATAGAGTTTCTCCCTGGGAACTTTTTTTTAAAGTTTCTGCCATGGAAACTTTCGAGCATACACGTAGGTAGAGATCAAGCATAATAAACCCTATGCACCCACTGGCAGGCATGGCAGCCGTCATTCATGGCCAATCGGGCTCCGTTAGGTGATTTTGAAGCGCATCTCAGTCTCCATATCATTTCACCGCTGTTTCTGTATGTGTATCTGGAGATAAAAACTCTTCAAGAAAAGGGAAAACCCCTTAATTATAGAGACTTGCGAAGCCAAGGACTTGCTTCTCATGCGCCCCCTGCACCCGGCCCAGGCAAGCCCACTGCCTCAGGTCTGGGCTCTTCAGCGTCCGTGTCCAGGGAAGAGAGCCGCGCAAGCTGTGGGGGCTGCGTGAGCATCCGATTGACCCTGGCCAGACCTTCCCCTGCCAGGCGGTGGGGTGGGGACCTCTGGGGTCAGCCCAGCTCTGACCTCACGCATGGGGCTCCGCCTGTGAGCCTGTGCCAGGTCCCGGCCCATCCCCTCCGGGGCCTCAGGTGCGGAGCTGGCCTCCCTCAGGCACAGCAGGTGCGCGGCACCACCGGCCTTCCGTGTTTTGTTTGTATGTTTATTCCTTTGCATCCCCTTCCCACACCTTCTTTCTCTCAGTGTTTGCTGCCCAGCTTTCTGCTTGTAGGTTTCCTGCCAATGGGTATTGCTCTTTTATAAACATGGTTTTAATTTTTTTACTTTGGTAAATGCCATTGTGAAATAGATCTTCACTCAGCACTGTTTTAAAAATCTATTCTACCGTGTTGCTTCAAACAGTTTCCTCGCACTCCGTGATGTGCAAACCCACACATTTCTGCCCGCCCCGCATCTCCCCCTCCCCCCATGAACGAGCTGCCTGGCTCCCCCCGCCCCGCCTGGCTGGTAGGGCCGGGGCTGAGATTCTGGGACGCAGTCAGGAGTGGCGCTGCTGGTCACAGGACACACTGGTGTTTCATTTCATTAAGCACGACTACCCCGGTGGCTGACGCGGCCACACCTGCCGAGCAAAGGGCTCTGTGTCCCCACAGCCTGCCAGCGCTGGGCTCCGGCCAGCTCTCCCGCTTTCGCATCCGCCGGAGGTAAAGGGGTGCCTGATTCTCAGCGCCCTTTCTCAGGCGTGTGAGCTTCGGGGTCTGTCTCCTTGGGCTGCCTGTTCATTTTGCCTGTTCAGCCTCTCACCATGTTCGGGGCACGGCTGCTTCCTCGTCCTGCTCCCAGGTGCTCCTTGTGTCACCCGGTCTAGATGTGAATCCTTTGTCAGGCTCCATCCGGCCGGCGCTCACCATCATTCTGTCATCTTCAGGCCCTTTGAAACCCAACTCCGCTCCCTCCTGCCAGCCGCCCGGCCTGTTCTGAGTGGATGGCACAGGTGAGGCCCTTCTCACTGTCTCTGCCCTTTCGGTAAATGCCAGGCGTCCGGAACAGGGTACAGCCTGCACCAGGAACTTGCTCTTAGCACGGGGCCTGGGGGGAGGGGGGGAGGAAGACTGGCCAGGACAGGGCAGCAGCTGCCCCAAAGCCCCGTGCCTACCCCGTGGGTGCCCTTGCCCCTGGCAGGTCGAGGCCCGACTCATCAAGGTTCCTTCATCCCCCACGCACAGCACTAGGCTGGATCCTGGCATCGGATCTGGGGCCTCCATTTGACGAAGACTGGGGCCTGGCCTCAACACCTCCAGTTCAGTGAGGAAAACAACTTTTTCACTGAGCCGGGAGGCAGCTGGGCCTCAGAGAGAGGGCCCGGCGAGACCCAGCTTGGACCACTGCTGGTGCTGGTCAGGGAGGGCCTCCCAGAGGAGGCGCCTTTGGGCTTTGGAGGAAGCACAAGGTTCTGCAGGCCTCAGCAAAGTCTTAGTTAAAACCCTGAGTGGGAAGAGAAGGGCAGCTTGTCACCTCCATTCCAGGCGACATGATTTCTTTTTTCATGGCCTTTGAGGTAAAGTGACCTCACCTAGACACCCCCACTGTTTCCAGATCAACTCCTACCTACTGTCCCCTCTGCAACCCCCCACAGGACCCCTTTCCTGCTGGAGCCCCCTTGCCCCCTGCCCTGGTTTTCCTTCTGAACCGGGGGCCAGGGCATCACAGGGCTGAGGAGGATGGTGTGGGGCTAGCAGACCTGCCTTGGCCCTCACTTGTGGAGGGACCTTGGGCAAGCCCCTTTTCCTCTGTGGCCTTGGCCCCTGTGTGAGCAACGAGGGTGCAGGGTGGAGAGCAGCTCCCCAGGACCCTCTGGGATCCCCAGGAATGGAGTCAGCATGGAGGTAGTGACGGTCTTGCCGTTCTCTGCCCCGTCACTCCCTTCCAGGGCCAGGGCACTGAGGGCACCGGTGGCCTGAGCCCATGACCCAGCCCTCCTGCCTCTCTGCTCTGCCGATGCCCCTCCCGCGGCCCCAGGACAGGCTCCACTTCCTGTTCCGGGTCTGCTCTCCGAGCCTTTCCGGGTTTTCCTCATCACAGCTCCTGGGAGTTGAGCAGGTCCTGGGCACACTGGGTACTGTGCTCCCTGTGTTACAACCATGACCTCACTCACTTCCCACAAGTCTGTGAGGTGGGGGCTGGTATCCCCATTTTGCAGAGGGGCTCAGAGAGGGTAAGCCACCTGCCCAAGGTCCCCCAGCGTATCTGTAGCAGGACAAGGATTTCACCCCAGCTTTGCCTGCTCCAGAATCCATTTCCTAATCGCCCCTTCCATTCCAGGCCCGATGGTCTTCCCTTCCCTAAACTCCAGCTGCCCTGTTAGAATCCCTTGGCTGAGCTCTTTCCACACTGCTCGATTCCAACCCACGGCCTCACATAGACACCCCACTGCTTCCAGATCAACTCCGACTTACTGGCCCCTCTGCAGGCCCCCATAGGATCCCTTTCCTGCCAGCGCTCCCTGGGCCCCCGTGGAGCCTCCTTGTTTCTCTGCATCTCCCTGGAGTGTGCCCAGGGGCTGGGCGCCCGTGAAGCCAGGGGGTCCCCGAGGCTCCTCGTTAAGCCCCCGCCCTGCCGCATATGCTGGCTCTGAGGAGGGGCCTGGGTGGGGGCTCTGGGCCTCACCTCCTGGGGAGTCACCCCTTCCTGAGGTGGAGAAGGGTCAGCCATGGAGGACGTCACCCTCTGGGGCCCAGAGGAGCTGGGAACCTGGGCCTCGGCACTGGCCTGGCACGTGCCAGACGTGGCCAGCCTGAGGGGCCGTGTCGGGCCTGCTGGAAGCTGCTGGGCTATTGGAGGGGAGTGAGGGGGCTGGGACAACTGGGACGTGCAGGGACTCATGCCGCCTGGGAGTGTGTGCGTGCGCATGTGCCGGCTGTGCTAGCCCAGGGCGCTGCAGGCCGGCCCCACAGGAGGTGGTGGGCGTTCTGGGTTTAACACCTGACTCTCCGGCAGTTAAACTCCGCCGTGTCTGGGAGCCAGCAGGCCTCTGACCCGTCCACACTGCTATTATTTTTATGGTTAGGAGCCTAAATCTCATTTGCTTTCCCCCTGGGCAAAGCCTGTTTTCCACATGAAACCCCAGCTGGTGGAGGGCTGGGAGTGGGCACGTGGAGTGAGCGCTGGGCCTAGAAGGAAGCGACTGGGCTGAGTGCTGACTCCACCTTCTCCCAGCCGCAAAGCGTTCACCTCTCTGAGCCTCAGTTTCCACCCTGCAGGAGGGCCAGAACCCCAGAGGGAGCTTGGAGAATGAAACGAAACCGGAGGGAAAACTGCACACACACCACAGTCAGGGCAGCATGAATGTGGGGGTGCTGTTGGTCAGCGTCTTTTACTTCCACTCGTGCTGTGCGGGGCCCAGAAAGGGTGATGGATGGACTGGACTCCATTTGTTAAGGATGTAGCTCATGCCCTTGAAAATGGGTGGTGTTGCCTGGGCCCCTAAGATGTGCAAGATGGTTGGGTGAGGTTCACCTGACACATGAATGAAGACACGAAGAGGCGTCCATCAGTGCGGGTGCTGAGGCAGAAGGCGGCTCCCCTCTGAGAGATCATGGCGTCCTGAGTCAGGTGACATTGGAGGTGACTTCCCACTGCTGCTCCTGTCCTGGTTCTGTGACTTGAACTGAGTTCTGCGCACCTTCGAAGAACTGCTCGCTCCCAAGCTTTTCCGTGGCTGGTGCTGAGCAGGGCACAGTACCCTCTGTGCCCACATGGTCCTTCCCTCAGGGGTTCCTGGGTCAAGGTATAGGGCAAACCCACAGCTAGCAGAGTTGAAACCCATGCAAGACCTATGTGATGGGCCAGGGGTGAGGCAGGGGAGGGAAGAGCATCATTTAAGGTCAAGGCTGGGTGTGTGGGTGTACTGCCAACCCTTTGTGGATCAGCCTGGAAGGCTTCCTGGAGGAAGCAGTATTGAATCTCATTTTGGGAGACAGAGCGGGCCCCTGGTCCCAGCTGCACAGGCTTGTGGAGACTAGGATACACCTGCTCTCTGCTTGTCCCCTGGTGCCCAGTCCATGGCCCTGGAGGGCAGGAGGGAGGGCTGTTCTGCTGTGGTAGCAGCGGGGCTCGGGCCCAGGTGAGCACGGGGACTCTGAGCCTCCAGTCCCATTCTCATTGGCTCTCCGGGGGCTGTTAGGTGTGGTTCTGACACTGCCTGACCTTGACGGGTTCTAATCTCTCAGAACCCATTTCCTCCCTTGCAAAAAAGCGGTTTGCAAAGGTGACCATCCAGGGACGCCAGTGTTAGGATTCTGGATTGGGGTCTGCTGGGAACGACCTGGTCAGCTCAGCCCTGGGGTGAGCTGGGGGTGAGGGTGACTTCTCTCTTTGTAGCTGCACCTACTGGAGGGCCTTTTGGGGGATGGGGTGGGAAGAATCCCCAACAAAGTTCATGCCCTGGCATCTGCCCCCCTCCAGGTCCCTCTGCCCCGTTTGTCCCTTTGGTGTTACATTCCACAGAGGAAAGTGATCCCTCACTCAAGGCCGAGGATTACAGGTCGGAGAGAAGCCGGCGTTGCCCTGGGAACCCTCACGTGGTCCTTTCTCAGTGGTGCCCTGCTCCTCCCGCGAAAGGCCAGGGTGGGGCGGTGATCCTGACACACCCCAGGCTGAGTGAGCAGCAGGGCCTCTGGGGGTGGGGGTGGGATCAGTGACCCCGGGGAGGGGGTACACTGTGCTGAGCTTCTAGTGGGAGCTCTGAAGAGGTAGTTCGGGGTCAGGCTCTGGGGTCACCACATGCCTGGGCTCACCTGCCCCCTCACTTCGGCTCTGAACCCCCTTCCAGGCTGAAGCCCCCTTCCATCCCTCCTAAGCTGGGGATTTCCGCAGGCTGAGCCAACCGCCTGACCCTAATTATGGCACCTTCATCCTGTTGGGGTTAAGCTCCCAGTGGCCTTCCCTGCCCCCGCCCCAGAGGCCAGGCCTGGGGTCAGAGATTCAGGAGGCTCAAGCCTGCTAGGCCCCCTCTGGGAAGGGCCGAGGGCCAGTATTCTCCCTGGAGGCCCTGGGGTGGGCGAGGAGGCAGTTTGTCCTGGGGGTCATGGTGGACAAGGTGAGAGGCCTAGGGAATGCTAGAGGACAGTGTTGGGGCATTCTCTGCAGAGCCCGTAGGGCAGGGGCGCCCTGGGGAGCTGACCTCTGGGGGACAGGGAACTCTGAAGAGGAGAAACTCCCAGAAGCCCCATCCTCAACCCTGGCTTCATATCGAATCAGCTGGAAAGATTTTTAAGAATGCCCATACCTCAGCCCCACTCCTACCGATTTCGATTTCATCAGCCAGCGATGGGGCACGTATTTTAAGAATTCTCCCCGGTGATTCGCAGGTACAGCTAGTTTGAGAATCACTGCTCTAGCCAACACCGTGGTTCCCTGAGGAGACTACTGCTCAGCCGCCAGAAGCCTCCTGAGGCGGTCGCTCTGTTAGTTGGACAAGGCTGGACAGGAACTTGGGGCTTCTGGCCGCATAGCAGGCCCCTTTCTCTGTCCGCCGCAGGTTCATTGCATTGTTTGGGCGTTAGGGGCTGTGTGACGCTGAGCAGGTTGCCTCACCTTGCTGTGCCAGACGTTCCTGTTGCGGTAACAGGCCCTAGTGATGAGCATTGAAGGAGATGGGGCCGGGGCAGGGTCTGAGCAGAGGCTGTCTTCATTATCCTGCTCACCAGGACGTGCAACCTTCAGGTGGAGTGGGGAGTTCCCGGGGAGTTGGCTGGGTCCTCAGAGGGAGTTGGGAAGTGCAGGGAAAGGGCTGGAGAGAATGGCTCCCTCACCCCCCAGACCTCATGTCCTTCCAGTTGAGGGGTGTCATTCGTTCAGGCCTTGCAGTTCCAGGAATGGCCACCAAGTGTCACCCTCAGCTCATACTTGAAGTGAAGGCAGCCCAGAACTGAAACTGAGTGGGAAAAAGGGTAGTTCCACTCCAGGGAGTGGTTGAGCTTGGAGAGGGCCCAGCCTGCTGGGGTGGCCGTTAATTTCTTCAGGAAGGTGATCTGCAAGGATTCATTTGTCTGCTTCCAGAATTCTCCTTCCCAGGCTGACAGCAAATCACAGTTCAACAGGTTTTTTGTGTTTTGTTTTTTTATGGGCACCTGCTGCACACAGGGGGTAAGCATCCTATTGCACACCTACCATGTGCTACACCCTGTGCACACAGTAGGCCACTCAATATTCACAACAACCTTGTATAGTAAGTATGACTATTAGTCCCATGTTATAGATGAGAAACCAATGCTCATACCAGTTATGTCTTGGGCCCGAGCTGGACAAGGATTGAGGCCTGTCTAGAGCCGGGATTCTTTCTCCTGCCCCAGGAGAACTTCCAGAGCGTCCCAGGATAGAAGTCCTGCGCCCTGCCGGGAGAGGATGCGGCAGGTGGCAACCCTACCTGGCGCTGCTAATCAGGAGCTAGTGAGGAGCCCACAGGGCATGCTGTAGCGGGCAGTGAGGGAGCTGTGCTCACCGGGGTGGGTGGAAGTGAGGTCGGGTGGGCGCTGGATGTTACGCCTGGGCAGGCCGCAGACACGGCAGCAATGAGAGCCTTCCTCTATCTGCCCATGTGCTCCTCTGCACGACCCCTCCACCCCACCCCTGGGTTATCACATTTCCCTCACCGTCATTCTAGGGGTAGACTTTAGTCAACACTCTGTCCCTGCCCCTTGCCCCTGCCAGGCTCTGAGCTGACCACTTCTCAGGACAGATACTAAGATGGACAAGACAAGCCACGCCCACCCACAACCACCCCATCTTAAGCCTAGATCAGTGGTCTCCAAATGTTTTGATCTTGCCCCCAGCAGTAAAATATCTGTTGAGCCTGCACCTGCAATATAAGCATATTTCTATATTGTTTACCGTGTGAAGCACACACTACATGAAAAAAGGATGAGATGGAAAAAAATGATGTCCTGATAGTTTCCTCCTGCACCCCTGTGAGCCAGGCACACACAGCACTGTCAGCCCCAGCTGCTCCAGGAGCCGGGGGCGGAGTCAGTCCAACCTGCTCAGGAAGGGCCTGTGGCCAGTGTTCTGGAACATCCTTGCCCACGCCTTTGTGCCCTAGCACAGGAACGGAGACACGTCAGGGATGGGAGCAGCAGGTGGCATAGCAGAGCCGCGACTGGGGAGAGACCCAGATGACCTGGACGAGACGCCGGCTTTTATTTTAGACGCCGATGCTGGAAGTTTTGTGATTCCTTTTGACACAGAACCAGGACATTGTGTCCCAAGTGGTATCTGATTTCATGTACCTGAGGTGGTTCTATTCCATTTCCAACAGTTTCAAACACCCCCCACCCCCTCCTCCCTGGAAGTTGGGGATCGCTCCCCACATCACACACACACTTGGGGCAGGAAGGACAGAGCCTGGCTCCACTGCACCGCCCCCTCCCCCAGGGGGTTGGAGGACCCTGTGTCCCCTTTGCCTGGGCAGGTCCTCATGCAGGGCCCAGGCCTTGGGGGCCTCCATGGATATGGGTTGTGAGAGAGGAAGGGCAAGAAGCAGCATCTGAGATATGGGAAGGGAGCCCCTCTAAGAGGCCCCCCTCCCGCCCCGTACTCAGTCTCAATAGAAGCCCTTTCCCCCCAACATAGCACCCTGTTGGAGAAGGACCAAATGGTTTGTGAAAGCAGCTGCCTGCTCCCAGGGTGGCTGCCAGGGTGGCTGCCAGGGCGGCAGCCATGATGGCTCAGTGGTGTGGGTGCCTTTGTGCGCAGTGACTGGGTATCTGTCTCTGTAGTGACTGGGCGCTTGTTCTGTGGGGTGAGGGGTGTGGGGGTGGGGGCATGGCCCGTGGCTGGGCATGTACGTGAGGCTGGGCACGAGCAGCCTCCCTCACCAGCCCTACTCCTGCCAGGTACACAGGCTGCTGTGCGTCTGCCTCCTCCCTTCCCTGGGAATGGCCAGGCCAGGGGGCAAGTGACTTCGGGAGCACGTCCCCTCGCTGGGACCCATTGGGGCAGAGCAGGATCACCTGGGGCACAGCCAGGGCTGCCAGCGAGGTGGATGCTCTGCCAACCCCGCGCCCCGCTCCTCCCCAGGGGGCTGGGGTGGTGAGGCGCAGGCGGGTGGGCAGGGAGAGCCATGCCCCTCTCCTCTCCCGGACTGTGGATGGGCAGAGAGCAGGGCAGAGGGAGCTGAAGGAAGGGGGAGTTTCTGTTTGGGGCCAGGAAGTAATTTCCATGCAAATGAGATGCAAACTCCTTAATGAGTTTGCAATTAGGAACCTGAGGCTGTCTTGCCCGGCCATGCCTGCGAATTTTAGTAATGGGCCCGCGTGGGGGATGGGCGGCCCGCCGGCCCGCCCCCACAC
>NW_006300048.1:3619054-3622251 GCF_000327345.1 Myotis davidii | reverse complement strand
ACGACGACACGCCCCCTGGGGGCCCGGCAGGGGCGCTATCCGCTGGCGCTCGTTTCCCGGGATTTTGGACCGGGCTCCCGAACCAGGAGGGATGAAGCCGGCCTTCGGGGCCTGACTCCCTGCGGATGAGCAGCCCTGGGAGGGGGTGGCGGCCATGACCTTGGGCCGGGGGTAGTGCGGTCGTTTCTGGGTGTCCCGGGTGACCCAGCGGGGCATTGTTCCAGAACCCCTGGGAATACCAACATCCAGGGATGGTCAGGTCCCTTCCATACAACATTTGCATCGGTGGACTATTTGCCTAGGACATGCACACATCCTCCGGGATACTTTAAATCACCTCTAACTTACGATACCTATGACAATGTAAATGTTATGTAAATAGTTGTGTAAGTTATGACAAGAGAAAAGTCTGTACATGCTCAGTACAGAGCAACCATCAGAAGTCTAACCATCATCAGAAACAAGGTAGCATTTTAAAAACAATATTTTTGGTCTGCAGTCGGTTGATAGGAAGGGCCAGCTGGCCAGCTGTACAGTATGGGAGAGGGACCAGTTCCCATCCCAGAACCCCTTCACCTTCCCATTCCTTCTCATGCTAGTTCCCACCAGCCTAACCTCAAAAGGCCTGTTCCCACCACCCAGGGCACCCGCCTTTATTCTGCGGGGACACCCCCATCTACTCTGGGCCTTGCTCTGAACTGGGGCCCAAGAATGTGTCTCCTAGGTGGGTGGGTTCTCTCAGCTCAGCGCTGGTCTGGACTCACCAGAGTGTGAGGGTTTGAGCTCTATGAGGCCACAGGCCCTCCCTTCCCCCATTGCTTTCAGAGAAATTAACTGCCTCCAATGAAAATGCTCCCTCCTGGGCCTCACTCCCTGCGCCTGGTCACCCTGCTGGGTCTGGAAGAGGGCCTGGCCAGGAAGGCAAGTCAGTGCATCAGTGAGTGGAGTGTGGGGAGGGACGGGAGGGAGGAAGCCCACAGTGCCATTGGCTTCTGGGGAATGGTCCAGGCAGCCAGCCTCTGCCTTCCTTGGGGTTGGGGACAGGTTCTTGGGGGGCCTGTGAAGGTCAGGAGCAAGGGCTGCCTTTGGAGGTCAGACTTGGGTGAAGGGCCTGCTCTGATGTGGAGGCCCTGGGGGCAACCCTCTTAAGCAGGAGCAACTTGAGAGGCAGGTTCTAGAAACGATAGAACCTGCTGCCTCCCGTACCCAATACACCAGGAGAAGCCCCAGATGTCTGTGTGTGTGTGTGTCTGTGTGTGTGTCTGTCTGTGTGTGTGTGGGGGAGGGTCTACCCTATCCCTCTCTCTCTAACCCCAGCCCCTCCTGCTGCTGCAGTAAGAGCTCCTTCATCCCTTTTCTCCTACCCCCTTCAGTGGCCCTGAGGTTCAGGCCCTGGGGCTAGCATGGCCGCTCTGCCCTGCCACCACCCTGCCACCGCCCTGCCCACGTGTGAGACGTGATTGGGAGGATGCCGGGTGGCTGGAGTCGGGGTGATGGGTTGTTGGCCTATGCCTCACCTCGGGCAGAGCTGGCCTTCCTGAGACAGGCAGAACCACACAAGGCTATGACTCAGGCTCCTACACCACCTTGAGCCCTGCCATGCCAAAACCCTGGGCTTGGGCCATCATGTGTATGTGGGGTGAGGGTGGGGGCAACGATTTGCCAATCACAGACTTTTCTCTGGAGTCACCTTCTCTCCCAGCCATGAGGAGCCAGGCCATGACTGGAAGGCTCAGAGCCTCCAGGCCTGGCTGCTCCTCCCAGCCCACCACCCCACTAGAGGCTGGTGAGAGGCCCCTGTCAGGCAGCAGCAGCAGAATCAGCGGGTGTGGGGTGGGAGCCACGCAGGGCAGGGGCAGGGCTCTGCATGGGAAGGGCTGAGCCTGAGGTGTCTTGAGCCCCCATCTGCCAGCTTGGTTTTCCCTCCTTGGCAAACCAAGCTGGCTCAGAACTGCCACCTCCAGGAGGGCTTCCGCATGCCTCCCTGACCTGTGGCCAGCTGGCCGCCACTCTCTGCTGGCTCCCAGTTTTCATTTGTTCCTCTGCCTCCTGTCCATTATCTCCAGACCCTCGGTGAATGCTTCCGCAGGACTCCGTTCTTTCCTGGACGTCCTAGTGGCCAGCAGAGGGCGCCGCCCCAAAACGGAGGCACTAGGGAGGGAAGAGGCCAATCCGCTTCTCTGGACCCAGGCACTGTGCAAAAGAACAAGCTCCCGGCCCGTTTGTGTGCAATGAATGTGACCAGGCCGCCTTCCTTTCTGGGGACCTGGACGTAACCGTCAGCAGTGGGCTAGAGGTTGGACCACAGGTTAAACCAGGTGACCCAGAGCAGGATGGAGAGGATGAGGGAGCGACCCCCTCCCAATAGCTGAGTGGGAAAGGGGCGCTGGAGACCCCCAGCTTTCGTTCCTTGACGCTGGGAGAAGGCCTGGGAGGAGCTGCATGGAATAGCCAGGGTCCCACCCTGTGGGAAGGGCTGCTGTGGACATCTGGCCACAGCTGGATTCCTGGCAGGACAAGGAGCTAGTCTGTTTGGGATCCTACAGGGTTATAAGATCCACTCCGCGGTGGCCTCTCACCCCTACATTCCTGGGGAGCTCTTTACAAACAGGTGTATAGGGCACAGCCCCCTGATGCGGGGAATTCATCCCCACCTAGGAGTGTCCCTCCTGACAGGCCTTCCTTTGAATGTGGCCCTGGGGGCCCGGGCAGCAGCCTATTCGTCTGGGTCACCCAACCTTTCCGCCGTCCTGTCTGAGCGCACATAGTGAAAAGCTGGCTCTCTCCCTGTGGAGATCGGGGACAGGCTCTGGTGTCCACCCTGTCCGTGCCCCTTCCTCCAGGCGGGTGACAGAGGGAGACGGAGAGTCAGGCTCCAGGACCTCTTAGGGACCCCACCTCCTTACAGGCAGAGTGGAGTAGGGCTTGCTGTTGGGTGATCTCACACAAAAGCCTGGGAGTGGGATTGGCACAGGAAGAGGGAGGGGGCAGCGGGAGTGATTCTTTCCCTCGTTTGGGTTCTGGGTTCTGGGGGTGAGGGGGGGCGGTGTGCACAGCAGGAGAAACACCCTCTTGGTCGGCTAGGTTCCAGGACGCCCAGGCAGGGAGCAGTGGACTGGCTGTAATGGCCTGTAGCAGGCGGCGAGGCGAGGGGAGAAGTGCAGGGGGAGCGCGCGCCCACCCGGGCTTTCCCCCAG
>NW_006300048.1:3582571-3618994 GCF_000327345.1 Myotis davidii | reverse complement strand
CGCGCGCCCAGCTCCGGAGCGCGCGCACGGCTTCTCTGCGCCGCGAGGTTGGGGATGCTCGGCGTTGGGGTCCTCGCTCCTCCCAGACTTTCCCGCGGCATTCTGTCCCCCTTGCAACGAACGCCACCTCTACCCAGGCCCTTTTCATCTTCCACCCCAATAGCACGGCCCTTTGCGCATAGTAGGCGCTTCACGATGACTGGGTGCTGGAATGAATAGATTCTCTCGCCCTCCTCGTCCTCGGGGTCCCTGCCGCTCACCCACCCTCTCCGCCCCTCCGGGGCATGGGATGAGGATCTCCTGGCTGTGCGGGCTGTGCGCAGGCAGGTGCAGGGCCTTGCCAAGGGATGTCTGAATGGACTCGGTTGCCTCTAGGACCTGCTGAAGTGGCGGTGGGAGTTGAAGGGGACTGGTCAGCGGCATATGGGGAAGGAGGGAGGTGGCTGAGGGTTCTTTGTCACATATTAACTTGAACTTGCCTTAGTTTGATCTCTCTGAGCCCGAGTTTTCTGTCTCCCGGGAGTACAGCATTCACCTAGTTGAGGGATAAAATGTAGTCTCCATATAACCTGCCTCACTACTGAAGGCAGATGCTCAGCGAGAGCTGAGTCTTTTATTATGATGATGTGCGGGCTGGCTGAAAGGCTGGGGGCATTTCCCTCAGCTGTGTAGCCGCGGATAGAGTGAATTCAAACCCCAGAGCCCGCAGCCCCTTGGAGGTTGGAGGCGGCGGGCTTTGAGAAATCTATGGAGAAACCGGTTATATGTCATACTTCTGTCATCATCCAAGAATGAACGGTTTTACACTCGTTTTCCAGACAGAAACATCCGAGACCTTAACAAGAGATATTTTAGATGGAAATCACTAGTAGGTATTACACACACTTTTCAGCCTTCTTAATCAGAGGTTACAGAACATGTGAGTCTTTATGATTCAGAGTTGT
Organism: Myotis davidii; assembly: GCF_000327345.1. Classification (NCBI taxonomy): domain Eukaryota; kingdom Metazoa; phylum Chordata; class Mammalia; order Chiroptera; family Vespertilionidae; genus Myotis; species Myotis davidii. Next base: position 3,618,050 of record NW_006300048.1, on the reverse strand, counting down.
TGTGGTTACAAGTGAAAATTCAAGATTTTATTTGGCCTCACAGGAAAGACCCAAGCCATGAGGGCTACATTGTCACAGTTCTTGTGTCTACTTTTCATGGCTCTTCATCACTCGATCAGCCACCTCCCTGTTAGCTGTCCCTTCCGCTATCACCAACCTACTTACCTCAGGGAGACCCCCCCTCCCCGCCCCATTCTTCTCAGCTTGTTTCTATTCTGCTGTGGGCTGAGAAATCAGATCCTGTCTCTTCAAGGAGGTGAAAAACAACAAGGGCTTTTTTGAACTTGACAAATTATATTAAAATTCATCTGGAGAAATAAACATCCAAAAAGAGCTTGGAAAATTCCGAAAAAGAGGCGTTATAAGGGACGGCCAGAGCCACTAAATGTAGGATAGAGCTGCAGTTATTACACTGGCACAAGAACAGACAGACAGATCAAAGGCGCAGGAGAGAGTACAGACACACATCCGTGAGCAAACGCAAATTAAATATATGATAAAATGACATTTTAGATCAGAGGAGAAAGGAATTATTCAATCAAGTGGACAACTGACTAGCTGTTTAGGAAAAAAAAAAAACCTAAAGCCAGTTTTCCACTGGCTCTCTTTATTCTGAATCAAGTCCAAGATGGATCAAATATTTAAATGTAAAAAGAAAATCATAAACTTATTAGAAGAAAACATGAACAACATAATTTTAAATGCATAGCCTTGGATTGGGGAAACTATGACACAAAAATAGGAGTCACAGAGGGAAAGCTTGTTAAAAATTGGCTATATAAAAATGTAATATCCTAAACCTAAAGGCAAATGACAAACCAGAAAAAACGTTTTCAATGTATATGACAGATGAGTTCCTACAAGCCAACAAGGAAAAGCGAAGCAATTAGAAATCTGGGCAAAACGTATGCACAGAAAAGGGAATATCCGTGGCTCACAAACAGGTGAAAATGCCCTCCCTCAGTCAGAAGGCAAGTCATCGAAATTAGACACGATAAGGTTCTCTTTTTCCTGGTCGATCGACAACTAACAATGGGCAGCCCTTCACCCTGTGGACACAGGCACCCTTGAAGTTGGCGGGAAGACCAATTGCACCTGTGAGGGGGTTGGTGATCTATATGAGAAGAACTAATTTACACGCTGTTGGTTCAGGGGTTCCATATCTAGGAACTTACCAGATGCACAGACACAAATGTTGCAAATGTTCAAACTATATGTACAAGTGTGTTCATGGCAACATTGTTTCTAAATCTGAAAAACTGGAAGCAACGTCAAGTCCAAGCACCAGAGTGCTCTGCAGTGGTTACAGAGAATGAGGTCCATCTTTATGCCCTGAGATTCCCGAGGTGGGAAGGCAAATGGCGGGACTTTGCTTAGATGTTGTTAGTCAACAAAGGGCATGCCCTCCGGGCAGCGCCAGCATCCCGCAGTGGCGGTTAGAGACCCAGCATCGTGGGTGGCCTCAGAACACGGGGTCAGGAACTCGGGGCTGGGGCCCAGCAGCCCGTTTTAACTCTCTCTCTCTAGGGCAGCGGTTCTCAATCTGTGGGTCGCGACCCCTTTGGGGGTCGAAGGACCCTTTCACAGGCCTTGCCGAAGACCGTCGGAACACACATCCTTTGGGGGATATTGTTTACAGTCGCAAAATTACAGTTATGAAGTAGCAATGAAAATAATTTTATGGTTGGGGGTCACCACAACACGAGGAACTGTATTAAAGGATCGTGGCATTAGGAAGGTTGAGAACCACTGCTCTCGGGGGTTCTGATAGGTCACGTTTCAGAAGCACTGGTGAGAAGTGTCATAATTTGTGTAAAAAAAAAGTGGATATAAATCTCTCTACCCTCTGCTTGGAAATTTGAGAGCCACTCTGAGCAGAATGAGGTGGGGCTGATGTGAACTCTCACTTTGCACTTTAGTTGCTTCTGAGTCTTCAGACTTTTTACCTTGAGAATACATTACTTTGATTTTCTAAAAAAAAAAAAAAAAAAAAAGAGTAGTTAACACGCAAGCTACCCACAAAGACCAACAAAAAGTGATCCATACAAGCTGAGGAGTATTACTCAGCCTTATAAAGGAAGGACATTCCTACATGCTACAATGTGGTAAAACCTTGAGGAGACCTTGCTAAGTGAATCAGCCAGTCATAGAAGGACAGACACCGTATGACTTTAATGAGGTACCAAATTCATAGAAACAGAAAGTAGGGTGGTGGTTACCAGGCGGGGGAGGGGAGAATGAGGAGGCATTGTCTACAGGGCGTGGCCTGTCGCTTCTTTTCCAGGAGATGCAAAGATTTCTGGAAATGGACAGCGGTGATGGTTGCACAACAACGTTAATTACTTAACGCCACTGAAATGTGCATTGGTTAAGATGGTGACTTTTCACTGAAACGTGTGCTTAAAATGGTGACTTTTATGTTCTATGTGATTTACCATAGTTTTTAAAAAAATGTTTAAAAAATACCAGCTACCTGCCCAAAAAGGTGTGTAAAGTAGGGATGATGATGGAAGCCGGCAGGTCCCGTGAGAGCCTCCCTCCCGGTTACAGAGCATGAACTGGAGGGCTGGGCTCCTTCTGCTGTGGAGTCGGGTGGCAGCAAGTCTTGGCGACAGAGAGGAGCGAGACCAGCTCCTTGCCCACACGAGGGGAAGCAGACCCCATGAACTGGCCACCTTGAGCGAGGGCCGAGGCTGACACAAAGACAGGAGGAGGGTGGTCTGGGTGCAGAGGCCTGCTGGGGTGTTAGGGAAGCAGGGTCATTTGTTGCCCCTTGCTGGCTCTCCACAGGGACCAGGGCTCTGCAGAGCGTGGTGAGCCCCGTGGCCTGGGGGGAGATGGCTCCTGTGGGGAGAGGAAGGGGAGAGGGCAGGATGAGCAGAAACTGGCAGGGCTGGGCATGGGTTTCTTGGGGACAAGTCTGTGCTTAGACATCTGGCTGGGGCAAGGACTGTACTTGAAAGAGGGATGATGCCAGGGTGGGGGTGGGGAGGGGAGGGGGCACTGGCCAGGCTGGCCCTAGCACAGCCAGCTGGCTGGGGCCCAGGGGCAGAGGAAGGCACGCTGGCTCCGTCAGCCCTCCTGCCAGCTGCGGGAGATGGCTCTTGCACCAGGCTCTGGGGACTTCTCCAGGTGGCCCATTCTGGCCGAGATGCACACCTGCCGGAGCCTCCAGGAGCCTGCAGAGCCTCGCCCCTCCCTCCCGGGCACCAGGAATCCGGAGCTGCCAGGGACCGAGTGGGAGCTTGTGGTGAGGAGGTGGGCAGGTGCTGCTGGCAGCGGAGGGGCACGGGAGAGGATGGGAGAACCTTCGGAACTTCCGCGGGGTCTCTAGGACTAGGGCGGGAGACCCCGCTGAGGACACCCCGAGGTTGACATGGGAGGCTTCCTGCCTGAACCCCTCACCCCCAGGATCAGCTCAGGCTGGGCACGTAACCTGCGCCCACTTAGCCAGTTCCCTTCAGGAGCTGGAGACCAGTCCCTGACCCCAGGGAGCTCACGGTCAGATGGGAGAGGGCCACCTGGCCCAGGCAGAGTGGGTGCCCCGCCCCCCCCGCCACGCCTGGCTGGCTCACTCCAGGGCTGGGTCTCCCCTGGCTCTGCAATAGTCGCAGCCTCAGTGCCCACATCTGTGTAATGGGTGATACTCGGCACTCTCAGCCACGGGGACGCCCTGCTCTCGGTGCTCGCTGGGGAGGCACCTCTCTGAGCCGGCCTGGGGGTGGGGTTGTCAGGGGAACCAGGAGGGCCCAGGGGTCTTGGCTTCTGTTGTGCTCACACCAGCCCCAGTGCCTCCGGGTCCTGCGGTTCACTTCCCTGGAAGGGTGGGGAGCCCAGGAGGAGGCGGGGAGGTGGGGAGGGAGTGGGGGGAGGGGCAGGCTGGGCGGGCCCTGCTCCTGGGTGGAAGGTGATTAGGGATGTGGGGGACTCGGGGCCCATCCAGAGTTTCCTGCTTCCTTCACGACCATATGAGTTCACGCTAGGGTGGGGCTGCCCCCTCCTGGTGACCTATTTGGGGGGCTAGTGAGCAGGACAGGGATGAACAGACAGGGTTCGGGACCCACCTCTTATGCCGACTTGGACTCGTGAGCGCAGGAGCCGCCTCTCAGCTGCGGGTCCAGGGGCACGGACCCTGCACCCCCCTCCAGCTGAGGGCGGCCCAGTGCGAGAGGCTGAGGCCGAGAATGCCAGCTCTCAGTGAGACCCCCACCCAGCAGCCCCCACCCTGTGGGCCCACCCTGCCCGTGAGATGAAGGAGCACGAGAGGCAGGGGCGAGACCTTGGGAGGGACCACGGGGTGAGGGGTGGACTGAGAGCTGCTCACAGAGCCCCCCGCCGTGTCCTTCGGGGGGAGGGGGTTTGCTGGAAGGTCGATTCCACCAACTCCAACCAGCCTGAGCCCCCATGTGCTGTAGCTGGTGGTGACTCACCTGTTCCAGAGCAAGGGGATCCAGGTCAGGCCCGTTTGATGGGAAAGCCACCACCCCTGCCTTCGTGGGAATCCCAGTGTGAGGGGGACACGCCCTGTCCTCAGGGAGCCCCCACTTGCTGGGGAAAGGCCATGTGCTCCTGATGTCCCCTCCTTGGAGTGCTATCTCCCCCTCCAGCCACATCCTCTCTCTCCTGGAGGTTTGCTTCCTCCTCAGGAAGGAGGGCCTGGGGCCCCTGGTGGTGACTCTCAGCCTGCTCACCCCCAGCCTGATCCCCCCACAGCCTGCTCCCCGCCCCAGCCTGCTCACCCCCGGCCTGCTCCCCCCAGCCTGCTCATCGTGTCTGCACAAAGCCTGGGGGGCCGGAGCGGGAGGGCTCCAGCGGGGACACTGAGTCATGGTGACTCAGGGGTGCACTGGACCCTCCTCCGACAGCAGTGGCGTGTGAGAGACACAGAGGCCGGGACAGGGACGGGAGCGGCAGGAGCAGCTCCCAGCCCTGGCCCCCCTCCCGGGGCCGCGCACGCGCACGCGAGCGGGAGAGCATGTGCAGCTCAAGGCACGTCCTCGCGTGGAGTGAATCACGGAGCTGGGATGGGGGGGCGATGTCTGGAAGCCAGATGTGGCCCAGCTGTTCAGGGCAGGAGCCCAGCAGCCCACAGAACAGATGTGGCGGCACTTCTGTCTCCCTCCAAGCTCCACCTCGCAGGCTCTCGGAAAGCGGTTCTGCAGGGGCTTCCCCCCCAAGGGGAGGGGTCCTCACCTCCCACGAGGGGGTCCCCAGGCTGGAAGGCCAGGCCCCCCCGCCACGCTCTCACGTGCCCCCCTCTGCTGGAGCCTGCACGCGTCTGGGCCCATAACCTCAGCACACGAGCTTCTGCCCAGGATGGGGGGGTCTGGGTGACCCAGGCAGGGGCAGTGTCCCTCCCGCAGTGTCCCTCAGACACGGACCCCACACGGGGTTCCTGCAGCGACGCTGCGTCTCCCGTCGCACTGTCCCTTCCCCAGCGCAGTGTCACCGCACCTTCCCCGCAGCGTGCTGTCCCCTGAGGGCGGGCCTCCTTTCTCCCTGTCACCCACACAGGAGCTGCCTCAGACACAGACACCCAGGCTGGGCTCACTGAGGGCAGGGCTGCGTGTCCCCATCAACCCAGGGCCCCCGTGGGGCAGGCCGGTGCCTGGCCCCTCCGGCTGCTTCCTGCTGGAGGCGGCCTGTGCCTGTGGTTGCTGCACTTGCAGCAGATTCCCAGCATCTTGAGGCGGCTGGTGACTCAGCCCCTCCGTGTCTCCTCCTGCCTGGACGGCCCAGCTCCGATGGTGAGGAATGCCCTCCTCTGCCGCCTCGGTCTCGGCCTGTCTCCCAGCCCGCTCCCCGCCAGCTCCCCCCCTCCCCCAGGAGTGAATCACGCGGCTCCATTTGATCTCACAAACCTAAGACACAGACAGGAATGGGATCTGCAGGGATGAGTGAGGGAATCGGGCCCAGAGAGGTTGAGGAGACTGCTCAGGGGCACACAGCTCCGGGAGGGATGGGACTGGAGGCAGGGCCTGGCGATGCAGTGTGCCCGCCAGTCGCCCAGCCATGGCAAGGCTTGCTCCGCCTCCACCCTCTGGGCGCCCAGCCTGGGCGTGGGGTCTAAGGGAGCTCCCGCCTGAGTGACGCTGTGCACTTGGGGCTGTGCTGTCCCCTTCAGACTCTAAGCATCCTTCAGATGCAGGAGACATGGCCAGCCCGGCCTGCCCGCCTCGCCCCACCACCAGCACTGACCGGGAGAAGCCAGTGTTGTGGAGGGTGAAGGGCAGTGCTGGAGGCACCGTGCCATCAGGGCCGGCTGGCTGCGCATCGGTGGCCTGCAGGGAGCCCGAGGGTCGGGGGTGGGCGCTCTGTGGGTTTAGCCCAAGGCCGTGGAGGCTGGGAGGGCGGGCCCCGCTGGCAGGCAGAGGCCTCCTGATCGCTCTGTGGAGGGACACTTTGCGGCCAGGTGAAGGGCGGGAGCACCTGCCGTGTGTGAGCACCTGCTGCTGCTCTTCCTCACGACATCGCTGCCCACTTTACAGGCCAGGGCGGTGCCCAGCCGAGCCCACGTCGGTCGGACCCCACAGCTCTAGTGCCCGTGGGGTAGGGGCAGGGCATCGCCCAAGGCTGTCCCTGCTCCTGCTGCGTCCTGTGGAGGAGGGTTCGGTTCTAGACTCAGCCTGCGGCGTTTGAACCCTGCCTCCGTCCTCACCGGCTGTGTGATGGTGGCTGAGTCACACGGCCTCTCTGTGCCTGGGTCCCCGCGTATCCAATGGCTGTCATGTCACGGTGCTTATTCCACTGAAGTGCACTGGCGTCTGTGAGCGGGCGACTCTGAGTAACTGTACAAAGATGCCAGCCTCCTCCTCTCTCCCTCTGCAGGCCCCTGCGTCCAGGAGGAGAGTAGCTGAGAGATGGGGCTCAGAAACGGGGCCAAGGCCTCTCTGGGGACGGAATACTCCCCGAGGGTACACGGGCCGGCCCAGGCCCTTCTTTGGGAGTCGGGGAGGAGCAGCCTCACTTCCCACTGGTCCCTTCCGCGTCAGGCCTCCGCCCCCCGCCCCCCACTGCCGCGTGTGAGCATGTGGGCGCTGGCACATCACATACCAGGTGATAAGGGCCACCCGGCAGGCGGGACGTGGACTACGTGAGGGGCCAGCGGAGGCGGCTGCTTTGGCCAGCAGCTGCCTGCCCAGCTCTAGGGGCCAAGGCCAGGAGACCAGGCTGTGGGGTCCATTGTCTGCCGGCCCCCACCCGCCCGCCTCTTGCAAACACAGGCGCAGCAGCAGCCGGCAGCGGGCTCTTGGCAGAAGCTCCGTCCTGCTCCCCCCACGCAGGCACGCCCTGGCCTGCACGTCCTCGCCTGGGCCTCCAGCCACTATGACGCTGCCCCCTGCGCTGGCCACGGCTGCTTCTGGCCCAGGGGCACTGCTTGGGCACCTGGGAGGTCCTTGGAGGGCGAGCCGGAGCCCGGGGGCCTCACCTTCGGGTTGTCAGGGGCTGGGCCCATCAGGTGGGGGGATTGAGAAGAGGGCGGAGGAAAGGTGGTCCCCTGGGCAGGGAGCTGGGCAGGTGACCTCCCGGATGTGGCCTGGAGAGTCCTGGAAATGTCCATGTTGGACTTTAGGTCTGGGGGTGGACAGTGGAGCAGGGAGCTGGCGCTGACCAGTGGTGCAACCTTGGCTTCCTCTCCCAGGGCCCGGTTTCCTCAGCGGGGCCGTCTCCAGGTTCAATATTCTGTGATTCATGGCACCCTTGCTCTCCCTGGCTGAGCTCAACCCCAGCTGAGACCAGTGGACAAGATGGGGCAAGTCCTGATCTGTGTCTCCCTCTCTCCTTCTCCATCTAAGTGGGGTCCCTGCAGCCCAGTGCCCTGGGGTGTCACTGAGGGGAAGTTGACGGCTCACTTAGCCATCAGAGCCCCCCAGCCCCAGGCCACCCAGGGCCAGAGCTGTGGCCTGTGATCAACAGGTTAAAAATAACCCCATGGGCGCTTCTCCCTGCACAGGAATGGCATTTGTGTTGGCATCTGTGGCTCCCCCTGGCCCTGCCAGCTTCCACAGCATGTGACCTTGTCAGGGACCAGAGGTGTGAGAACACCAGGTGAGGGCGTGATGCGGGCTCAGGGATGGCTGGCAGGGCCCCCTGTGGCCACGGGGCTGCCACGGGGCTGAGGGTACGTGCTGGGCGAGGTGAGGCCCGCGGTGGGAGTGAAGTGATGCGGCTGCAGGCGGGCTGTCAGGTGCTGGGCCGGGGCTGCCCGGGTCAGGGCTGTGCCGCACGTCACCCCGGTCCTCGGATCCCAGGGTCAGGGAATCACAGGATGGTGGGACCAAGGAATTCTAGGCTTCAGCAGCCATCAGACACATCTGCAGCCCAATCCCTGCTCAGACGGGAGAAGAGAGCGGCTCCCTAGAGAATATTTATGGAGCTGGCCCTGGGTGCCAGGCTTCCCGCTGGCAGCCACTGAATCCGTCTCCCAGGGGCCCTCTGAGCCCAGCTCTGGTTTTTGTTTTTTTAAACAGAGAAGAAACGAAGGCGCAGAGCAAGGAGGTGGCTTCAAGCTCACCTCTGTGGGGTCCCGGACCCACGGCCAGCGTCTCCACCTTGTCCTGGTCCGATTCTGTGGCGCTGGGGGCGGAGGCTGGGAGGTCCAGCCGTGGTGGAGGCTGTGCTCAGGGCTGCAGGGCCTCTCCTTCCTGTCACCCGCCCTCCCACCAGAGCTCAGCCTGCGGGCAGCCAGGCCGCTCCCTCAGGGCACCTGGAACCCCGTGACTTTAACATCAACTGATTTAGTTCTTGTTTGCTGTTCCAAAGGTACACGGCAGCCCTCAGCTCCCCTCATGAAGTCCCTTCTTATCCTTCACAGTGGCCTCGCTCCTCATGTCGCCACCTGTTTCCCCGGGGAGTTTTAGGAAAGGCATCCCCCGGCATTAGCCCGTGTAACCGCTGGAGATGGCATTGAGGTTCTCCCTGATCCGTGTTTGCCCTCCAGGTGGCCCCTGCTGCCCTGCCTGGCCTCCCAGGTTCTTGTGACCCATGGCCTGGCCTGACTGCAGAGGGACAGCAGGCTCAGCCTTGGCCACCCGGCCCGCCAGGCCTCCCCCATACTCTCATCCGCCCCCCTGCCCCCCCGGGCCCTCAGGATCCAGATGGGGAGGAAGGTGTGGCTCTCCCAGGGCGTTCTGTTACTTGATCTTTAGGGTCCCCAAGGGTTGGGGCTGCTGTTCTGGGGCGGGGAGCCCAGAATTTCTTCCCTAAACTCGCACCACAGGCCAGTCACTGGCAGCTCTCTGTTCCTTGCTCACCGGCAGAGATGGACAGGGGTGGTTTTCTGAGCATCTGCACTGGGCCACACACTGCGAGAAGCGCGTCACAGGGGTCGTCTCCCTGAATCCTCATGACAACTGGTGAGGTTGGCCCACTTCACAGGCGAGGGGTCCCAGGCGTAGAGAGGGGCTGGGGGTGGCATTGGCGTAATGACGTGCTGATGCTGTTGGCTTTTAAAATCCCTGTACATTTGCCCTGAGTAGTGAGTCAGCAAATGCCCATTTCCCACAGCATAGACGGGAAAGCCAAAAGGCAGACATAGACAGCGGACCAAGTCAGCCATCCTGCTCTCCCCACCCTCCCCAGCCCGGGTGGCTGTAACCTGAAGCATTTCCCAGGATATTTTCTTCCTTCTGGATGTCTCTCCTCATCTCACCCGCTTACCTGATTCTCGCCTCTGCCTCTCTCTTCCTTTCTCCATCCATCCATCCATCCATCCACCCACCCATCCACCCACCCATTCATTCATCCATTCACCCACCCACCCTTTTTTTCATGCAGCTCAACCTTCCCAACAGGGCTCCTGCTGGCCTCAGAGCATACGCAGAAGGAAGGCGACTCGGGGATCTTCTCTCCCAGGCACTCAGTGTCCCACCCCGTCCAGCCACACGCGAGTTTGAGGGGCTTATATCAGAGCTGGGTCTGGTTTTTACGAGGTAGATGTGCATTTCTTGCTCGTGTACTTGAAGCCTGGGGGTAAACACCCCTGGGCTGGGTTGACAGCCACATGCTGTCAGGGGCCCCGTCTCCTTCCTTATTGATCTGCTGGGTGTCGTTTTCATGGCCAAGGTCGCGACATTGCTCAAGATGGCAGCTGAAGTTCAGCCAGCAGGACGGAGGAAGAAAGGGCTGGAGGAACGCCCCTCCCCTTGAAGGAAACTTCCTGAAAACCACACGCATTGCTTATATCCCCCGCCACACTTAGCAGCTGGCGGCGGACAAGTGGGAAGAAGGGACAAAAAGATGCTGGGAGGGCATGTCTGCCGCAAGGCCCTTGTTCCCTTCGGTTTGCCATTGGCTGAGGGTAGGTGGGGGCCTTCCCAGCCCCCTTCCTCCGGCGCCCAGGCTCTCTCCTTTCTCTGAAGCCTCCGTTCTTCCCTGGTATTGATCTGCTAATGGCAGCAGCACAGGGCCAAGAATGGCCACCGCTGGCTGTGTGTTGTCCGTCCTCTGCAGCTCCAGGCCCCTGCACCCATTCACTCTTATGGCAGCAGGAGGGGCAGCTAGCCTTAGTTTCATTTCACAGCTGAGAAACACGGAGGCCCAGAGAGGCTGGGTAACTTTCCTCAGAGCACCCAGCTGGGCTGCAAGCCCAGTTGCTCTGTGTTCCTTTTCCGTTGAGCTTCCCTATGGGAGGGGATGCCCTGGGCTGCCTCAGGGTCGGACAGGAGGCACTGGGATGGTCTAGGGCCAGGAGTGGCCTGTCTCGAAAGAGAGGGCAAGCAGGGGCGTGACCTCACTCCGCAGGTGTCTCCTCAGCACTTACTCAGTGCTTGGTCAGCGACACGTACGAACAGGGTCAACTGACGGTTTGGGGGATTTCTGCTGGCGCCAGGAGCTGGCCGCTGTAGCCACATCCTCAGCTGCCACGTTCCCCATCCCGGACCCAGCAGGGAGGACGGGCAGGGAGAGGTGGCCTCCACCACTTCCCCTTTCTCCCTCCTGCCCACCCTGGTGGGGAAGGGGCAGCGGGGACTAAGGCCCTGCCCAAGCTGGGCTGCCTGTCGGGAGGGGGAAGGGTGTCCCATCAGCTCCGAGGGGAAGGAACCAGACTCAGGGCTTCTCAGGCAGACCAGGGTCATCCAGTCCATCTGCTGGCCTGTGGGGTGGCTGGTCGTTGCTGGCTGCTAAGGGTGAGGTTGTTTTGGCTTCGGGGTCTCGGGGGAGGTGCTCTGCGCGTAAGTGCGGTCACAGCCGCGACATGCGGTTAGTAATTTTACTGTAATATCTGCTCCCCATCTCCAGCCAAGAGGAAAGGCTCATGAGCTGTGAGTCACGGCTGGCAGCGGACCGTGGGGCCGGCCACGTGCGGGCGGCTCCAACGGGGGTGTGCTGGGGATGGCCCTGAGACCCAGACATGACCTCTGCCCTCCGGGAGTTCCCACCGGAAACAGGCGATGAAGAGGAAGAAAGCTGTGAGGTTGGAGCCCCTGCTCCCTGCTGGCCTTCACCAGGAAGTCTTCCTTGATTAACTCCCTTGGAATTGCCCCGTGGTTGACCTTGACTTCCCAGCTCTGGCAAGAAGGGCTTTGCTTTTTTCTTGCTTTTCCATCCCACCAAGTCTGAGCAGTGAGCGCCTATGTGTTCGGTGTTAGGGGCAAGGTTGTGGATGGGAATGTGGTACTATTATTAAATTAAACTCACTCATTCATTCATTCATTCATTCAACAAATGTGCCAGGTGCTCAGGACACTGGGCTCTGAGGACTCAGTCCTGCTCGCATAGACCTGGGGAAGGAGAGACTGAAAGTAAAAGTGACATAAATATAAAAGGCTTACAAACCGCCGGGGAGAGCAGGGCTGGGGGCAGGGTGGTAGTGGTGGGCAGGGGCCTTCCTGAGGCTGGGCCACTCCTGGTGGGCACTGACCTCCCTATCCCCCCCACCTCCCCACCCCCACCCCTGGCAGCTTCTCTTCCACCGACAGGGCTCTGCAGGGAGACGGCTGGCCTGCTCGGTGGCACGGTGCCCGCCAATGGGGGCGGTGCCAAGCATGATGCGATGTGTGCTGATCGCTTTCCACTCCTCACTGAAGACCAACGTCTGCTCTTCCCGCAGCACAGGGAGCCCGGGGCGACTCTCCCATCACATCCTGGGGTTTGTGGGAGATGGCAGAGTGGGGAGAGGGTTCCCCTTGTGTTGCGGGCGGGGCGTGAGTCTAAAAGAACCACCCTCCCAACATGGAGTAGATGGGGCTCCTGGGCCCTGTCCACGCTCAGTCCCCTCTGCACCCACTCGCACCCCTGCGATGAGCACAAGAGGTGGGCCCTGGGCCCTGTCGCTCCTCTCACCTTCCATGCCTTGGACCTCTCACTCCAAGACACGTGGGAGACAAGTTGTCGCGCCCTCTTTGGTCCCAGTTCCAGGGGAGGGAGCGACTGAGGGGTCTTGGAAGGATGGGGTTTCAGAGGCAGAGATGCTTCCATCCCCCAGAAATCACCAGTGCAGGTGACTGCGCTGTCTCCCTTTTCCTACTGTGGGGTCCCCGCCTCTGGCCCAGGGGCTGTGCTGGGCAGAGGAGGTCCGAAGCAGCCATTGCATATATGTATGCATTTATTTATTTTTAAAATATATTCTTATTGATGTCAGAGAGGAAGGGAGAGGGAGAGAGAGAAACATCAACGACAAGAGGGAATCATTGATTGGTTGCCTCCTGCATGCCCCCCCACACTGGGGATCGGGCCTATAACCCGGGCATGTGCCCCAACTGGAATTGAACTCTGACCTCCTGGTTCATAAGTCGACGCTCAGCCACTGAGCCACGCTGGGCGGGCAGCAGCTCCTGCATTTACATGTAGACTTTCGGGTCCCGCTCCCAGAGGCTCCAGCTGTTGAGGTCTGGAAGGAACTGAGGACTCTGCATTTAAAAGCTCCCAGGCCCTGGCGGCGGTGGCTCGGTTGGTTGGGTTGTCGTGTGTGCACCAAAAGGCGGTGTATTTTCTTCCCGGTCAGGGCACAGGGCCAGGTTGCAGGTTCCATCCTTGGTTGGGGCATGTCCAGGAGGCAACCAATTGAAGTTTTTCTCTCACATGGATGTTTCTCTCTCCCTCTCCCTTCCTCTCTCTCCCAAATCAATAAAAACACATTTTAAATAAATAGATAAAATGGAAAGTGCCTCAGTGTTTGTGACACGAATGGCCGAGGGCCCCGTTCCCCTTTGGAGGGAAGAGCTCAGATCCGGGAGGGGTAAGTCTTGAGCCCCGGCCCCGCTCCCCCTCCTGCTCGCTGGGCGGCTTTGGACACTCACTCTGGAAGCCTCGGTGTTCTCATCTGTACCGTGGGGCCGTGATGCCTACTTTGAAGACTAAGTAGGCTAGTGCAAGTGAAGTGCCAGCATTAGGCCTGGCACCTAGAAGGTGCCCAACTGACAGGGTGCATTCTGGGTATTTACCCAGCCCGTCTTCAAACGCCGCTGGCCCCGTCACTCTGTGGGCAGCGCTGGGGCCCCTTGTCCCTCCCACTACCTGGGGTCCTGGTGGGATGCAGGGGCGGATGCAGAGGTTGGGAATGAGGGCTGTGCCAGGACCGGCTTCGAGGAGGCAGCTGCTGCTGGAACAGGGAAGGGTGAGAAGCCCCCATCCCCGCCCCCGCTCACAGGGAGTCTCACCCTAGAAATAATGACCTAAACCAAGCAGCACTACCTACCTGGCATGTGCCAGGCCCTGCTCTGAGTCCATTAACTAGTGCAGTCTCCATGAGGAAATGTTACCCCATTTTGCAGATGGGAAAACTGAGGCCCAGAGGACGCTGCCAAGGTCCCACAGCCCGTGGTTGCAGGGCGAGGGCTGAGCGCAGGCCGCCTGGATCTGAGCCGCCGTCTCTCTCTGGCAGGGGGCTGCTGGGAGAGAAGGGCGGACTTGCCTTACCCTTACCCCCTTTCTGGGGCATCCTGGGCGAGGCTGTCTGCATGGGCCTCTCGTGCTCTGGTGGGAAGAGGCAGGACCCACTGCGCTTCTTGGGATCTCCCAGACTCCAGCGCCCTGCCCACCCTTCCCTGGGCATCTCTGCTCCTTTGTGGGTGCCTCCTCCGCCCTGCGCTCCCAGGCCCACATACCCTTTCTCCAGCTGCAAGCATCTGTCGCTGGGCTCTGCCTGCCCCAGGCTGCCTGGCTCAGAGCCCAGAGTCAGGGAGAGGCGAGGAGCTTCCTTCCCAGCTCCATCCAGCCCGGCCCGCAGCCCAAGACCAGTGGCCTCGATGCACGGCTTCCTCAGTCCTGGGGGCTGTGGGCTTGAGGGCGCTGGCCCTCCTGGAGCTGCTGTTTATGGCCCGGTAAATCACTCATGGTCCTGCCCTGGGCCTTAATGAGGACCAGAGCCTGCTAGACACCCAATTAACCACACCATCTGTTTCCCTTTAGTGGGAACAGGGTGGCTGGTGAGCAGGAGCCCAGAGTGGGACACCGTGGGGTGGGCTCAGGGATTGTTTCCCGCCCTGGAAAATGACTTACCACCCACCCCGACCTCTGCCTCGCCTCCCCTCCCCCAAGGGGCACACTTTCCTGTCCCGGGGCAGCTAATGTCTGCCACAGGCTGGACGTGGGTGCAACAGTGACTCAGATGGGATGCAGGCTTCCTGGAGATTTGGGAGGCCAGACAGATGTCAGTACCGGCAAAGGTGTCTGAGTGCGGGAATGGGCAGAGGTGAGGACGAGGAAAGGGAAGCCAGCGGCTGGTGAGGTCACCCCCGAGCAAGCCAGGTGTCTTTCATTGATGCATGGGCTTACGGAGCTCTTCCCAAGTGCCCGGCATTGACTGGGCACTGAGACACGCAAGGGAGTGGCTCTGAGGAGCCTAGAGGCCAAACTTCTTCCTGGAGGAGGTGTGGGCTGGCTTCAGTTCAAGAAATGAGCCCACTTCAGCTCCAGTTCTTTCCTGAGGTCAACGCCTGAGGTCAGAGCCCTGGTGAGTGTGAGAGCTGGCGCTGGGGAGGGATTGGCTGGGGGAAGGAGTCAGGCAGCAGTAGGAGCTGTTGGTGAAAGGGGTCAGTGAGCAAATGCTGAGTTGAGGAAATGAGCAGGTAGAGTCACTAGGGATGGAAGCGGGCTGGGGAGCAGCCTGGGGAATATGGCTGAATAAACCCCCGTCTGGCTTAAGCAGAAAGCACCTTCGCTCATTCCTCCCTCAAATATGAACGTCCACGTGATCATGTCCACTTCTCCCTGGCCGGCGCCACTCGCTGATCAGCGCGCTCTCTCCTTCCGAGGCCAGGGGCAGCCTCACGCTCCTCCTCACGCACGCGGCCAGGCCACCTACTCACTGGTCAGAGTGACGGAGGAAATGGAAATCTCTTTACCTGCTGGACTGGGGTCCAGGTCTGCACAAGGGACTAAGGAAACTCCTAGAAGAAAACTCATCCACAGGGAAGGCAGTTGGGAGATAATCTTGGCCAAAGGGATAGGGCGTCCTTGTCAGAGGGCAAGGGCGCTGTAAGCTGGGCTAAGCCGGGCTGTGATTGCCACTGGACTTGCTCTGGTCCAGCTCTCTGGTAGACTCTGATCCGAGGGGGAGAGAGAGAGAGAGAGAGAGAAAGAGAGAGAGAGAGAGAGAGAGAGATTGCAGGGGACAGAATCCACTCTGGAGAGCTGAAATAGAAGGGATTATTACAGAGTGTGAACTATTGGGAGGGCCGAAGATTGGGGTTGAGTTTTCAGAAACAGCTCTCAAAGCCACACTGCAGAACTGGGCCACCAAGGGGGCTGCGGCCTCCTGGGTAATTGTGACGTCACCAGCTCGTGGACCACATGCAGTGCCGTCACGGGGGAGGCTGCTACTGCTGCCCGCTCCACACTGTCCCTGCTGGGAGCCACACGAGTAGATGGATGTGCTAGGTCTCACCTCTTGCCCCTCTCCAGCACTGCAGCAAAACCAGGACAGCAACAACACAGCACTAACAACAGCAGCAGCAGCCGATGCCACCTTCCCCTTGTCCCAGAAAGCGGCAGGCCTGCGGAAGCACAGCCTCCCAGGGCTCGTGTGAGTGCATCTGACTGATCACATTTGAATCTAAGTCTTGAATCCTGACAGCAAAGGCGGCTGGGAAGTGTAGCTCATGAAAAAGCTCGCCCTGGCTCCAGTCTCAGAAGGCGCCTAGCGAAGTGTGGGCTCAATGGATGCTGAAAGCCAGCCCGCACACACTCGCTCCTAAACTTCCGTAAGATGACAGACGCAAGCAGCTCTCCTGGGTGGGAATGGAAGGGGAGCTGCATTTCCCTCTCTTCACCTCACACCACGGTACAGCTCTGGCCCCTCGAGGGCTCAGGCAGATCGATGATGCCCTTTGAGGGTGGTCCGGGGGGCGTTCTGGCACCAGCCATTGCACCAGGTGAGGAGCCTCCAAGCCTGTCTGGGAATCGTTGGTGGGCCATTGGAAGAAACTGGGATCAGCAAATATGGTTATTCGGGTCTCAGCGATGTCATTGAACTCCGGGACAGATCTATCTTTGGAAACACTAACACAAGCACCTACTATGCGCCCGGCATGGTGTAGGGTTTTAGGAATACACAGAGGACTGGAACGCAGCCCCAGCCGTCCTTTGTGTGTCCTTGTCTAGCCAAAGAAGAGATGTGGAAAGCAGGTAAAAGGCTTTCCACAAAGGAGGATGGTCCGGGAGAGCTGGGGCGTGTCCCAGGAGAGGCGACTTTGGAGCTGAGTCCCCGACGGCCCAAGGATGCTGCGAGGAGGCCTGGGTGAGAGACAGGGTGCACATGAGAAGGCCCCAGATCTCAGAGAGCGGGCTCGTGGGACGTGGAGGTGCAAAGAGACAGTGTCTGGGAACCAAATAAGGGCTTTCTCAACGTCTGAGATGCCGCCTCCTGCTCCAGACCAGGCTGGAGGCTGCTGCCCTGGGCACCTGCATCTGGCCGTCCTGAGCCTGTGCCCTTCTCTCCTCATTGGCGGGGAGGTTTTGCTGCCTCTGTGCGCACGGACTTCTGGGAATGACTCAACGGCCGAGGAGAAGCTGGTGGCAGCATGGGCTGCTGCCCAGGCTGGAGGCTCTGTGGAGGCCACTCCCCCAAGGGTGACGGCAACAGAGGAAAGTAGCCCATGTGGGCCGGCAGCTCCATCCCACCCCTCCAGGCCTCCAGGCAACGGGACCAGGGGCTCCTTGGAGGGAGTCAGTGGGACCCCCAAGCATCCTCCCTTTCTACATTTCCCTCCATCCTGGTGCCAGCACCCCTGGCCTGTGCAGCTGCGGGTACCGTGTTGGGGTCATTACAGGACACAGCCGCCTGAGGGTCAGAATGGAAGAGGCCCAGCTGTCAGCTGGAACCCATCAGAGTCCAAACCCAGCCTGGCAGCAGGCGGGAGGGGGGAGTGTGGCTGGGGCGAGAGGGGTCCCTGCTAGCTGCTGTCAGCAGGGCTTTCCTTAACCCTTCCCTACCCTTCCCTACCCCTTCCCTACCCTTGCCTCCTCCAGCAACAGGGCGTGTCCCTGAGAATTTCCCACCATGACAGGTGGCTCCAGGAACCTAGTTCTTCAACCCAGGTTGGTAGGAGTGGGGTGGGGTTGATTTAATTGAGAGACCCTCCCCCTGCCTCAGGCAGCCCCTAGTCTGAAGGAACACACACACAACATAATCCCGGTATCCAGGGAGACTCAGTCTTATGGGGAAAATGCAGCTCAGACCTCTTCTGAGGGGGACACAGCCCTGTCCTCAGGGAGCCCCAGTCTGAGGGGGACACAGCCCTGTCCTCAGGGAGCCCCAGTCTGAGGGGGACACAGCCCTGTCCTCAGGGAGCCCCGGTCTGGGGAGAGATGCGGCCCTGCCTTAATGAGCTCAGGGTCAGAGATGGGGAGGTTTTGTCTTCTGGTTAAACTGGGAGATCAGTGTAATGGTGCCATTTCTGACGTCCTGTTTTCAGTGAAGAACCAGAAACATGAACACCCACCTTGTGCCCTAAAAACCCCGGAACAAGGTGTTTGCAGGTCCCGAGAGCCGCCCCAAGGGTCAGTTCGCCCTGGCTGCCTCCTTGGCACCTGCTTTCAGAGACCCCTCCTCAGTCCCACAGCCGCTCAAGTGGGTTCTTTCCAGGAGCTCACTCAGCGCCTTCTTTGGTCTCCAGGAAACTTATATAACTCGCGGCTCTCAATTAACAATTAGACTTGGTGAGCAAGAGCACAAAAGGAAACATGTGTACGCTTCCTACGTGCAACTGGCCCTTCGTCCGCGGCGTGGTTTAGACGTCTCTGATTTATTTTCCACAATTAGCGGCTGGCCTCCTCCCAAGCTCTCTCCCCGTTCTCTTTGTAGGGCCTGCTGCTGGCTGGGCACAGCCGCCGGGCGAAGCTGTCTGAGGCACCCTTCCCCTGCTGGGATCACCCGAGAGTTCAGGCCTCTTGGTTACTGGGCTGCACGAAGCAAATTACCATTTTAAAACATTATTTATTGTTCTTTTTTTAAGCTGGGGGTGGGGTGGGGTGGGGCCCAGGTCAGCCTGCAGGGAGAAGGGAAAAGGCTGAGAACGTGCTGGTGCCTTTGCAGGCCTGTGCTGTGCTCTTCAGCCCCGAGCAAGTCACTTCAACCTCTGGGCCTCACTTTCCTCCTCTGTTAAATGGGTGCGAGCGATTGGGTGAGGTGGCTCCTGAGTCCCTTGCACCTGGACTTTGATGCACTTGCCTGCTTCCCCCTCCACCCCCCTCTGGGCTCTTCTCACACATCTTGGCATGACCACGGTGGGTGGGTTAATCATTGACCGGCGGCCAACCCCAAGAGCTGCGGGCCCATCTCTTCCAGCCTTAGTCTGCTCTCCATGCCTGAGGACAGTGTGGATCTATAGGCCAGCGGAGCCGTTTGGCCACATTACCCAGGACCCCCTGAGCCAATCTCTGGGCCTCCCCCTGCAGGGGCTCCCAGCACAGTGAGGTAGGTGCGGAAGGGAGGCGTGCCATGTGTGCGCTGCAACCACCAAATATTTCTCAAGTGCCTGCTCTGAGCCAGGTCCTGGGCTGGGCAGGGGGGTGGCAGTGGTTCCTTGTGGTGCTTAGAGGCATGTGTGCGGGCCCTGATGTCTGTCTATCAGATTCAACCCTGGCCTAGCGCTCCCTTGGGCATTGTTCTTAGCATCTCTATGCCTCGGTTTCTCCACCTGTAAAATGGGGTCCTAGCAGCGCCTCCATCACGGGGCTGTGGTGAGGATTCAATGAGTCAGTGAACACAGTGTTTGGAGCCCAGGGTGTTCATTACACTCTCATTTTCTGAGCACCAACTCGCTGGGGTGGCATTTGGTGTAAACTGCATCCTTCTAGGGAAGAGGAGAGGTCGTTTCTGGCCTTCATGAGGGAGAGTTGGTTCCACATTAAGTTGAAAGATGGAGCTAAACACAATAGGTAGCAATGGGGAAGGGCATTCCGGGAGGGACAGCAGGGGAAAGGGCTGGAGGCAGAGCGGTAGCGGTGGTGGTGGCGGTGGCAGCGGGCAGAAGGAACTCTGAGAACACCAGGGAGAGGAGAGCATCGGGGAGATAAAATCGGGAAGTGGGCTTGAACCAGATGAACGCCTAGACCAGAGAATGTGCCCCCATCCTGCAGGCAAAGGGGCCCGCAGGTGGTTGCTGAGTGAGGGGTCCTACAGGGAGAGGAGCTGCCACATTTCAATGAGAGGCAGGGCTAGCTTCCCCAGCGAGGATGATAACAGAAGCCTTCCATGTTTTGGATTTATAGCCCACCGGGCGCTGGATGATGTGGGCAGGCATTCCTTTGTCTGATCAATGGCGGCCCCGAGGGTGAGCCGAGCAGGGATGACACCTCCGCTTCATGGAAAGGCAGGTGGGACTCACCCGAGGTCACCAGCAGGTTGAGGCAGAGCCAGGAAGGAGACGAGTGCGCATCCTGTGGCTGCCCGGGGGCTGGACCGTCTCAAACCCCATCCTATGCCCTCTTCTGTCAGGTGGCTCGGCCTCATCGTTGGGGCCTGGTGGGCCCATAGTGTGTGTGGGGTGGGGTGGGATGAGGGTGTCTGTGCAAGGAGCCCCACTCCCCCAACCCTGCTACCCTGTCAGGCCAGCGCACCTAGCACACAGTAGGCGGGCATCTAACTTCTGACTGGTACAGAGAGCAGCAGTGACGTGTGTGTGTGTGTGTGTGTGTGGGGCGGGGGGGGAGACTAGGCCATTGCTAGGAAGGGGGGCAGAGCTCCAGGGGGGTGGGGTAGGGGCACACACAGCTCTCCTTACAGTAAGCTCGTTGCCTCTAGAAGCCCCCAGCCGAGCAGCAGCCAAGGAGGATGGGGAGAAGCTCCATTTGCTTTTCCCCTCCTGCCCCTCCGCATGTCTCCTCCGACTCCTGCCCCAGGGTTGGGGGTCTGGCTGCTGACACCCCAATCTTAGTTCTGTCCTCTGTTGAGATCTTGACTGGCTGACATTCTCTCCCTTCCACATGGAGGGTTCCTCCTCTGACGTTCACGTTCCAGGTCCCAGAGTTTGCCTGCAGGGGAGGAAGGACATGGTAGAGCCCTGGATTCCCGCCCTGCTCCTGCCTCCCACGCCAGGGCAGGCTGTCTGCCTTCTGGGGGACCCCGCCCAGGGCCTGCTTCTTGGTGTAGCCAGGGGGCATCTGCTGATGCTGCCTGCCAGGGCCCACTCTTTTTATTTTTTAAAAATTAATTTCACAGAGGAAGGGAGAGGGAGAGAAGAGATAGAAACATCAATGATGAGAGAGACTCATTGATCGGCTGCCCCCTGCATGCCCCACACTGGGGAGCGAGCCTGCAACCCTGGCATATGCCCTGACCAGGAATCGAACCGTGACCTTCTGGCTCATAGGTTGGTGCTCATCCACTGAGCCTCGCCGGCTGGGCAGGGCCCCACTCTGAGAGTCCAGGGGCCCCAGGGGGTGACGGTGAACCCACTGACGGAGGCACATCACCCTATTGGCCCAAGGGTGGCCCCAGCAGGGCCGAGGGTTTGCAGCAGGAGTGGAGGAGCCTGGGAGGGTGTGGGGCTTGGATGGGGGAGGGGTCTATCCAGGGGATTCTCCCCGAGGTGGGAGCTGGCCTCACTGAGCTGTATGGGCAATGGGAGAGGGGGAAGGCAGAGGGAGGTGCGCATGCCGCCCGGCCAGCCCTGGGAGGAGTGTGCCCTACAGGCTGGGGGTATGGGCTGTCTGTTTATTCATTCACTCACTTACTCATTCGTTCACTCATCCATTCACAGCGACCTCCTCTGTGCCAGGTGCTGTGCTTGGGGCTGAGGCTTAATGATGTGCAGGGCAGATGCGCTCCTTTCCTCCTGGAGCTCCTGGGTGAGCTGGGCAGGCTGCAGAGCAAACAGGCTGCCCAACGCACTGAGCTCAGTGCCAGGAGAGAGGAGATGCAGGGCCCCGAGGGAAGAGAGGGACACCGGGGCTTCAGCCCCAGCCCCTGGGGGGGGCGACAGGGAGGCTTCGGATTGGAGGTGGAGCAGAAACCTTTGCGATGGTGAGGGGACAGGGAGGAGGGCCTGGAAGGAGATGGGAGCATCTCAGAACCTGGGGGTGGGTGAGTGGGCGCTCCGGAGAATGACGAGCAGCCAAGGGGTGCAGGTGAGGTGCAGTGGTAGCAGTGTCAGATCCCACATGACGCGCTGTTAACGGAATTGTCTGGAGGGCAGTGGGGAATCTTTTAAAAAAATTTTTAAAACACATTTTTATTGATTTCAGAAAGGAAGGGAGAGGGAGAGAGAGAGAAAGAGAAACATCAATGATGAGAGGATCATTGATTGGCTGGATCCTGCACGCCCCCTACTGGGGATGGAGCCTGCAACCTGAGCATGTGCTCTTGACTGAAATCGAACCCGGGACCCTTCAGTCCACAGGCCGATGCTTTATCCACTGAGCCAAACCATCCAGGGCTACTCCACTGAGCCAAACCGGTTTCGGCGACTTAACTATTTTAAAGTGTATCATTCAATGGCTTTTAGTAATGTCACAGTGTTGTGCAACCATCACCACTATCTAATTCCAGAACATTTTTATCACACCAAAAATAAACCCCATAAAGTGGGGAATCTTTGAAAGGTTTTAAGCCAAGGCTGGCTGGAGGGCGCCTGAGGGAAGTCTGTACCAGGTTTGGCTCCAAGACCGAAGGAGCATGCCCTGGACAAAGCCCCGTGAAGGCAGGACGGTGGCCTTGCTCTCACCCCACAGGCCTAGGGAGGGGGTGTTGCCCAAATCCCATTAAACGAGTCACTGCGGGGCCTGGCCGGGGGCCCTCTTCTTGCCCATTGGGTCCCTTCCTCTGGCCGTGGTGCAGCCATAGGTTAAGCCCAGCCTGTGACAGACGGGACCCCAGGGCCAGGAGTGGAAATGAAAGTCATGGCCGAGGTGACAGGTGTCCTGGGCTGGATTTCCAAGCCTGCCTGCCTTGGGAAGGATGAGGGGTGTGGAGCCTGGGCCTTGGGGGGTACGCCTCACTCCCGAGCTCCTCTGCAACCTGTGTGGGCTGGGGCATGGGAGGCCAGTGATTCGGGACGCTTCCTTCTCCCCGACTTCCCCACACAACCGGTCCTCCTAAGCGGGGAGGGGAATGGGAGGGCAGAGGAGGGCTGTTTGGCCAGGCCCCCAGTGCAGCCGGCCTGGGAACCCTGCCCAAGGCTCCCGAGACAATGCTGGGAATGAAGGCGGCCTGGCCAGAGCAGTGCCCACTCCATTCACAGTCTTGGCCCCTCACAGGCCCACAGCATCCTCCCTCACTTTGGGCTCCCTGCCCTGTACCAGGCTTCTGCTCACCCACCCCTTGGCACTACCAGCCATGCCGTCCTCCCAGAAGGCCCCTCTCCTACCCAGCCCCATTCTACCCTCTGAGGAAGGAGTGTGAGTGTGGGTGTGTCTGAGTGTGCTGTGTGTGCACGGCATATGGATGAGTGTATATGTGTGTGAGTGTTGGAGTGTGTGTGTATACAAGCACCTGAAGGTCTCTGAGGGTGTAAATATGTGTGTGAGTATGTAAGTGCATGTGAATGTGAACCTATGAGTATGTGAATGCATGAGTGTGTGTGTCTATGAGTGTGTGTGTGTATGAGTGTGAGTGTCTGAGCATGGCCGTGAGTGTGTGTGTCTATGAGTGTGTGTATCTATGAGTGTCTGAACATGTCCGTGAGCCTGTGTGTCTATGAGTGTGTGTGTCTATGAGTGTGTATGTCTATGAGTGTGTGTGTCTATGAGTGTCTGAACATATCTGTGAGTGTGTGTCTATGAATGTGTGTGTCTATGAGTGTGTGTGTCTATGAATGTGTGTCTGTGAGTGTGTGTCTATGAGTGTGTGTGTCTCTGAGTGTGTATGTCTATGAGTGTGTGTGTCTATGAGTGTCTGAACATATCTGTGAGTGTGTGTCTATGAATGTGTGTGTCTATGAGTGTGTGTGTCTATGAATGTGTGTCTGTGAGTGTGTGTCTATGAGTGTGTGTGTCTCTGAGTGTGTATGTCTATGAGTGTGTGTGTCTATGAGTGTGTGTATCTATGAGTGTCTGAACATGTCCGTGAGTGTGTGTGTCTATGAGTGTATGTGTCGATGAGTGTGTGTGTCTATGAGTGTCTGAACATGTCTGTGAGTGTGCATGTCTATGAGTGTGTGTGTCTATGAGTGTCTGAACATGTCTGTGAGTGTGTGTCTATGAATGTGTGTGTCTATGAGTGTGTGTGTCTATGAATGTGTGTCTGTGAGTGTGTGTCTATGAGTGTGTGTGTCTCTGAGTGTGTATGTCTATGAGTGTGTGTGTCTATGAGTGTGTATGTCTATGAGTGTGTGTCTATGAGTGTGTGTGTCTATGAGCGTGTGTCTATGAGTGTGTGTGTCTGTGAGTGTGTGTCTATGAGTGTGTGTGTTTATGAGTGTGTGTCTATGAGTGTGTATGAGTTGAGCCAGGAAGGCTGAAGAGAAAGCAGGCTGAGCTCGGTGCCAGGAGAGAGCAGATGCAGGGCCCTGGGGAATGAGAGGAACACTTCTGCTTCAGACCCCGGGCGGGACACAGGACGGCTTCGGAGGAGGCGCAGCAGAAACCTTTGGGATGATGAGTGGGCTGGGAGGGGAGTATGTGTGTGTGTGAGTGTGTGTGGTGAGGAATCAGAGGCTGTGCCCACTCTCCCGCCCCATCCCTCCCCCAGCTATCCTGACTGCAATGGGTGCCCTGACCTCTCATCCAGGGATATACACTGGCATTTCTCAGGACAGTCCTCATTCAAACAGTTTCCCCACACCCACTCTTATTCACGGGGAAAATGCAGTCCTTTTGCTAGGGGCCTCCTTATCTTAGAGTTGGGGGAGGCCCTGCTGGAGACCAGATTTTGGTTTGGGGCTGGAAAAGATTCTCTCCACCTGCCAGCCAGAGTGGGGCCCGGGGGCCGGGGAGGGGCCATTGCAGGTTACAGGGGAGATGGCCTCCATTTCTGGGGCTCTAGGTGGTGGGGACAGGCCTCCCTGCTCCCAGCCCCCGGCGTAGCCCGGCTTTCCCTGGAGGGGACAGTAGGAGGGAGCGCTAGCCTGCAGGAGAACTGGGATTTGGTTATTAAACCAAGTGGCAAGCCCAGTTGGCTTTCTAGCCAACTTTTCTTCCCTCCTCCCTTTCTTCTCAAGATAGTAGCAACATCAGGGAGGAGTTCCTTTCCGTCCTGCCTGCTGGGGGAGGGGGGCCCTGCCATTGGCCCAGGCCCCTGTCATCCAAGGCACACCCCCTGGGCGGGGGCCAGCTCCACCCCCACGCCACCCCACAAGGGGGAGCAGTTTCACCAGTGGCTCTGTGCAGCTCCGGCTCTGGGAGAAAGAGGCCTCTGACCTGCTCCCAGGGGGGACCTGCTCACCCTGAAGGCCGGTGTCCTTCCTGACACGACCTCCTGACCTCTGTCCCTGACCCCTGCCGGGCCCTGAAACCCTGGTAGCAGCAGGGATCAGCTGGGGCATTGTGCCGGGGTTTGAATTCTGTTCAGCCACTTTCCAGCTGTGTGGCCCTCTCTGGGCCTCAGTTTCCCCACCTGTAACTGGGGACGGCCAGAGTGCTGTCCTCACAGGTTTGCTCTGGGGACGCAGTGAGTCAATGTTGGTAAGGGTGTAGTGATACCTTGCTCTATGTAAGTGTTGGTTAATGAAACACATCACTTCCCTGTGATGGCCAGTTAAGGAGGAACAGATGGACGGGTGGGTCGTCCACTGGGAACACCTAGCTGCATGTCTGTCTCAGCACTCACTCCTCCCCGGGCAACCAGCTCCTACCCTGCATGGCCCAAGGCGTCTCTGCCCCCTCGCTCCTCGGCCTCGGCATTGAAGGCCCGCCCCCGCCATCTTGCCCCGTCCTGGGCATCTCCTGGAGAAGAACACGGAGGCCATGGGGTTTAGGAGGAAGTCTCTCTCACCCTGACCTGTGTCCCGGCTGCTCATTGGCCACAGCAGCATCCCCAGAAGGTGGCCTGCGGGAGGAGGACGTCTCTCCCAGCACCTTCGAAGGTCCGTGCTGTTTTGGAAAGCGGGCGTGGCAGCTTTGCCTGCTGGAGACGAGGTTTTGGTTTGAGGATGGAAAAGATTCACTCATGGAAACTCACCCGCCTCCCTGAGACAGCGATCCTGATTCCTCACCAGCCGTCCCTGCCAAGCCGGACAGTTTGCAGGGCTGCCCTCCGCCCAGCAGGGGTGGTGGAGGGATGCTCTGTCCTCTCAGGCCTCCCCCTCCCTCCCCGGCTTCTCCCTCGCCACCAGGCTCAGACCCCACGCCCTTGCCACCTCACTCCTGCGCTCACTGTAGCTCCAGCTCACTGTAGGTCTGCAGACAGGCAGCTGTGTCCCTGGGCCTGGGCCTGTCTGAAGCCTGGCTTCTTGGTGCTCAAAGTCCTTCGTCTCAGCTCTGCTCTCATCCATGTTCCGAGCACCCGCGCCATGCTCTCCTGGGCCCGGCACTAGGGGCAGGGATGGAAAAGGCCCAGGTACTCCTGATCACCAGGGAGCTCCTTCGCCCGAGACTATCCCTCAAAGGGAGGCTGAAGGGCCCTGGGATTCCTTCCAACCTCTCCCTTTCGTCCTAAATGTGAGTCACAGAGCCCCTCTATTGCAGCAGGCGTGTGCTAGGCCTGACCACAGTGAAGGCTTACCCTGCTAGAAGGTCCAGAGGGAAATCCTGGACCCACCAGGGGGGCTCTTTTCTTTGAGTTTCACAGCTCTGCTCCCCGGGGACTCCTAGAGGCAGAAACTGAGTCTCCACCATCAGACGCAGGCTTTCTGAGGGAGGGGCCTGAGTTGTCTCCCCCTGGATCTCTGCACTCATTGATTCCTGGATTCATTCATTCCATCACTCAGGGGGTGCTTGCTATGTGCTGGGCTCTGGCTTATCGGCCAGCCATGCAGAGGCTGTCTATTCCCATTCCCAGGGGGCGGAAGGAAGCTGGCCCTGGGAAGGAGGTGCCAGACAGAGGGAGCAGCATGGGCAAAGCCGGGAACCGGAGGACTATTGGGGGCGGGCCCTGGGTGGATGTAGGAAGGGGCTTTGCAGTTGCAGTGACTCATGGAACCTTGGAGAAAGGAGGTTTTGAGAATGGTTGGAGATTTCACTACTGTCTCAGGAGATAAAAACTCAGGAAAATGTCAAGCATCTTTGCCCCAAGGAAGAGAGGGAAATCTATGGAATCTCTGACTCATCCATCCCTGGAGCAGGAGGGAGGTGGGAGAAGTCTTTAGTTCTGGCCTACCAGGCTGGTCAGCTCCCGCTCCACGGACTCCTCCCTCCCCTGCCTCCTCAAACTCCCTGCCCTGTGGGGAATGTATCCTGGGGCCTAGAGGCCATCAAGTTCTCCCTGTTGTCTCATCATAGTCTCTCCTGCTGCATTCTTGCCTGTCCTTGGTGGAGATGGACCACAAGTCGACCTGCAGTCCCTCTTTCCCATCCCCCCAGGCCCTGGCAGAGGCCCTCTTCCTCCCTTACCTGCCCCAGGTCATCGGAGCTGGGCCCAGGGCATGGGGCTAATTTCTGGGAGACAGATTCACTCTCAGGCTCAGGCCACGCCTCCACCTGGAAGCCGAGGAGGGGCTGAGGTTTTAGATCACCCTGAGAGGGTGGAGGGGCGGAGGAAGCCCACGCTCTGTCCCTGTCTCTTTTTTACCATGACTTTTCATCTTTTTTTCTATATTTGTCTCTTTCTGTCCTCAACTCTCTCTCCACCTCTTCCCCCTCTCCCTCTCCCTCCTTCTCTCTGCTGTTCCTCGGTCCTGTCTCCATCTCCTTCCTTCCCAGTCTCCTTTTTTCTTCCTCCCTCTACGTCTCAAATTCTGTCCCCATGTCACACTCTCTTTCTGATGGTCCCTGGCAGTGTCAGAGGATGAGAAGACAAATTGTGGGGCTGCAGGCATCTGTGCCCAGCAGTGCGCAGGTGGCCTGGCTGGGGCCATGGTGCGTGGTAACCTCTTCTTAGCTAGAGTCAGAGGAGATTCGGGGGACAGCGTCTCAGATCGGCAGACTGGCTTCTATCCCAGGCCGTTGGAGGGAGTCATAATAAAGGCACAGGCACCGAAGCCCTGAGAACTTTCTAGAAGAAAAGCAGTGTGGCTGCTTCTCTAACATGGAAGCCTTGCCCATCCAGTCAAGGGAAGGAAGAATCTGTAACAGTTGGACTTTGTCTCTCCTGCCTAACGGTGGGATGGGGGACACTGTTTGTCGTGGGGAGGGGATGGTTTAGAGGCGGGACGTCAAGGAGGAAGCTGACCAGCCTCGCTTCGGGCCGATCTGTAGCTCCCGGGACATCAGAGCTGGGCTGCCTGTGCCCAGGGCCTCTGCGTGAGCATCCGAAGGAGGCAGGAGAGGGAACGCTGAGTTTGCAGAGGAAATTAAGCTCCTGGAGAAGACACAAGCCAGGACAATGGAAACAGGTTTCTGGAGGCCCCCGGGGCGGTGTCCCGGGCCAGGAAAGCAGGGTGAAGGGAGTTTTCAGGGTGAAGGCAAAACATTTTAGGAAAAGCATGGAGCTGAGCTGCCAGATGCATGTGCCCCTGGAAGTCTGATGGGCCTGGGCCTCTTGTGAGGGGGGGATAAACAGTGCGATCTATACCCCAAAGACTGAGCCCAAGAGTTAGGGCTAAGTGAGGGAAGGGTCTTCCCACCCCCTCCAAGGGCTGCGTGAGCCTGAGACTGTCCTATTTGAGAATAATTGTGGGGCGGGCAATGTTTAGGAACTTTCCTGGTGAAAGACTCAGTTTGATTGACTGAGGGCACTGGGGTAGAGAAAATGGGACCCCTCCCCCCAGCCTGATGGAGGAGGGGTGAGGGCTGGCAGGACTGCTATCCCTCTGGGTGGTGGGCAGAATCAGGCTGCCAGGGCAGAGGCAGCTTCGTCCCTACCCCGGGCCCCCACTCATTCTAGAAAAATGTGGTAGCCAGTGCACACAAAGCACATTGTTCCACTCCCCAGGCGTTTGCTGCTGCCCCTGTCAACTATGTTGCCACTTCCTGGTGGCAAGTGGGGCAGGCTCACTCTCTGAGCCCCGGGCTGCCCACCTGGCTAGGGAGGCGGTGGGGGTTCCTTCCCTGCGTACTAGTTGTCCCCAGGCAGGAGAGAAGAATAAAGGCCATTCTGGAGCAGGGACGTGCATGCTGGGCCTGCTGACCCTCAGGATTGGCACCCAAGCCCCACCCTGCACACCTTTCCCTATTCCAGGATCTGCCCAGGCTGGCCTACTTTGCACCCCTACCCCAGCTCGTTGTTTCCCATGAGTCTTTGCAGAAGTCAGTTTTCCTGCATGGGCTGCTCACCCTTCCTTCATTCCATTTCTTAGGCTTCAATTCCTGGCTGCAACTCACCTCCTCTGGGAAGCCTTCTTTGATTGCCCCCTTTCTGTCTCAGATAGTCCATTCCCCCTGGGCCCTGCCAAATTGCTGGGCCACCACGGGCTCACTGCAGGACCGATACCCAAGTCTTCTGGCTGAGTGTGTTGCAGGGAACAGCCCCAGCTATGCCCATCCTGTGCAGTATTCACTTCATTCACACAGCAGCCCTTTCAGGTAGAGGTTATTACTCCTATGTAAGCAATGTTTTTGAGGTCACACAGTAACACCCCACCAACTATGACACCCTCAAAATGACATGGGAATGGTAGGGGCTTCCAGGGGAGAGGGACACATCCCCCCAGCCCCCAAAGGACTTGGTGTGTCAGCTCCCAGCTGTGCTGGGATGGATGTCCAGGTGTTTCTACCAGAGTTGGGAGGGAGGCTGGAGGCCGAATGAAGTGACCCCTGAGTGCTGGCCTGCCGGAAGCCGGTCCATCCTTGCTGCTTGACACAGTCGCTGCAGGGAAGAAACATTTGCACAGCATATGTTTCAAGGGACCTGGCGTATATGGCATACTGTTCTTAATATGTTTGCTCCCCTTCTTAGCTCTATGTGTTTTAACCAAGATCACCTCTCCGAGAAAGGTTGTTTCCCCAGGTGGGGATTTTCCCCTGGAGTTAGGGAAGATGTAACAGGAGAATAAAGACAGAATCTGGCTAGAGAACCCAACTATGCTGATGATCTGAACGTTATCTCCGTGTCATTCATTCTTCGCCGACTCCGCCCACACCTTTGGGAACCCCTGGACCTGCTGGGCTGGACCCCAACACTGGCCCAGGTTTAGTCTATGCCCTTGGCCTTCCCCCTGAAGACCTCCCAGCACCACCCTCCCAATGGAGGGCTCACCCCCCACTGCCCTCCCAGGCCCTGCCCCCTTCGCTCCAGACCCTGCCTCTGGCTCCCTTCCCCACGGATGGCCCCGAGATGCCTGGTCCAGAGCAGCCTGCTAGTTCCCTGCCCCAGCTGGCCCCTGCGCTGCTCCCTTGCTCCCCTCTCCAGACCACCTTGCCTAGGATTCACCCAGGATCCCCATCCAGCACCCTTCTCTGGCTCTGGGAAAAGCCTGTATTTGGACTTCCCATTCCTGTGGCCATACATGGAGCCCATTTCTCCTTCCCTACCCTGAGTCCATTCTTCTTCTCTCCTACCTTTGGGGCACAAACCATGTGCAAAGCATTGTGTTCATGTCAGACACAGGGTCTAGATCCACGGTGAGTGGGCCCATCAATAGCTAACCAGACAAAAACATGAGCTAATGTAGCAGGAGCCCAAGCAAAGCATTGTGGGAGCTTGGAGAGAAGCAATGAATGCAGGTGGTGCTAACTGTCCTGCAGAGGTGGCTGGAACTGAGCCTTAGGGATTCTGACAGGCAGAGAAAAGGGCATTGGGTGTGGATCTGGTAGATGGGGGACTTCTAGGCCACTCTCCGATTCTAGAGGAATCTTCTATCTTGGATTGTGACCTTCCAGGCAGGACCTGTATCCTCAGAAGCAGTGCTTCTCAGATTGCCTTGGGGAAGGGGCAGTTATTTACATTTTAATTCCAATTTGTCATAGACCAATAATATTATAAAATATAATACAAAGGACCCTGGCCGGTTGGGCTCAGTGCATAGAGCGTTGGCATGTGAACCGAAGGGCCCCTCGTTCAATTCCGGTCAAGGGCACATAACACCATTGCAGGCTCCTACCTGGCCCAGGTCCTAGTCAGGGCACATGCAGGAGGCAACCAATTGATGTGTTTCTCTCACATCAATATTTCTCTTTGTCTTTTCCTCTCTCTAAATATCAATGGGAAAATATCAAGTGAGAATTTAAAAAAATAAAAAATATATATAGTATAATACAAATGAATGAATAGAAAAATAAAATCAGACATAGAAAGTACAAGCACCAATATGTTATTGTTGGATTCAACAGATATAAAATCACTCTATCAAATGCTATTAAATATTCTTGCCCGGCTGTCACGGCTCAGTGGTTGAGCATCAACCTGTGAATCAGGAGGTCATGGTTCAATTCCTGGTCAGGGACATGCCCAGGTTGCAGGCTCGATCCCCAATAGGGGGCGTGCAGGAGGCAGTTGATCCATGTTTCTCTTCATCATCATTGATGCTTGTATCTCTCTCTCCCTCTCCCTTCCTCTCTGAAATTAATAAAAATATATTTTAAAAAGATTCTACATGCGACTGCCCTAGAACAGTGTTTTTAAGCTGTAGGTAACCTGTTAGCTGGGAGGGAAATTAATTCAATGGGTTGGGACCAACTTTTTAAAAACACAAAATAGATTAGAATAGAAAATAGAGTGCCTCACCTGTGGTAGGGGAAGCATGGTTATGAGGAACGATTATTTCGGATGCATGCACACACACGTGTGCTTGTACTGGGTTCAGAGGTGAGATGTACGCTGTGCTGGGCCCAGGACAGCCCTCATACAGAAAACAGGGGGGCCTGCCTTCAAGAAGGGAGCAGCTGTGCTGGGGGTCAGAGCTGAGCCGGGGGCTCAGGGGATGGAATGCATAATGTCAAAGAATATGTGGTAGGACCTGAACATGGGACCCAGCAAAGGCTCCTCCCCCTGGGCTGGGCCAGGATAGGGCTTGGCTCCCCAGAGCCCTTGATGGCAGGAACCACATGACCCCACCCAGAGTGCCTGCTTAGCTGTCACCCCCTCTTTCAGGTCCCTGTTGATTCCCTGCTCCCACTTTAGGGGTGTACTATAATTTATTAAACCAGTTCTCTATAAGCGAACCTCTGGGCTGCGTCCAGTTTTTAAAAGAATTGTAAACAATTATAAACAACGCGGCAATGAGCATCTCCGCACCTCCCTGATCACACTGAACCGGAGGTCCCATCACTCACCTCCTGTTTCTCATGTTGTTACCCACACGTGGTCCACATTGCTCCTGCTCCCTCAGCTCCAGATGGCTGGGTTTCATGTCTTGGGGCTAAACATGAGCCAGAGGACTGGAAAATGTGACCATCCTCCTCCGGCCACACACACACACCCTCCTGTCTCATAACGACTCATGTGGTTTCCCAGGCTTCCCAAACACCTCGCTGTATCAGAAGGACCCTTTGACTGTAAGTCACAGGAAACCCAACTCGAAATGCTTTAGGCAATACAGAAAGTGTTTCACAAGACGAGAAGTCCGGAGGTAGGATGGCTGCAGGGCAGTTAATGGAATGGCTCGACCACATCATCAGGCATCCGGGTCCTGTCCTTCTGCTTGCTCGCCTCCGGGTTGGGTTGGCTTGCTCCTCAGGGGCTATAGCTCCCCTCATGGCGACAAGACAGCTGCTGAAGCTCCAGCCATCCCGTCCAGCCATGATATATCTGGAGGTTAAAGAGGGGCCGTTGCTCTTTGTGGGTCTGTTTCTAAGGTCAGGAAAACGTTTGCCTGAAGTTC
Source organism: Myotis davidii (assembly GCF_000327345.1). Lineage (NCBI taxonomy): Eukaryota > Metazoa > Chordata > Mammalia > Chiroptera > Vespertilionidae > Myotis > Myotis davidii. The sequence continues at coordinate 3,585,873 of NW_006300048.1, read as the reverse complement.
CACCTTCTTCTCATCGACCCAGGTTAGGGCACATGCTCATTCCTCTGTTAACTCTTGGTAGGGAGAGTGAGGCTTCCCTGATCGGGGGCTGTGTGAAGGGGTGGGCTGGGTTTTAAAGGGGAGAAGGGACAGGGGGACAGAGGCTGAGCGGATCCCCGCAGTGTCTGTCAGGCAGGCTGGTGGTCTCCCCAGCGGACGCTGTCTCTGTGCTTCTCAACCAGCTGGGCCTGTGGCTCCTGCCCTGCGGACTCGGCTTGACTCAGATTCAACTAGAAATCTGTTGTTGAGGGAATGAAATATGGCCTCACCCTTGAGGGTGTTGCTGTCATGCAGGAAAGGAGAGAGCAGAGCCAGGGGCCAGGGCCAGGGAAAGAAGGCAGCATCTGCTGAAATTGGAGACAGGAAGTGCTCCAGCCCTTCTCTCCCAGGGAGGGAGCTCACGAGGAGTCCAGCTCGTGCTGGAACGGACGCGGGGACTGGCTGAGATGACCTTTCAGCTGGCTTCCCCCAGTGCTGGGACCAGCTCTGTGTCAGGGATGGGGAGACCGAGGTGCAGGAGGTAGGGAGGGAAGGGAGGCATGGACCCCAAGCTAGGGGCCCCTTTGTCCTTGTCCCTGAGTCACAGAGGGCCAGGAAGGGAAGGAGGGCTGTGAGTCAGGAGTCTACCTGGGGATAAAGAAAAACACAGGAAGTGACTCAAGGCTATAGGGCAGACAGGTGGCCTGCGGTGCCCCGGGACAGACCCTGGGGGAGTTGGCTGAGGGCAAGGGTCCCTTCCCCAGAGGCCGCGGTGCACACCATCATGGCTATTTCTGCCAACCACGTTTCCCACAAACCCTTCCCCTCCTCACCACAGCAGGCCGCCTGCCCACTCGCCCACAAACAGCCGCCAGCTGTTGCAATTCCTGGCTCTGGTCCACCCCCTGCATCCGGGAGGGCTCATCACCTCTGACCCCAGAAGATGGGTCAACCCCCTTCCGTGTCTCCCCCCAGTCCACCTCCCTCAGCCCTCACACTGGAAGGGAAGGACACCGGAGCCACTAGAAGATGGGGGTCGTCTGAGCAAAGCAGATGCATCGGGGCACCATGTAGGTCGGTCGGGGCTGTCCTCAGTCAAGGCTATGGCCTCAGGTGGAGTGACAGGTGGGGGGAGGGGAGAGCACCAGCCCTGCTGTCAGAGGGGCCTTTGTTCCATTCCCTGGAGTTCGGGTTTGAGGCCAGGGCCCCGACAGCACTGTTTTGCCTCTCTTTACCTCTGTTCTTTTGTCTTAAGCCTTCTTAGGGACCTCTGGAGGGGGAGGTGTGGCCAGGCCCAGGCAAACAAAAGCACATTATTTTAAATACTATTTTACACATGTAGGTTCTATGACTTGTAAGTTTAGCAACTTGCTTTTTTCACTTATTATCTTAGACATTTTCCCGTAACAGTACAGATAGCTTTCTTATTCTTCCTAGTTGCTGCAGAGTCGTTCGCTCCATGGATGCACGACCATTTATTTTACCCGCCCCCAGAAATGAACCCAACTTCAAAAAAATACATAAACAATGCCGCAGCGAACATCTTTGTCCCTTTACCTTTGGGCACTTGGATAAATGCTTGGGTGGGATAAAGTCCTAGCATTTAAACTGCTGGGTCAAAGAACCTGAACATTTCCATGTCAGCAGATAAGACCGGATCGCTCTCCAGAAGGTAGATTTCCTTCCGTTTAGCGTTGCACGAGCCGCCCGTGAAACCACACCTTCCACAACACCCAAAGCTACGACTCTTCTTAATCTTTGCCAATCTGATAACGGAAAAACTAAATATTGTTTTCATTTGCATTTAAAATTGTTAGTGAGATGGAACATTTTGTATATTTTTATTAGCCAGTTGTAATTGTGAGTGACCTGTTTATATCCTTTGCCCATGTTACCCCATTGGATGATTGTCTTTTTCTTCTTTTTTTTAAAAAAATATAAATATGTCATTTTTTTAATTAGGAAAATGAGCATTTCATCATATGTCTTACAGGCAATTTTTTTTTCTTATTTTGTCTTTTGATTTTGCTTAGGAAGTTTTAAAAAATATTTTTATGAAGAAGATTTACTAATCTACTCTGTTATGACTTCTGTATTGTTTCATGACTACAAAAGCCTTTGCTACCTACCTCAAGATCATAAAAACATTTACACACATTTCCTTCTAGAACTTTTACGGCTTTATTTTTCAAATGTTTTATTAAATTTTTTTCCTGTGAATCTTTGATGCAGCTAAGATTTATTCCAGGTAGGGAATGCAGCTTTATTTACTTTGTTCCAAATATCTGGCTAGTGTCTTAATTTATTGAATGAAATACTCATGTTTATTTGGGTCAGTTTAAAATTTCTGCATTCTTTACGACTGACCTGCATGTTTGTACCAGTTCCATACTATTTTAATTATTGTAGCTGTGTAATATTTTCAAAAGTGTTTTATGGGGCAGCTCCTCCCTTGTTAGTTCACTTTTATCCCTCCAGAAATTTTGTGGCTATCCTTTTATATTTATTTTCCCATGAATTTATAATCATTTTTCCAATTTATCTCCAAAAATTCCACCGAATTTATAGACGCTGCATGGGGACACTGACATGTTTACAACGTTACTGACTTTTTATCTAAGAGCCAGGTCTCTCTCTCTCCATGTATTCAAGTCCGTGTTGAAGTCCCTCCGTTGGGTTTTATAGTCCTTCCCACGTAGACTGCACATCTCTCCTCTCTTTCACGTTATGATTTCGTCATCTTCGTGGCTGGGACCTTATTTCTTGTGTTTAGGTCATCTTGCTTTTTAAAATAGACACCTTGCTAAATTCTCTGATTATTAAAGAAGTTCTTTGGCTGATTCTCTTGGAATATCGATGCATAGAATCCTATCATCAATGATAATAATTATGCTTTCTCTTTACGATACTGTAGCTCTTAGTTCATTCTTTTTATCTAATTGCATTAGGAAGCGCTCCCAGAACACTGTGAAATGCCAGTGGCGATAGTTTATGGTGGCAGCTGACACCACCTTTAATATGGGACTATGTCTAGAGTCTCCCATTAAACATTACGGGGTAAAATGGAGCTCTGTATTTTACATATTAAGATAGTGGGTTACGTTGTGATTCCCTGCATTCGGCCTTCTTATTCTTCTGGAAAGAACCACACTTAGTCTTAATGCATTTTGCTTTTATTACCCGTCCTGATAAACACTCTCTTAGCTCAGAACTTCCTCCTTAGCTGATGATTCCTCCCTTGGAAGTAGAGGCATGAAGGCAGGTGGAGGTGTGGGTGTGTGAGT
>NW_006300048.1:3581976-3582541 GCF_000327345.1 Myotis davidii | reverse complement strand
GGGGGGCGGGGAAGGTCTGCAGGGAAGAGCTGAAGCCCAGGATGTGGGCTCTCAGCTTCCTGTCTCCAAGGGAATGGGGACCTATAAGCACCCCTCCCCCCAGACTGAGAGGAATCAGCTGATCAGGGGGTGGAGAGGACCGGGGAAAAGGGGGAAGCAGGGGTCTTGGAAGAAAACCAGGGAATCTCTCCCTGAGGGTTTCCTGCCCCTCTATCCCCCTCAGGGCCACCTTGAGCCTAGTCTTTTGGGGGAATGTGGTTCTGAACCTTGGGTTCTCTCAGGTACGTAGGTGGGTATTTCTATGCCAGGGGCGGAGAGGATGGCTGGAGGCCTTCTCTGAAGCTGTCCAGCCTGATGTGGCTATTTCGGAACACTTGGGCTTCACTCCGTAGGTTCTGAGAGCCACGCCCACATCTCCCTCCACCCCTCTCCTGTAAGCTCCTCAGGGCGTTCTTTTGTCCTAAACACCTGACCTTGCTCCACCTGCTCCCCATGTCCGGGTGCAGCCGGGGGTCCTCTGGCCATGACCCTTTATGAGAAATCTGCCTTCATCATCACCTTTGGG
>NW_006300048.1:3573374-3581769 GCF_000327345.1 Myotis davidii | reverse complement strand
AGACTTTCTAGTGTGGACCGTGTCAGACATCGAGGTGGCCAAGGGCTGCTTTGTAGATGATGGGCTGAAGCCAGATGGCTGGAAAGAGACAAGAGGGCCCCTCAGATGTCTTCTCTGAGCTGGCCTCCCTCTCCTTACCACACTGCCAGCTCCAGGAGCACAGAAGGAACACGCCTTTGACCCGAATCTCCACGTCCTCCAGGCCCACGAACTCCCCCTGCTCCGTAATTAACCCAGTCATTTAAGAGGGAAGGAGGTGGCTTTGTGGCTGTGTTTATATTACCCACACGGGTATAGACACACCCTTACTTTTTTTTATGAGAGAAGGTCAAGAGCGTGCAGACAGGTGTGGGGGCAAACTGAGTTCCAGGCAAAGTGAGAAAGAGCCCGGTCAGCCACTGTCAGGAGGCCAGCAAGAGTGGATGTTGGGCACCCTGCCCGGATGGAGTGCAATGACCTCTGGATGCTGACGGGATTAAAGGATTCTGAGTCTTTTCCTGCTACTTTCGGTGCATCCCAATAGGGTCAGCTGGAGCTAACCTCATTTCCTAGCCACGGAGGCTGGACTAGAGTGGGGAGGTTGGTCAGCAGGGGAGGCTCCAGCAAGACAGTAAGAGTAAAGCAGGTCCCAGCCTTGGGGGAATCCGGACCCTGGGCAGACACTTGAGGCAGGGGCTTGGATAGAAAGAGGTAAGATGGGCCCTGGAGTTTGGGCCTGGGCTTCCAGGAAATAGGGGGGGGGGCTGGCAGAACGAGGAACCCTTGAGACATTTGAGTTAGCCCCCACCAGCCACAACCCAAGAGGGCTTTCCTTAGAAGCCTCTTGCAAAATCCCTCACTGATGCGGCTTCCTGTGGAAAAGTGAATTCCACCGGTGGGTCCTCTTAAGTGCCCTGGCATGCCTTACTCATTTCCAGCCTTCTCAATTTCTGTACCAGGCCCAGGCCCCGGGGGAGCTGCTGGTAAACGTGTCCCAGATGTGTGGTGCGAGATGGAGCCAAGAGGGCGAGGTGACTGCTTTGGGGAATAACAATGCAGCTTCCTTGGAAAGCCCTCTCCGTTGGGCAGACACTGCCTGGTGTTAGCAGTTTAATGCGACCAGAAGAGCTCTCCCCGTTCCCTCAAGGCCAGAGACCCTCAGGGGTGGAGGGACCCTCTCCACACTGTGCTCCAGGGGACCTCGGGGGTCCGTCCTAAGGAGCCTCCTGAGGCTGAGCAGGAAGGGCTTAGGCACCACCGCCCCAGTCCTGTTCACCCCACACCACCAAAGGGGGCCTCTGCCTCGGTCTGTTGGTTGTGCACATGGGGCTGCTGATGACGGTGCTTTAACACACTGAGCTCTGAGTCTTAACCTGCTTGGAAAAGGCGCTGGAATGGCCCAGAGGGCCCTGCGCTGTGGTGTCTGTACTTCAGCTGTCGGATGCTGGGCTTTGCTCAGGGTCAGAGGCTGGGGCCTGTGTCCTTGCTGGCTGGCCCCTGGGAGTCCCCAGCTCTCGGAGGCCTCTCTCTGGTCACTGCATGTGGCACCCTACATCTCAGAACCAGAAACCGCCCAGAGCATCCTTTCCACACTGCCACTTTCTCTGACTTCCCTCCGTCACCCCTCTCATGTCTTCCTCTGTTGCCATGTCTTCCTTCTACTCCCAGCCGGAGAACGTCCTTCCCGTTTAAGGACTTGAGCGATTAGATTGACTCTACCCAGGCAACCCAGGAAAACCTCCCTATTTTAAGGTTCATAACCTTACTCCCATGTGCCAGGCCTCTTTTGCCAGGAACCATACTATAGACCCAAGTCCCAGGCATGAGGGCGTGGCCATCTCTGACGGGACGTCATCACGGTGGTTACGCTTTCAGTCTCTTCTCCAGGCATGTGTCTCTGTGAAGAAATAGTTGTGAACGTGTGCAGTGCTGCTCGCTGGCAACTCAAGGCCCCTTCCTCCCCCTGCTCCGTGCTTCCCTCTGTCGTGCTCAGAATCCCCGCTAGACAATGAAAGGCACTTCCATGAGCTCTGACCTGGCAGGTGAAAGAGAAGCATCAATCGCAGGATTGTTCTCCTGGCCGCGTGGTGAGGTATGTGGGCTTCGGCCGGCCGACGGGGAGATTTGGGAGCGAGCAGTCTTCAGGCATTTTCTCCGGTTGGTGCTGGAGTGTCAGGTGTCCTGAAGTTACAGGCAACATCCTAAAGCCCTCAAAGCTAGCAGTGACCCTGACAGCCGTCCACAACGGAACACCCACAGCTTTGTGTACCCCCAAGTCCCTGTACTAAGTCCCTTTCTGCTTGAAACAGCTGGAGTGGTTTCTATGCTCCCAGCCGACTGATACAGGGATCCTGTTGGCCGTAGCAATCTATAACCTGTTTGTTTCCACCTAATAAAAGGTCATAACAATAAATCTGTCCACGGGTTATTCAATATTCTTAAAATATTCAATAAAATGTGGGTTCCCATGGCTGCCTGCCTGCCCATCCTACGGATATTTCATTATTTATTTAACCAACCCCTGTTGTTGGGCATTTAGGTTGTGTCCCGTTTTCACGTTTATAACCCATGCTGTGAAGGGCATCTCTGGCCAGGAAGCTCTGTGCATGGCTAAAAGTGTTGACTTAGACTCTAACAAGTGTGGTTGTAGTTGCAGGGCCTTCACTTTTGGAAAGCTTATACGCACATTTCAGCGAACTCACCTGTTTCCTTCCTGTGGCCTGCAGGGCGCCGCACGCCGCTGGTCCTCTCCCCTCTCGGCTGGGCTCCCCTGTCCCCTTGGCTGGTTTCTGTTCAGCTCTCTGACCTCTGACCTCAGGGGAGAGGCCCGGGACTCAGCCCATGTGTGTGTTCTCTCACCTGCACTTACTCCCTCGGTGAATTAAATTTCTCTCGTTGATTTAAATACTGTTTGTATGCTGATGACCCCTTCATTTATATCTTAGGACCAAGTCTTTCCCCTCAACTCCAGATTTGTATCTTCAAATTGCCTGCTCAACATCTCTACCTGGATATTTGATGGGAAGTCTAAGTCAAAACTAAACTCAGAGCTTGTCTCCGAAACCAGCTTCCCCCAGTCTTCCCCATCTCAGTTAACGACAACTGCTTTCTCCACGTGGCTCAGACCAAGTCATCCTGACGCCTGTATTTTCCCCACACCCTCTGTCCAATCCATGAGCAAATCCTATTGACTCATTTGAAATACATCCGTAATCCAACCACTTCTCACCAGCCCCAACGTTACCACCTGATCTCATCATCCATGGGGTCCCCCCACTAGCCTCCTAATTATAAAACTCTCTGCTCCCCGCACCCACCTTTGGCCCATGCACACACTTAGTCTGTTCTCAACAGTGGCCAGAATAATTATGCTAAAACACGAACCAGATAACGTCGCTTCTCCACTCAGAACCCCCCAGGGACTCCCATCTCCCTCAGTAAAAGCCAATGTCCTTACAGTGGCCTGCAGGACCGTAACCAGCTCCCCACCAGTGCCCCTCTGACCTCCTCTCCCCACTGTCCAGCCACCGGAGCCTTCTTGCTGTTTCTCAAACATTCCAGGCAAGCGTCTACCTTGAGTCATTGGACCACATGTCCCCTCTGCGTAGACACCTTGCCCAGATGTCCACATGACAGGATCCCTCCCCTCCTCCTCAAATATCTCCACAGTGACTTCTTCTCTGGTTCCCCACCCCATATAAAATGACTACCCCTGCCCACTGACACTCCCTGTTTCTCCTTTACTCTTCTCCATCGCGCGTAACAGCATCTGGTAAATATATACTGTGTAAATATAAGTGCATTTATTTATTTTTTTATTGTCTGTTTCCTCCCATTTGAGGGTGGGAAACTTTATCTGTTTGGTTCACTGACGTATCCCCTAAGGGTACTGGGAATAGCAGACACTGCGTAAGTATTTGCCGAATGAGTAAATGAACTGGTATTTTTCTTCTAGCCTATCGTCCTGGAGCATAGGGCTCCAATGTGGACAACTCGTGCAGCACAGTTTACAGCGTAAATCTCACTTCACGGGAAGACTGGCAGGTAGGGATGTGCAGGGTGAAGAGCACTGCCTCCCTGTTAACCCTTTGGTGCTGTGGTTTCCTCATCTGCAAAAGTAACCATCTCATAGGGTTACTGTCAAAACTAAGTAATTCATGCAAATAACTGGCATAGTGCCTGGAATCTATTAATCACCAAATAATGACAAGTTCATTTCCATTTTCTAGTAGAGGAATTTGAGGCTCAGAAAATGTAGGAATTTGCTAAAAGTTACACCGTAAGGGAAGAAGAGTGAGGCTTGAATCCAGGACTTAAAAACATTTTTAAAAAATCTTCACATTTTTTAAGTTGATTTTTTAGAGAGAGAGAGAGAGGGAACTTGCTCTGACTGAGGGTCGGACCGGAAACCTGGGTATGTGCCCTGATGGGAGGATACTCCAACCAACTGAGCCACACCGGCCAGGCAAGAACCCAGGACTCTATCTTTCCGTGTGAAACCAAACTCATGTAAAACTTAATTAAGGGCATGGGTGCTCCCCCACAGTCCTGAGGCTAGAGAGCTGGGGCGTCTCTTCATTTCTTCCTGTTGTTTGGATCCCCCCATGACGTTTTGGCCAGATCATCACTTAACCTCGGTTTGAGTGTCTCAGGCCTGGGGGGCTCCCTGCCTCCAGGCTGCACGTTTCAGAGAGAGGCTTTCGGCCGTTGGCCCTGGCTTGTGAGCCAGGTACAGACGGTGCTCCACGTCTGTCCTCCGTGTCTGTCCCTGCTCCTACTCCTTACCTATACCTCCAGCTCCCTGCAGGGCAGCGATGTGCCCAGCAAGAGTAGACTCTCCCAGCTAAGGCAGGCCTGGTGACATGGCTGTGGCCCACAAGATGGAAGTAAAGACTCATGGGGGTTTTCCTGATTAAAGCGGAGAGGATTGTCAGCAGGCAGCACGCCCTGCCCTTCTCTCTTCTCCCTTCCCCGCCTGGCCTGTGGATGTGATGCCTGGAGGCCCGACAGCCATCTTCTGAGCAGGAGGGGAAGCCGCGTACAGTCTGGAGGGAAGGAGTGCTGAGGAGCCGGCTCAGCAGGCAGGTGCGTGAGTAGCGTCAGCCGGGGCTGCTGCTCCCTCTGTGCTGCTCACTGTGCGAGGAAAAGAAACCCTGCTGGTTATGCCTTGGAGATCTGGTTTCTGCCGCTTGCAGCCTGTGCAACCCTAACGGACACAGTGACCCGGGCTCTGCACTAGATGCAACTCCTTAGGCACGAGCAGCTTGGGTCCCGTTCCACACGAGGCACAAGCTCCAGGAAGTGTCCCCGGGAAGCAACAGGGGTTGATGCTCCTGTGATGGATAAACACAGGCTGCAACCTACCCCAGCTGGACATGCTTGCAGGGGTCCCGCGGAGGGGAGCCTCCCCCTCCCCCGCCACTCACCACGGTGCCCTGAAGGAGGATGGCCTGCCCTAGGGTGCAAGATCCGAAAACAAGGCGTCTCCCTTTAGGCCTAGCAACTCTGCTTCTAGGGCTTTGCTTTAGACACTAACCAAAGAAATGAACAGCCATTTCTATAGGAGAACATTCCTGCATCACAGCACTACGCATCCCCGCGGAAACTAAACACCCACCGGCAGAGGAAGGGCTCAACAGGTCACAGCACAGCCTGATGGAATATGATGTAGCCTCGCGGACTGCTGCTTATGAAGGTGGAAAGTTATCACCGAGAAGCACGAATTGTACGTATGCTCAGGGTGGTTCCAGTTTTGTCAAAAATACACACACACAACCCCACCTCCCTGTCTCCAGCTCTCTCAGGGGGCGCCCAGCGGCAGCCACTATCCTCATCTTGACTTCTGCTGCCTCCCCCACTGGAACTGTGGCCTGGAGGGCAGGGAACTGTGTCCTTACTCTCTGGGGCCCACGGGCCTCGCCAGGGCCCCAGCACAGCGCAGGCACCCAGCAAACATTTGTGGACTAAATGAATTGGCAACCAGGCTCGATGCCACACATTGGGGGGGGGGGGGGGTTTTTTTGGGGGGGAGGACCTCCAGCTCCTGTTTCCTGCTCCTGCTGACCCTCCCCCTGCTTCCCTGCCAGGCCCTGCAACTGCAGTCAGGTGTCTTCCGGCCAGAGGTGGCAGTCCCCATGCCTGGCTGCTTGTCAGCCTCACCTGGGGCCTTCCTTCATGGGAGCTGAATGAACAGGACACCTGGGGTAGACCTCCCGGGAGGGAGGCCCTGGGTGAGGCTGTGAAGGCAGGGACCAAGCTGCCTGCAGCCCCTGGGAGCTACCCATCAGGTACAGCAAGGAAGGGGGCCCGTCACCATCCTGAGAGTGGATATCAGCTGCTGCCGGCCACTGCCAGCTGTAGAGCTACCAGCCCCACACCGTGTTGCTGTTCCTGAGGCAGCCCCGGAAGGCCAGCCCTTCCCTCCACGTGCACGGTGCCCGTGAGCGTTAACATGATGGGAGAAGTCGCACAGGCCAGGCCCGGCTCACAGGCTTCCCCTGGATCCATTCCCTTAGTCCCCGTAGCCAGCTGCGAGCTGGTACAGCGCCTACCCTCCGTATTTCACAGAGGGACCAACTCAGACACCAAGGGGTGAAATACCCCTCCCAGGTCATACACTGGGCCGAGGACAGGGTGGGGGCCGTGTCCTAGGCAGCCAGGGCATGGGGCCGACCCCTTCTGCCCCACTGGGTGGGAGTTATACATACATGTACCTTCTATGTGCTTGGGGCCCTCCCACAGAGCTGCCATTCCAGAAACTAGAAAGTAACAAAATATGGATGAAAATACCAAAGGAATAAGAATCTTGAAAACAACAGGCTCCTTTCCACACTGCCTTTCCCAGATCAGTCTTGGGTGGGTGCTGCTTCCATCCTTGTCCCCTCTGACTGGCCTTGTCCTTTCGTCTCATCCTTCAGAAAACCGTCCCCGTGTCCCCGAAGAACCCCGGCTCTCTTCAGTGAAATTGCGTTACGACCTGGACCCGCTGGCCTGGGCTGCCTGGGCTGCCGGATGCGGGCAGGCATCTTGCGGGCGAGGCAGGGGCAATGGAGACAGATGGCAACCGGAGGGAGATTTGATTACCTGCTCCTTCCCAAAGCCAGTCCGCCAGTAACTGCGTTAGGGCCCATGATGGATCGGCTTCCCCTCGGCCGCTGCTGGAGATTGGGTTTATCTGTGACTTGTTATAGCCATTGGAGCTCGGAAATGGATGAGCCGGGCCCCAGTGCGGAAGGAAGTCGAGGGCGGAGGGAGGCGGGAGGTGGCAGGAGATGAGGGCTGTGGGGACAGGTTGGAGAGCCAGGGCCAAGTCAGCGCAGGGCAAGGGGAGTCCGGTGAGACAAGGGAGAGAAGATGGGGCTGGAAGGTGGGGCCCAGCAGCCTCAATTGCCGGGCTGGTTTAGATGTCGCCTGCGAGGCTGGTTTAGATGTAACCAATAACAGGGTGCCGTGATAGGCCCTGGAGTAAGGGAAGCGCGGGTAAATGTGGTTTTGGAGAAGGGGCGAGAGGGAGCGTGGCAGAAATCAGGCAAGACGAGGGCGATTGGAACCCCTTGTCTGTCCCTTTGAGGAGTGCAGAGGACGGAGCCAGGGCCTGGACCCACCGGGTGCAGACAGAGGCAGAGATTTGAAGCAGGTAATCAAATCTCCCTCCGGTTGCCATCTGTCTCCATTGCCCCTGCCTCGCCCGCAAGATGCCTGCCCGCATCCGGCAGCCCAGGCAGCCCAGGCCAGCGGGTCCCAGGTCGTAACGCAATTTCACTGAAGAGAGCTGGGGTTCTTCGGGGACACGGGGACGGTTTTCTGAAGGATGAGACGAAAGGACAAGGCCAGTCAGATGGAAGCAGCACCCACCCAGACACGTCAGCTGCGCGCTAGCCCCCAGCCCGTGTGACGTCTCAGTCCCTGAATCGGACCTGGAGGACATCTGTGTGTCACCGTGGAAGTGGCCGCGTGAGGAGGGTGAGCCACTGCCGGGCTCACACAACGGAGTGGAGGTCCCACGGGCCTATGTTGATGCCAGGCCACCATCTCCCCACTGAACCACTCGGTCTTCCGGGGCTCGAGTGAGGGGCAAGACATGCTCATTCCTCCCTCTCCTCCTGACACGTGGAACTCAGAACCACAGGGCAACAGGCAGCCAGCCCCTGTGCACCGAGCACACGTATCACACACACCCTCTCTCTTCGCGGTCAGACTTGGTCGTCATCGGACAAGCGAGGAAGTACAGCTCAGAGAGGTGGACGGCCTGCCCAGACCACACAGCGAGTGCGTGGGAGGGCTGAGCGAGCCTGTCTCGTTCCTCATACACTGCCCCCCCTTCCCAGACGCTGGCTCCTGTGTTCCGGGACTCCACTTACTCTAATCCTGGGATTGGGAAGGAGGGGCATTGGCAGAGCAGCTCAGAACAAGCTGT
>NW_006300048.1:3558984-3573338 GCF_000327345.1 Myotis davidii | reverse complement strand
CCTGAGCGTCCTCAGGCCTGTCTTCTCATTTCATCGCTTTTACATCCCCGAGATCCAGCTCTCCAGGCCTGAGCCCCAGAGCCTGGGGGAGAGGGGCTGTGAGCAGGGCTGGGGTCTCAGGCCTGTCTTCTCATTTCATTGCTTTTACATCCCCGAGATCCAGCTCTCTAGGCCTGAGCCCCAGGGCCTGGGGGAGAGGGGCTGTGAGCAGGGCTGGGAAGGGTCCAGGGCCCATGGGCACCTGGGCTGGGGCCAGGACCAGGCTGCAGCCCTGGGCTTCCCAGCCCTGGCTCTACCCAGGAGGGAGTGAGCAGGGAGAGGGAAGGGGGCCCCGGTGAGCAGGGAGCATGTCCTTGCAGGCAGCCCAGAGCCGCAGAGGAGAACCAAGAATGACTGGGTCTCAGTCCAGCCCTAATCCCTCTGCACGCACTTGCTTCCCTAAGGATTTTCCCTTTAATTTTCCCAGCTCGAGACAATACATGGAGCATTTGGGGGAGGGTGAGAATGGGTGAATGGGAGGCCCAGGAGGCTTGCCATGTGAAAAGACAAACAAATGGACAGACACGTTTTTGACATGCCCCTCCCCCCAGGAAGAAGCCAGGAATACCGGCCTTCTGACTGTAGGACCAGCAGGGCCCCTGACCGGCCAGCTGTGTGATCAAAAGGTTTTCGCTGACTATCTCTGCTAGTTTATTTTACTGTTCACATGCTCTCAGAATAGGAGACCCCAAAGACAGGAAGGAACTGCATGTGCCTGGCACAGGAAATCTCGTATTGGTGAGTGTAATTAGTGTGGTGGGGTGGACAGTCGCAGTGGCGGTCACAGTGGTGGAGGCCATGGTGGGCGTGATGACGGCGGCAGTGTGGTAGTGATGGGTGGTCATGGTCATGGAAACCTGGAACTCATGATGGGAGTGGGGTGGAGGCTGAGGGGTGGGCATTGTCACCTGATACACCTGGGTCCCAGCCCAGCCCCAGCTCCTCCAGCAGTCACTTGGGTGAGCCTTTCTGAGCCTCACTTGCCTCATCTGGAAAATGGGAATAATAAGAGCTCTTGGGGAGTTCAGCGCTCCCTGGGGTGGGCACTGACTCCCTGAGTTCTGCTGCATCTTTGGGGTTCTTTGGTCCCTCCATCTGCCCTGGCTCCTCCTCTTCTGCCCACAGACTTCCTCTAGTCGTTTCACCAGCTTTTCCCTTAATCACCATTCAATTCCTTCCTTCGGAGCCCCACACATTCTAAAAAAGAAGTTTGTACACACTGCCTCTGCTTCCTGGCCTCCCACTCGCTCCCTAACCCCTTCTCAGTAGCCTCGGGTTCCCGAAACCCTACGGAAACTGCTCTCAAAGGCAGCAGAGGCCTCCCCCACAGCGCAGCCTCAACCTCTCGGGAGAAATTGGCCCTATGATCCTCAAGTCTTCAAGAGAGCCTCTTCGAGGGCCTTCAAGTCCTGCATGTCCCACCTCCCCACCATCTCATGCTGCCTCCCTCTGCCCCCAAAGATCAGCGCTCTGATGCCTCCTCCTCACTCTGCACTCTCCACCGGGGTCACGTATCTGCCCCGGTTCCGAGTCCAGTCTGCTCAAATAGCTCCCAAATCCATTTCTCTGGTTTATCAGATCGCCCGCTAGAACCCACTCTGACCACTGACTGACCTCCCGCGCTGGCCTCCCTCCAGCCTGTTCGGCACTGGCCCTCAAGTCAGCGCCGCACTCACGCGCTCCCAGATCTACATGCTCTCTCCCCTCCCTCTCCCCCCAGACGCCTCATCCCTTTGTACAAACTTCCACCAGTCCTGTCAATTTCTCCGGGTCACGGTTCTTTAGAAATGAACACAGAATTTAATTTTATTTTCAAAACACAGACACTTTGCTCCTTTAACATTTATTATCCCGATTAACCCTCGTTGGTATTAAAGCCAATAAATATATAAATCTTGGATCCTTTCTTTTAACTTAGAAAAATAAACTCTGTTATGACAACTCATAACATGTTAATCGGTGTTATGTAAACTGTTGGTTTTAAAAAGAAAACACCCTTTTAACGCCGGTGCAAATGTCTCGGAAGCTTCCTACACTTCATTTGCTTGCTTTCAGAAACAGCATCTAGGTTTCTGATTCGCCTTCGTCCCGAAGGCAGCTCGAAAAACTATACATTAAAAAAATGAAAACCAAACAAAAAAAAAAACTGTTTGAAGATCTGAGTGCTAATAAGAGGAATAAGGTAGTGGGGGAAGTACTGGGCTACATGTGGAGAGGACTGGGAGCCTGCCTTCAGAAATGCTTTCCTTTGGGAAAAGGAGGAAGCAACTGAGGCCCGAAGGTTGCTCAGAGAAGATGGTCTCCTGGGGATAAGAGACAAGGCCTCTCAAGAGGAATGTTTGGGGAACCCTCTTGCTTTGGGCTGGACCCCAAGGAGCTGCACCCGATGAACCGGAAGTAGGCAGGCTCTCCCAAGGGCTGCAGCTCAGCCTTGACTCAGCTCAATTCCTGAAACTGGATTAAGGTGACTCTGTTGCCAGTGCTGTCAGGCTCCTGTAAATCCTCTCTGCAAGAGGTTATCATCCTGGTGGTAGATGTTTGCAACTACAATGTTCAGGGCACATACACATACAACCTGGCAAAGAACAAAGCTCCCTCAAAAGCCCAGGAGTACAAAAAATCAGGCACATGACGAGACAAGACAATGTGAACAAATATGTAAGATAACATCCTCTCTAGATGTTGGAGTTATGCATGCAGATTTTAAAAGTTTTAAAATACAATGTTTATTCGCATGACAGAGGCGATAAAAGACATGATTAAAACATTTAGCAGAGAATTAAAACTACATTTTTTTCTAAATGGAAATTCTAGAACTAAAAATTATAATTTCTGATACTAAGAATTCAGAGGATAGGTTTAAGGGCATATTGCACAAAGCTGAACAAAGAATTAGTTAATTAGAAGCGAGATGAGAAAAAATATCCAGAACAAAGCATGGAAGGGTAAATGGATGGAAAATATAAAAGAGAGTTGAAGAGACCAGAGGAAATAGTAGAAAGTTTAAGAGAATGGGGCAGAAGCAATATATAAAGGGATAATGGCTGAGAACTTTCAAAAACTGTTGAAAGACATCAATAGTAAGTCCCAAGAATCTAAGTCAGGCTAAGTAAAAGGAATCTACACATAGGCCTATCAGAGTAAAACTAACGAGTACATATTTCTGTTAGAGTAAAACTAAAAGCTGAAAATCAAAGATAAGAAGACCTTAAGAACAGAGAAAAACACAGGTTGACTTCAAAGGGGGCAACAATTAGATACACAACTGATTTCTTAATGAAAACAATGAAAGTCAGAACACATGGAATTCTTCAGAGGACTGAAAGGAGATAATGCCAGCTTATTCAATACCGAGGAAAAATGATTCAAGAGTGAAGATGAGATAAATACATTTTAAGACTAATAAAAACTGAGAAAATTGATCACCAGCAGACTCACATTAATAGGATTCTTTTCAGGCATAAAGACTTTATCCCAAAGGAAAGGTCAGAGATGCAGGAAGGAATGAAGACCAACAAAATGGTAAACATATAGATAAAATAAAATGATATTGGCTGTATAAAAAAATAATAATAACATTATAGTGTTTGGGGGAAGTTAAGGCGTGAAGGTCCCTACCTACATTTGGAGGAAAGAGACTGAAAGAATTGATTAGTATTAGGATTTGTTAAGAATTCATGCTGTAATCTCTAGGTAGCTACCAAATAATTGTAAAGGAGTAATTTCCAAATTAATAGAGAAGGATAACTAAATAAGATAATCCTAACAGGAGGCAAAGAAAAGAGAAAAATAGAAACATACAATAAGCAAAACATATAATAAACACTTGTAGTGAGATGATAGCTATAAACCCAAATATAAAAATAATTGTATATGTAAAATGACTCCATTTTCTCATTCATAGGCAAAGATTTTCAGCTTAAAATTTTTTAAAAATTGATTTTTATAGAGAAAGGGAGAGAAGGAGAGAGAAACACTGATGTGAAAGTGAAACATTGATTGGTTGCCTCTTACACACCCCCTACTGGTGATCAAGCCCACATCCGGGCATGTGCCCTGACCTGGAATTGAACCGGCAACCTTTTGGTGCATGGGATGATGCCCAACCAACTTAGCCACACTGGCCAGGGCTATTTTCAGCTTTTCAGACTTGTTTGGATAAGAACCCAAATTCAACTATACACTGTTTACATAGATGTACCTGAAATATAGAGACAAAGAAAAAGGTTGAGAAAAAATATAACACACAACACTAACTAAAGCAAAAAGCTAGTGTAGCTATCTATAATAATGAAAGCATAATATGCTAATGGCCTTCCTCATGAAGCCGGGGCTGTGAGGGAAGCCTGGTCCTGGGTGCCAGGGGGAAGCCGGTGCCGGCAGCTGGGGGAAGGAAGACCTAACTCTTGTATGAATTTCGTGCATCGGGCCTCTAGTATTAAAATTAAACTAGATTTTAAAGCAGTACCAGTTATAAAGGGAGATACTTCATAAGGATATAAAGTTTACTTCACTAGGAAGACACAATAATTCTACATTTGTATGTACCTGATAAATTGGCATCAAAATTGACAAAGCCATATTATTGTGCTGTAGATTCCTTCTCCACTTTCCTGGGGTCACAGAAGCTAGGCATTTTGCTCTCTCTCAGAAACATCTTATCTGGCTCACGTATGGAGTTATTTTTAGGCAAGAAGCCAACGTGGCTAACTCACTCCACTTTTATGTAAAGAATGTGTGTTCCAAACACTACTGATGCCTGGTCCCATTTTATAGGTACTCACTGTTTTTCTATATGGCAATTTGGTAGCTTCCAACTGCAAGCTCCTGAGGCTTTTTCTGGCTGCAGAGCCTGCTCCTACATGTGGGCCAGAGAGTTAATATTCCCGGGAGTCAATGCATAAATACCTCAACTCTATTGCTTTTCAAGGATTCGCTCAGGCATATGTTTTCTCTAGTGTCTCCCAGACATCTCCAGCAAGATTGATCTCCAGTTACCTACAGGGGTAACTGGCTTCATATAATATATTAGAGGCCCGGTGCACAAAATTTGTGCAGGGGTGGGGTGGGGTCCCTCAGCCCGGCCTGCACCCTCTCCAAACCAGGACCCCTCAGGGGATGTCTGACTGCCAGTTTAGGCCCAATCCCACAGGCAGTCAGACATCCCTCTTGCAATCTGGGACTGCTGGCTCCTAACCACTCACCTGCCTGCCCACCTGATCACACCTAACTGCTCACCTGCCTGCCTGATTGCCCCTAACTGCCTCTGCCTCAGCCCCCACACCCAGGACCCAGGCTTCCCTCCTTCGGCCGGCCCCAGGTAACTGGGACCCGGGCTTCCCTCCCTTTGGCCGGTACCCTCTGCCCAGCTTGCCCCCTCTCACAGTCTGGGAGCCCTCAGGGGATATCCTGCTGATGACTCCCCACAGGGAGCAGGCCTAAGCCGCGGTCTGGCCTCCCTCTGCGGGTGGAGACTGGGCCGATCAGGGGAAGGCGCAGCCCCCATCACCCTGCCACTGCTGCTCCCTCTGGCCCATCACCCCGCCACTGCTGCTGCCTCTGGCCCATCACCCCAGCCACTGCTGCTCCCTCTGGCCTCCCTCTGAGGGAGGCAAACGGGTGATCAGGGTGAGGTGCTGTTCCTATCACTCCGCTACTGCTGCCACTGCCAGCCTCCACAGCAGCCTGCCCTTGGCCCTCGCAGCTGCTGCCATGGCTGCCTGCCTTTGGCCCTTGCAGCCACTGCGGCTTTGTCTGGAAGGACACCTGGTCTAATTAGCATATTACCCTTTTATTAGTATAGATGTTTTTGGCTACCTTCTCTTTCCCATATGATCTCCCCACGCCCCTAATATTATTCCTTAATATTCCAAATAAACTAGATTCAAACCCTTTTCTCAGGTCTCCTTCCAGGGGAATTCAAACAAGATAATATCCTTGGTTGAGAACCTCACTGATCCCCACAATGTGGCTTGGCTGTGCGATGGTCTCCTTTCCCTCACCCCATCCCCTTGACGTTGTTACTATCCTTGACCTCATCTGTGTTTTTCACCTGGACTGTTCTGATAGCAGGTTACTGCCCCATAATTTCCTCCCATTGCTTCTCCACAGGCAGCCCTAGTAACCCTCCTATTAAGCACAGAGGTCATCACTGCACACCTTCTACTCTGATAGCGCCGGTGGCCGCCGCTGCCCGCAGCATAAAATCTCATCTGTTAGTGGATTTTGAGAACAGATGACGTTGAATTCCTCAGGAGCGAGAACTCCTGGGTCCCACTCATTGGATTGCCTAGAAAACAAACTTGCTGTGTAATTTGGGGCCAGTTCTTTATCCTCCCTGGATCTCAGTTACTACAATTGCACAGTAAATACTGTTGACTAGAATCAGTGTTTCTCCAGGGAAGGAAGGGATGCGATTCTAAAATGTGTGGACTGTCTTGTGCATTGTGGGACCTTTAGCATCTCCAGCCCTAGCACCCAATGCCAGAGCACCTCTAATCAATGAGAGATGTAACATTTTCAAACACGCTGGGAGCATCTCCACCAGACTGGGCGATTCCTCAGGATCTCCCAGCTCAGAGATTCTTGGAACCCTCTGCTGGGTGTGTAGGGACCCTGGTGGCCCAGAACCATGCACCAGTATAGGCCTGGCCAGTGGGTCAATGATGGGAAAAATCTGGGCCCAAACTGGAGGCAATGCCCAGTCTGCGTCCTGGCACCTGAGGACAGAATCAGTGTCCAGTGTCCCAGCTTTCAAGGGGGCACCGAATCCCTTGCCGGGACACAGTGGGCGTAGGACTACCCCCCCACTCTGGCAGCCACCACCTGAGATCCAAAGACTCCAGACACCACAGCAAGGGCACTGGGAGAGTCTCAGGGGTTCAGGCTGCCCTTCTGAGGTCAAGAGCAGGCCTCTGTTTGGGGGAAGGCGGAGCCTCTACCTCACGGGGTGGCTGTGTGCATGAGGTCCTGTGACGATACCTGGCACCGTCCTCTCCGGCCGTCCTCCTCCCTTGACCTCTACCCAGCCTGCATCACTTGCTGGAGGTCAGTCGACTCATCTCAATGCAGAGCAGCCTCCCCTCGACCCAGTTGGATAAATATTGACAAATTCTTCTCCTTCCAAGTTCCTCCTTTATCCGTCACGGAAGCTCTGACATCTCACACCAGATGGACTATGGTTCCAGAACACGTACAGGACGGGGTGGTCTCCTTCCAGCCCCCGAGATGCTTGTTGCATGGCTGACTCCATTCATCGACGAATAAAACGATTGATTCCCTGAACCTCCTGAAAACTCGCCCTGAGCTCTCAACGTTGAGCCACACAGGGCCCCGGCCACTAACCACCCCTGAGAACAGGCTGCTCGCGGTTGTCTCGGCCTCCCTGGCCATCTTTTCTCTCTCATGACAGCCACCTTTCTTTGCCCCGCCCCACCCACCCCACCATCCAGTCTACAACCAGGTATGTCGGCCACCTCCCCCAGCAGGAGGGCTGTCATAACCATTCTGCTGCCTATAACCACTGCCCCCATGCCTGGCGGGCAGTGTCCAGCCCCCTCCTGCTCCCCAGGTCACAGCTGTTCCCCATTCACCCCACCCAGCCACCTATGATGGCCTGAATAAGAAAACTGACTTTGTAAATGTATTATTCTAGCTCTGTTGATAGCCTGGGATGCATCTCAAGCCCCAGTCCTTGCCCTGCCAGCTCCAGTGGCCCCCAGCCATTGAGTCCTGTTATGGGTGGCCCACTCCTCCCCGGAAACATCACCTGCCATCTGGACTCCTGTCCATCAGGCAGACTGAACCGCCTGAGACCGGGAGGCCAGCCAGAGCCAGCCTCTTGGAATCTGCTCACCCTTGGGTGAACCGATAAAATCACATTTTTGAACTTTGCACAGCAAGGACCAAGTTGGGGTCGCCACCAAGCACCTACCACGTTCTGAGTGCTGTTATGTGCCCAGCACGGCTCTCAGCAATGCAGACCTATTAACTCACTCAGTCCTCATACCAACCATTGTCAGTCCCATTTTACAGATGGGGAAATAGAGGCACGGAGAGGCAGAGTAACTTGCCAGTGGTCTCACAGCTGATAACTGGCAAATCAGGATTCAAATCTAGGCATGCTGGCTCCAGAAGTCTGGCGAGGGGCTGCCTGAAGCAGATTGTCACCCTCCTCCCCCCAGAGTTAAGGACCCGCTGCATTTGGGCCCCCAAAGTCTGCAGTCAACTTCTGGCCACACCCCCATTAGCTATGTGACCTGGAACACATCGCTTGCTCTCTGAATCCCCGTTTTCTCCCTGGTTGAATGAGAGGGTTGAACCGCATGATCCCAAGCTCGGTTCCAGCGTTGACATTTCCAGAGACTTCATCAGGCTAAAATAAGCAGCGAGAGGGGCGCTGTGGTTGGAAAAGGGCAGCCTGGGACGTGCGTGCGTGGAGGCCGGGAGGCTCTCCGTGGCGGCGAGGGGGCGGTGGGCTAATTATGAGTGCCTGCTCGGCTGGGGGCCACTTTCTCCCTCGTGCCCACAGCTGGCTGTGAGTCATGGACGCGTCATCGGCCGCAGCGGGGCTGCTGGAGACAGGCTGGCCCCAAGCGTGGACAGAAGACAAGTCCAACCTGGTCCCAGCCTTAGGGCCCCCGGGGGCTGCGTGCTCTTCCCAGCCCCCGTCTAGTCCCCAGGAAGGCGTTCCATTTCCGTTTTCCTGAGCAGAACACCCTTTCTCCCTCCCCTCTGCCACTCCTGGCCCCTGAGGGCTCACCTCACACGCTGGGCACCTCCTGGATGCCAGGTTTGGGGGTGGGGGTGGGGATAGAGGCGGGTTAAGACACAATCCCCGCTTTCAGGAAGCTCATGAGGACGGGAAGAATGGGGGGTCCCGAGCCAGGGCACTTGCTGCCTGCTCATCCCCAGCCTCTGCAGACCAAGCCATGGCCAAGCTCCTCCTTCCCAGCCTCAACCTGAAGAGAAAATGCTCAGAGAGGCATGGACCTCAGGACAGACTTATGCTGAGGGGGCTACCCTCTGGGAAAGTGGCCCAAAGGCGGTTCCGAAAGTGAGCCCTTTGGGAAGCTGGGAGGCCGGAAAAGGCTTCCCTGAGGAAGTGGCGCTTTCGCTGACATGAAGACATAGCTAGTTGAGGAGGAGCAGGAAACTCAGCCGTGGGGAACACACAGAGGCCACGGCTAGCGTGTGGGACTCCCAGGTGCCTAAACATCCTTGTGGCCGTTCCTCATCTAAGGGGGTTTCTGGACCCCTCCCCATCCTATCAGTCTCTTTGTCCTTGTCCCCTTCAGAGGGAGACAGACCCCCCAGGTCTGGACCCAGTGCTCCTGGAAGGCCTGGCCAGCTCCAAGCCTGGGGGCTACCCTCTCTCTCTGCCCAAATCTGCACGGTTGTTGCTCTATGAGGAACAAGTCCCTTTCCAGGAACGTGCAACCAGAGCTTACAGGTGACCTCCCCTCCTGTGTCTGAACCGATGAGGGTCATTTCCCTTGTGCTGCCTGTTCACGCCAGCCCTGCAGGATCTGTTCCGAGTCTGGATTCTGCTGTTGGCTGCAATGCCCAAGGCTGCACTCCCTGTGCAAGGAGCCCAGCCACCCCAACGTGTCCTGCCTGCTTATCCTGGACAAGGACAAAGGGCCAGCAGGTCAGGCCTCATGGCATATGGTGGGGGCAAGGGGCTGGAGAGCCTGGGAGGCGGCTATAGAGGGGCGCCTGCTGGGGCTCTAGAAAGAGGTGCCTAAGGCCTGAGGCCTGAGCTACACTGGGCGCATGCTGCTCTGTGGTCTCTGACCCCTGTCCTGTGCCTCTCCCAGCCCCTGTCAGCACAGATAGCGAGGTGGGGCCAGCTGCATGTGTCATGTGTGTTTGTACATGTGTGGTCTGCACATGTCTGTGTGTGTAGCATGTGTGCTATGTGGATGGTCCCACCAGGCCTTGCTGTTGGCTGGTGCCCACATTTTGCCCTGAGTCACCTCTTCACTCAGGAGTGGCAAAGTCACCAGACCCTGTAGGAGGCCCCAGCTGACCTGCCTTGCCTACCAGCCACACTAGGTGGCCCTGTCTGCCCTCCTGCCCGCCTACCTGCCTGGAGGGTCCTCACACACCATCCCAGCCCTGCAGGGAGCGGACCGGCAGCCAGGCAGGACACCTCCTCAGCCCTTGACTTCTGCCCACAGGTCTCCCGGCTACTGGTGCCACCACCCCACCAGGCACCCCCCCCTTCCCATCCCTTTCCGTCCCCCCTCCTCATCCTTTCAGACGAGGCCCTCCCTGACCCTCCCCTGTGCTCTCACAGACTGTGGGATCCAAGAGGGCAGGGCCCCCAGGGGGTTTATTGGTGTTTCCGAGGCTAAAATTCAATACGTCTTATTAAGTGAATGAAACAATAACCGCTGTGGGCGCCACACTTCTTATCTGCGGAATGAAAATAATACTCTGTGACAACCGGATGCTAAGAGGGCCTTGGGGGAGGATGCAAGAGCGCTTCCTATCGCTGTGCTGGACATACAACAGATGCTCCAGAAACATTCTCGCTCCCCTGCCCTTGCGTGTGGACGAATACACGCTCCTCTCTGTTGAAAAATACTGTACATTTTTGGAGTCCTTTGGCCCCCAAGCAGGACTGGCTTCTTGTAGCTCCGGTCTCCGCCCAAATGCTACCTCCTCACAAAGACATTTTTTGACAATCCCATCTAAGATAGCCCACCCACCCCAACAACCTCCACTCTCAGAATTGTCTTATCACAGACTGAGCTGTATTCTTTCTTCCTTGCTCATCTGTCTTTCCCTCCAGAAAGCCAACGCCATGAGGGCAGGGACCGAGGCTGACTCCATCTCTGGGGCCCATGTCCAGAGCTGCCATCCAGGAGCTCCCAGGGCCACGGCTGTGACGTCTCTAGGGCACAAATTCCGAGTGTGTGTGTGTTTGGGTAGAGGATGGTGAGGTAGCTCTCTCCTCCCCCCCCCATTGTACTCATTGTACATCTCTGGGAGGTGACGACATGGAAGACTCCTGCGCTCCCACCCGTGTTCCCCGAGGGAATTGGGAACAATGGGCTCTGCGGGGGCAGCACCTTTTTGCCTGGTGACCCCTGCCCAGTCTCAGCAGGGTTACCCAGTGCTGACAGGACTCCCTCTACCAGTTCAAGCCCCCCCCCCCCACTGTTACCCCTCAGCCCTGCCCTGTGCCCTAGACTTGGGTGGTCCACAATCATGCTCCATTCTCAGAGCTGTCAGCACCCCCAGTTCTAGAGCTCCCAGCGCTGGCAGGGCCCCAGAATGTCTGCACAGGGAAGGATTGCAGGGTTCTGAGGTTTGTGAAGTATGCACTGCAGTGTGCCCTGGAGCTGCGCTGTGTGTACGTGTGTGTGTGTGCACACATATGTGAGCATACATGTGTGAGCATGTCCAGTGAACTAAATAAGGGGGCTCTGGGCCACCCCTCATATTTGGAGCATAGAACCCAAAGTTTTTCTGTTACCAGTGGAGATGCCACATAAGTTACTATGTAAACAAAGGAGCCATTCGTTTTTTAAAAGGTTTGAAAACCACTACTAGTACATATGGGGAAACTGAGGTTCAGGGGAGCAAACGACTTCTCAAAGTCACAGCAAGGTCAGGAGCAGGGCTGGTACCAGCCCAGGCCACCTGGCTCACAGGCGGATGTTTTTGCCAAGCCGCGGCTGAAATGTCCCTCTCAGGAGGTGGCAGGTGGGGGCGGAGTGCCAGGATGGCCCCATCAGAGCAGCAGGTTAAGGTCACAGCCTCCCGCCCTGTTCCCCCTGCAGTGCCGGAGAGAATGCTGCATTGGGAAGGTTGCTGAGCTCTTAACTGGAGGCTTGAGGTTTTGGAGTGGGAAGGGCAGGATGAGGGAGGAAGAGTGGGGCACTCATACCCCTGCCCCAACTACAGGAGCAAATGCCCTGCAGCCAGTTTGATGGCTTTTACATTCCTCCCTGGCCACCCTGGCAGTTCTCGCCGGAAGCAGGGCTCCACAGGCACTCCCCCACTGCAGCCCCTGTCCCACCGGGAGCAGAGAGAGCTGGTGTCCAGGCACAGACAGGGCTGGGGGACTCTGGTGTAGAAAGGCTGTGAAGAAGGGGGTTGGTACTTCTGTCTCAGGGGTCCTGTGGACATCCCACCCCAGACAAAAATGACAAAAATGAGTAGGGGGCTCTGTGGCACTCACGGTGTTTCCCAGAGTGTCCAGTGGGGCATCTGGGAAAATGCTACTGTATGAATGGATGTGCCCATCTCCTCCCAACCCCCCCATAGTCACCACCCCTCCTCCCCATAGCCCTGTCCTTTGGGGACTGCAGGACTGAGTTATTCTTAGGAGCATTCATTCATCAAAGCATGACAAACAGTGTCCTGGGAGGAATGCCTGGTCATCAAGAGGAGCCAGAGAAGTGGGGTGGGGAGAATCCTGTGCCTCAGGGGAGCCCCAGCCTGAGGGGGAGACACAGTCCTGCCCCCAAAGCTCCCTGGGATGGAGGCTACTCCCCCCACACTCCCACTTCCTCAGCTCTCAGTGAGATCTCAGTCTGAAGGGAGAATTCCAGTATCTTGCCCTCAAGGAACCTCTGGTCTGAGGACAGAAGACAAGCTGTCACCCTGCTGGAGAAGACATGGTGCATACCCCAGATACAGATGGAAACTCAAGATGACAAAGAGGGTACCAGGGGGGCATCCAGAAGCACGTGCAGCCACCACTGCCGCTGAAGAGAGGCTCCCGGGAATACTCACTGCGGCATCGTTTACTGAGAACATGCAACCGTGCCAAAGGGCGGCAGTGGTGCAGTCCGAGGCCCCAGCCACGAGGAAAAGGGCACAAGCACAGGCCGAGTGGGCTGTCCTAAATCAGGGGTTTTAAATCCCAACGCCTTTGGGGACTAGCCTGGCCTCTCTGACCTTTCCAACAAGGAGGCAGCCGGAAAGCCTGCACTGCCTGTAGTTCTCTCACCTTCAATAGGAAACCGCACATTCACTGCAGGCCAAACCTCCCTGAAGATTAAACGTGGCCAAGGCCACAAATGTGCAACCCCCTGGACCTGAGGAAAGTTTCTGAGAAAGGAGAGGGCTGAGCCTGGTTTGGATAAAGAAGCTGACGGTGAAGTTGCTCCCCCTGAGCCCCCGCCACTGTCTTCAGGGCCTCTAGGAGCTCCCTGTGAGCATCAGGCCACCGCTGGTCCGCTGCCCAGGGCTTCAGGTCTCTGAGGGGGCTACCACTTTCCCCTGCCAGGGGAAGGAGCCTTTGGGACAGTCACAAAACCACCTCGAAGTGAGCTGACCCGGAAGTTCTGGCTGGGTGGCCTTCCCTCGAAGGCTTTTCTGTGCCTCCTGTGCAAAATGGAGACACTGTTGCCCTCCCCACCCATCCCCCTGACAGTTAACTTTCCAATAGGCCTCAGTGTTCATGTCAACGAAATGGGTCCGTGCTCCCTTCCCACTCTCCCAGATCCTTCCAGCAGAATTCCCGACAACTGTAGGCTTATGGGAGGGGAGAGGGCGGCTGCCACACCTTTAGGCCCCGGGTCTGTCTCCCTGAGTCGCACATCTCAATCACCCGCCCTAGTGGGGACCAGGGGGCAGTCCCGGAGGCCGGCAGGAGGCGGTGGCTGGTGAAACTGCTGCGAGGGCTCCTGGGCCCGGGGACAGTTCCGGGACCAGGGAGGGCGGCCTAATTGCCGCGCGCTGGCCCGGGATGAGAGTGGCGGTGGGTAATTAGAGCGCATTAGCCGTGCCCCTGCGACCCTGTCATTTCTCCCCGCGCTGTGCTGGGGTGTGCGGCAGGAGGTGAAGCGACGCGGCTCGGCTCGGAGTCAGACTCTGGGAAGGCCGGGTGGGGACCGAGGGGGCGGCAGAGGCTGCGAGGGAGGGATTCCCGTCGAGGAGGCGCCAGCGCCTTTCCGTGGCGTGGAGCCACCTGTCCTGGGACTCCCCGCCAAATCCCCACTTCCACGGGCGGAGGGGGCGTGGCCAGAAGGGGCGTGGCCCGTGCCTGCTCCCGCCTCCAGGGGGCGCTCCGGCGCCCAGCGGGTCTCCCCGGGCCTGGAGTCTGGTCCCCCCGGCCCCCAGCCGCGTGGCCTACTCCCTGGCGCGCAGGTGGACTGAGCGGTACAGACACAACGCGCGGGGCAGAGCGCCCCTCCCCGACCCCGGCAGAGACCCGCAGCAGACCTAGGCCAGCCTTCGGGGAAGAAGGCAGGGACATCAGGAGGGAGGGGACGCCTGTCCTCACCGAGTCCTGAAATCAGTGCTGGAGGAGCAGGGAGGAGCCTGCAGGGGCCGAGGCGGGGGTGGGGGTGGGG
>NW_006300048.1:3556709-3558901 GCF_000327345.1 Myotis davidii | reverse complement strand
AGAAGGATTAGGGATCTGGCCTGTTAGGAATTTTAAACTGCAGCGAGCTGGCGCCCCAGGACTCCCCTGCCGCCCACCACTGCTCTCCTGAGCACCAGCATGAACATGCTGAGATGTTTACCTGCGTGTCCGTGTCTGGTGTGTGTGTGTGTGTGTGTGTGTGTGTGTGTAAGCGGAGGGGGGGGGCGGCCCTCTCTCCTGCCTCAGATTGGAGACCTCGAGGGTTGTCAGGTTTGTCAAATAAAAATGCAGGGCGTCCAGTTAAGTTTGCATTTCAAATAAACAATGAATAAAAGTTCAGTATAAGTATGTCCCATATGTTGCATGGGATATACTTATACTGAAAATCTTATTAGTTATTTATCTGAAATGCAAATTTAACTGGACGTCTTGTGTTTTTTACCCCCTAACAGCCTTAGCATCACCGCAATGTCTAATTCGTGTCGGCAACACATTGAGGACTTCTGGAGAACTCAGCGGGGCTGTACTTCCGCCCTCAGACTAAGTTTGGTGAAGCCGGAGGGTTTTGATGGTGAGACATATCTCATCAGAGTAGGAGCTTCCTGCGGAGGGGGCGGGCTGGGTTTCAGATTAGAGCTTGGAGGTCAGTGTCTGGGTCTCCTTTATCATCCTGGGGTTCCCTGGGGCAGAGTCAGGGTGCTGCTGGGAGAGCAAGTCTGTCTCCTTTCCTCCCCAAGGCAGGTGGAGGCCCCGCCCCCTCTGTGTAGCTCCCTGCCTACAGGGGGCGCTAGGGGCCCAGAAGATTGCCCTACAGAGGGATGGGTGGTGTTCCTATTTCTCAGGACTCAGGGCTGCAGGTTGTTTGGGGTTGATACACCTGGGGACGTAGGGGATGGGATCCCCATCCCGTGTGGCTCCTGACGTGGTCCTGGCCCTTGATCTGGCAGTGGAGGCCGGGCATGCCCGGGCCAGAGCTGTGGCCAGCACGTAGGAGAAGCTCCAAGTCTGGTTACTATCGGTGTCTGCCAGGCAGGGACAGTGTGGCTCTTGGTACCGACTGACCCTGCCCACATCCTCTCTCCCCATAACTATGGCAGCCAAGCCCCCGACCTCCATCAGCTTCCCTAATCCCCACTGCCCAGGCTTCACTGGGGCTGTTCTCTCTGCCTTTCTTCCCGCCCCTCCTCCAGGGCTGCTAGAGGCATCCCAGCTCTGGATGCGCTGGCCTGCAGCAGGTGTGGCCTCGTAGGCTGCTGTCTGTGCGTCTTCTGGTGTTAAAAGCCCTCCATCTATTCCCCCCTTCTTCACCACCCTGGGCCACAGGGGCCAAAGATGGGACAAAGGCAGGGGTGGGGAAGATGGGAAAGTGAGGGGAGTGTAGGTGGAGGGGGAGCAAAGACCCCTCTGCCACCCTCTCCCCCTCTGCCTTCTGGAGCCCCTTCCCAAACTCCCTCGGGGCCTCTGAACTCGGCTCCCTTCAGCTGAGGGAATTCCCAGAGAAGCCCTTTCCCACGGTTGCAGCCTCAGCACCCCCCACCCCTTGCTCCTTTGGCCACAGCTCTGCAGAGCGCAGGCCTGGCCCGCCCGTCTCTGCAGGACCCCCTCCTTGGGCTGGGGTGCCTGTTCCTGAGCCAGTGGCATCATCACCCCACTCCTCAGGCCGCCCAGTCATCAGATCAGCAATTAGCAACTTCCTCTCTGCGGCATGAGGCCACTGAACGTCACCGCCCCTCCCCCCACCAGCCACAGCGCAGCGGGAATGCTGGGGGGGGGGTGCCCTCCACCCTTTGTAGTCAGTCCAAGTCTTGGCACTCCCCCCACCACAAACTGCTGAGTTCTGGGTTAATGACCCTCCCATCTAGGGAGCTGGGTGCTCCCTGAGGGCGGGAAAAGCCTCCCTCCCCTCCCTGTCACCCCATCCCATTGAGTAAGGACACTCCCGCTGTGGGGTGGGGCCATGCCATGCCGGCTCAAGGGCACGGGCAGCACCCGCGGGCGGGGCTTGAGACTCAGGTGTCTGCCCCAGTCACAGGCGGTTTTCAGCAGGTTCTCACGTGGGGCCCAGGAATCTGTGAAATGAGGGCGGAGGCAGTTACCTGGTGAGGCTGGGGAAACGGGAAAGCCACTCGACAGACACCCAAACAAGCAGGGGGCAGGCTCTTCACAAACACCCACAGGGGCTCCCTCACCTGAGCCTACCCACGTGTCTCAGGTAGGCGAACACTCACAGG
>NW_006300048.1:3552182-3556693 GCF_000327345.1 Myotis davidii | reverse complement strand
CGCACAAACCCACCGACACACTCAGAGAGACAATAAGCTTGCTGCCACACCGGAAACTAGTACTCCACAGAGGAGCCAGGGGGTGGGGCGAGAGGAGAGACCACCCCTAACCGGTCCCCTGCACCCCCACCCCCACGGCCAGGGGGTCACCCTGGGGAAGCCGGCACTGCGATGGTGTGCAGGACGGTGTGCGGGACGGTGTGTGGTGGCAGGTTGGCTGCAGTGGGAGCAGCCGTGGTCTGGGTCTGGAGAATGGGGAGACTGCAGATTTTCAGAGAAAATAAAAATGTTCCAACAACTATGAATAACTATGTGTAATCCTAGGCAGATCATTTAACTCCTTAGGGCCTCAGTGATGGCATCTGTCAAAGGGGATGATGAGAACAGCTTTTAAACATGGCTGTGAAGTTTAAATGAGATAAGCGGCTCAGAGCAGACCTAGAGCTGACATCACTAGTGAGGAGCCCCTCCCAGTGCTCTGTTGCTGGGTGTGGGTTTGCCTAAAAGAGCTGCCCTGGGGAGGCAGGCAGCCCTCATCATCCTGGGCCTTACCTGGCCAGGTGCTCCCCTCTGTCTTTCTCCGTTTCCCGGGGTCCAGCCCCAGCCCAGGCGTGGACAGTGATCGGGTGCTACTCTGGATTGGCCCGGGAGTGGGGCCTGGGAGGGGCTGGCTACCTTCCCACCCCCACCTGGCAGACACAGCAAGTAGTTTAGTGCTGGCTTCCAGTCCCTGAGGGGATGAATCAGCCAGCATCTCCCAGTCCAGGCAACCGGGGTGCAGGGGAAGGGAGACTGGGTGGAAGGACCTTCCAGGAACGTTCCTGGAAGAGGACCTGGGAACAGGCGCTGCCACCAGAGAGCCACTGCCTTGGCCTCCCAGTCAGTGCCCAGCTCAACAAACAGCCTTATTCTTGCTCCTCGCAGCTCACTCCCAGATTCATGGGGCAAGGCCGCCCGCTGGCCCCAAGCCCCTCGTTAACCACGGAAGGGAGTCAGGCCTGCTGAGACCATGCTGCCTCATCACCCTCCTCAGCCTGTGCCATAGGGTGTGTGAGCCACGGGCAGAAGGGCACATGCACGCTTCCTCATATATATGTGCCCACAGCCGCATAGCACATCCTTACAATCACACACACACACACACATGCACTCACTCAGTCCTCCTTCACACCTATACACACCCACATAGACACTCATGTACACCCACAAACGAACATACAAAGTCATAATCACTGTTGTGTTCACAGTGTTGTGGGAACACTGTGCATTGTGTTCCCTTAAAGATATGTTGAAGTCTTCAACAATCCTATATAATAAAGAGGTCATATGCAAATTAACCCTCAGGCCCTCACAAAGATGGCTGCCTACCACCAGGCCTGCAGGGGGGTTAGTGAGGGACGCCAAACGACTGAACAGCAGGCTGTGAGGGGCGACCAGGCAGGCAGGCAGGTGAGTGATTAGGAGCCAGCAGTCCAAGATTGTGAGAGGGATGTCCGACTGCTGGTTTAGGCCTGATCCCTAGGATCTGACAGTTGGACATCCCCTGTGGGGTCCCAGATTGGAGAGGGTGCAGGCTGGGCTGAGGGGACCCCCCCATTTCGTGCACCAGGCCTCTAGTAAAAATAATAATAAAAAAATATATGTTGAAGTCCTCAGTACCTGGAAATGTGACCTCAGTTGGAAATAGGGTCTTTGTCGATGAAATCAAGTTCAAATGGGATCTTACTGGCTTAGAATGGGTCCTAAGTCCCATAACTGGTGTCCTTGGGGGAAAGAAAGATTTGGAGACACAGAGATATGGTGACACACAGAGAAGGCCTTGTGAGGGAGGGGGCAGAGATTGCAGTGATGTGTCTACAAGCCAAGGAACCCCAAGGATGAGGGAGAGAGGCATGGGACCAGCTCTCCCTCGGAGCTTCCGTAGGAGCCATGCTTGCTGACACCTGGATTTCCAGCTTCCGGCCTCCAGAACCGTGAGAGAACACATTTCTGTTGTTATAAGCCACTGAGTCTGTGATAATTTGTTATGGCAGCCGCAGGAAATGAATATAAACACACACACACACACACACACACACACACACACACAGAGGCTGGCTCGAGGCTCGGTGATGAGGTTGGAGAAGTTCCTCTTGGGGGCTTCTCTGTCTCTGTCCTCCTCTCCTGTGACTGGCTGGGTGGACCCAGAAAACTCATGACCCCAGGGAGCAGCTCAATAGCCTTTACCTCCCCTTTCTTCCCTGGAGCTCTGGAAGGCAACCCCTCGGAGTCTGCTCTCCAGCGTGGGGTACCATGTTGACGTGCACAAAAGATATGTATGAGTATGGCTGCTCTAGTCATATTAGTTATGACTGGAAACAACCCCAATGTCCATCAGAGGAGACTAGATAAATAAATCGTGGCTCAGCCAATGGGAAGCCACTCAGCCACGGAAAGGAAGAGCTGGTGTTGCAGGAACAGCCGGGGCGAGCCACACGGACCTCACGCCAAACACACGGGGCCAGACACAGAGAGGGCCCACGCGAGTGCATTTGTAGGTGGGCCAGTCTGTGGTGATACAGGTCAGAATGATGATCACCTCTGGGGGGCAGGATCGACAGGAGGGGCTTACGGGAGCCTCCCGGGGTGCTGGTGTACTCAATGTTTGATGTGGGTGGTGGCTATATGGGCATATTCATTCATACAGATTCACTAAGCTGCACCCTTGACAGCTGTTCAATTTGGTGCACAGGCCTTACACCTCAATAAGAAGTAAATGTAAAAAACTGGGTTTCCAGAGGTCAATGGCCAGGAGGCCCTGGATAGCATCTTCCGGACGTGTGGCTGCAGGGCCTGCTTTGTCCACGGCTGCACCCGTGTCCTCAGGCCTGGGGTCACTTGTGTGACTGACTTTCCAAGATATTTGTTGACTGTAAACATTGACCTTGGTGCTGCCTGTGGAGACCTTGGGGTGTCAAAGCAGCCAGCCCCTCCAGAGACGACCCATCTCTCAGTGGAAATGGGGGGCACACAGGATCTTACTGCAGTATACTTCCCCAGTTAAAAACCAAATGTGCTTGTGTGGCTCAGTGGTTGACCTTCGACCCATGAACCAAGAGATCATTGGTTTGATTCCCGGTCAGGTCAGGGCACATGCCTGGGTTGTCAGTTCAATCCCCAATAGGGGGTGTGCAGGAGGCAGCCGATCGATGTCCTCTCTCATTGACGTTTCTCTCTCTCTATCCTTCTCCCTTCCTCTCTCTCTCACAAAAATAAAAGTCAACAAAAACATATCTAAAACACACAAACAAAAACCCAAATGCAATGATTTCTTCCATGAAAAGCCTGCATTGAAGAAGAAGAGTGGCCTTTATTCAGCTTGTCCTATCTGCCAGGCATTCACTCATTACCTTTGAGGGACATGGCAGTGTTGCCATGTCACAGACCGGAAAACTGAGGTTCTGAGGTGTTGAGTAAATCCCCAAGGTCACACTGGAAACTCAACAGATGGTATTTGGCACAACATTTCCATCAGACAGGGGCTCCCTGAGGGCAGGGCGGTGTCCCCCTCGCTGTGGGCTCAGGAGGCGTATGCAGGGGCAGCACACAAGCCGCTTTCCTGGAATGGCTGGGAAGGGGCTGCTGAGCTGGCCACCCTGCTCCTTCGCATCCCGACTCACCCCTACGCCTCGCTCAGGGCTCTACTCACAGGTGCGCCATCGTTTGGGACCTTGGATCTGGGGGGTGAGGGAGGGAGGTGGGGGATCAGATGGACCTGTCTCTGGTGGCTGTGCTGGGATCAGTGCTGGAGGCCCCCACCCCGTCCGCCCTTCCTGGCCTGGCCCAGTTGGAGTCAGCACCACCCAGCTGAGCCGTGTCCTGAGCACTTCCAGGACCAGGTGCTCTCAGCCTGCCCACGCCTTGCCAGCAGCAGCGGGTCATATGATGGCTGAGGTGGCAGGTGTAACAGGAGCTGCATCCTGACTTTCCCTCCTCCCCCGCGGGATCCTGTGCTGAGATTAAGGAGTCATTCCTCTCCCCCATGGCACTGTCCTAGGAAGAAGGGGCAGAAGCCTAATGAGGTCAGAGCCGCGGGTGGGGCAGTGAGAGCAGTGAATTTAGGCCTTGGGTACTAATGAGCTGCAGAGGGAAGTGCCTGGCAGGGAGGCCACCATCCCCTGAGGCCAGAGCACCCCTCACACTCAGTCTTCCCCTACAACACACACACATCACCCAGGACACTCAAGGACACACACAGAACATGCTCACTGGCAGCTGAGACAAGGTTTACACTCTTTTAGGTTCGCATGTCTGCACACCCACCCATGCACACAGGTACCCACGCATGCTTGCAGCCCTGTGTGTGCGTGCGCGCACACACACACACACACACACACCCCACCCGCCCTGTTGGCTATTCCTTCTCAGCCTCCAGAGTCTGTGGCTGAAGCAGAGGGAGCACTGGGGTGCAGGAGGAGGGGGAATGTAATCTGGGGGCGACAGGGCATTTGCACCACCTGCCCTAAGGGCTC
>NW_006300048.1:3551414-3551986 GCF_000327345.1 Myotis davidii | reverse complement strand
CCCCAAACCAAGCCTTCCTCTGACTCCAGGGCTATTTCTCACCCTGACTTCATCCCCCTGGTGTGTGGGGCTCCTGCCAGGCTCCACTGGCTCTGCCCAGCAGGCCCGCTGTCACCTGGCAGCTGGCATCTGCCCTGGCTGCCACCCAGAGAAGGTCACAGGGAGCCGGTGGTGGGGCCAGGATTAGAACTGCTTCCTTTGTCATCCACTCCCGCCACTCCCCGCTCCCCCAAACCGAGGACGGCTGAGCCTGCCGTGTTGGGAATGCAGAACGGCCTCGCCACCACCCATGACATCCTGACGCTGCCCTGGCACCCCACTCCGAGTGGGGAGGAGCCCTGAGGGCAGAGAGCCTGGGCCAGCTGACCGGTCCTGTGACCTTGGGCCCTCAGGAGGTGGCCTGTGGGTGGCTCACTGACACCCTTGATGAAATGGGGGTAAAGATGCCCACTTGAAGGCAGCTGTGAGGATGAGGCATGTGTGCGGCTGGTGTAAACTGTTAAGGGCTGTGCAGAACTGCAAAGCAGATGGTATTGATGTCTTTGCCTCTATCACTCACCCCTTCCCACCTC
>NW_006300048.1:3528479-3536575 GCF_000327345.1 Myotis davidii | reverse complement strand
GCCTTGGCCAGCTGACCGGTCCTGTGACCTTGGGCCCTCAGGAGGTGGCCTGTGGGTGGCTCACTGACACCCTTGATGAAATGGGGGTAAAGATGCCCACTTGAAGGCAGCTGTGAGGATGAGGCATGTGTGCGGCTGGTGTAAACTAAGGGCTGTGCAGAACTGCAAAGCAGATGGTATTGATGTCTTTGCCTCTATCACTCACCCCATTCCCACCTCATCTCCGCCACCATCACGAACACCTCCACGGCAACACCGCCTACTCCTCACCATCACTTCCTCTGTCAGCCCCTTCACACTGCTCTCCTTGTCCACACGTCCATCACCCCAGCTCCTCCTGGTGACCACCACTCAGTCCTTCCCGGAGCACTTATTCAGCACCCACTGTGTTCACGGTCACTCTACCCTGCACGATTCCAGGCACTCTGTACCCCGTGGCTTAGCTTCGCCTGCTTCCCCCTGGTGGCTGTGTGTGTGTGTGTGTGTGTGTGTGTGTGTGTGTGCGCTCACACTCACACCATCTAAATAGTCTGTAAAGTCAGTCTCCACCCAGATCTCCTACACATAGCAGAGGGGCTCGGGCCCTAGTCCTGGCTCTGCCTCTTTCCAGCTGTGTGACCTGGGACAAGTCACTTCACCTCTTTGGACCTCAGTCTTCCCAACTGTAAACTGGATTAATAATAGAGTTAATGATAGTTTCATAGAATGGTTGTGAGGATTCCCTGAAATAGTGTATATGCAGGATAGCACTTAGAACAGAAGCAGACACATAACTGTGCTTGATAAATGTTGGCTACTGTTATTATTATTAGTAGTAGTAGTTCTTCCTACCACTAGTTTTGACACAGGGCTTTGCATTGCCAATAAAAATAAATACATTCATGATACACTCCAACTTTCCAATATAAACATCTTGGGAGGGAAGAAAGGGTTGAGCCATTCTGAGAACTGTGTGGACCCCTGCCTGCTCCCAGAAGGCGCCTGAACTCCCCGGTGAGGGATGGGCAATGGCTGGGAAGGACCATGCAGGGAGGTGGGAGCCAGGCAGAGCTCAGTGTGAATCTTGAATTCACCAGGCGAGCAACCATGGGTGAGTCATCACTTAACCACCTCCAGCCTCAGTTTCCTCATCTGTCAAGTGGATCACCGAGCGGCTATCATCACTGTTGATGTTGAACCCAGAAGGCAGAGGTAGCTGTGGGCGGGACGCAGGGCTCTGAAATCCTTTGGGCCTTCAACTTTGCACGCGCCCAGGGGACGCTCCTGGGGGAACTTGCTTCCCAGAGCAGACGAAGATGCTGAGTGACGGGACGTGCTCAGGAAAGAGACCCTGGAGAAGTTCCAGGGACAGCATTAACGAAGGTTGACGCAAGCGAGGGCCGGGTTGACGGGACCGGCGAAGGCACTGAGGTCTGAGCTGGGATCCTGGAGCAGGTGGGGCCAGGGGCCCTCACTACAAGCTCACTACAGGCTCCCACGGGTACCGAGGAGAGGTGGGCTGCTGGGACATGGCGGGAAGGGTGGCCTGGGAGGCTCGGAGGCTTTCCCGGGGTCCCCAGTACATGGACATCCACACAGCTGCAGCCACCTGAACATTGCCTCCACCCTCCTCCTCGGGGGCGCCCTGGCCGTGAACCCCCAGGGAATAAACAGGGGCAGCAGCCAGCTGACTGGTGTGTACTCCCAGCCCCCACAATGTAAACTACTGGGTCATATTTATGTTGTCTGGGCCTGGGCCCGGTCCCCTGCCCAGCTCAGAGAGGTCACGCCACACCTGACGTTACACATGCAGAGTAGCCGGATTCCTCCACGTGGTGGGGATGGTGGGTCAGGAAAAGGCCGGTGCGGAGGACAGTAGGGGACAGAGACCAGAGAGAGCTGGAAAGGGAGAAAAGAGCCACCACTGAGCACTGAGCCTGCTCCTGGAGCTGCAGCTCAGAAGCCTAGCACAGCCTGGCCTGGGCAGACCTGGGTCACTGTGCGGCCTTCCAGGGCCAGTGGCGGCCCCAGACTCCCAGGTCACGGAGCCCAGGACTCTGCCCAACCCACAGCTGGCCTGAGAACTGGCCCACTGGGCCTTCCTTCGGTTTACTTTTCACTCCCCTCTGCGGGCACTGTGCCAAATCTCTTGCACACATTATCTCATTTAAGCTCTGCCACCCGCCTGGGGCTGGAGCTGCTGCTGTCCTCATGACCCTGTGGAGCACAGGAGGGCTGGAGAGGGGGGCGGGTAAGTTAGCAGCCTGAGGCGATGGAGCCTGGATCTGTGACCAGAGCATCTCTGCACTTACCAGGCAGGCACTGTCCTGGGGGAGGCACGGGGGCAAAGTGACACCAGAATCACCACTAGAACCCAGGGCTTTTGAGTCCCAGGTCAACTTTCTTCCCACTGTACCTGGACCTTCCCTCAGCGGCTACAGTCTGAGGGGGAGACACAGCTCTGTCTGCAGGGAGCCCCAGGCCACAGGAAATTACTGACTGGCCACAGCACTGGGGAGGCAGGTGGAGCCAGAGGGCTGCCTACAGCTGGAGTCAGTGTGGGGAGACTCCGTGAGGGAGGGGGCTGGCAGCCCCTGGCGGAAGGAGGAGCTGGGCCAGTGGTGGGCAGCTCCTGGTGGCCTGAGCCGCGTCCCACTCTGCCCTGATTAGGAAACAAGGCTCCGCTGCCCCCGCCCCACCCCAGCCCCGGGTGGGCCTGCGTCCTGCCCTGCACCGCCTGCTGGGAGGGGCGGGAGGCATGCGGCCCTGTGACAGGCACTCAGCTGGGAGCAGAGCACGTCTCAGGAATGACACCCAGGAGGGAAGGCTATTTTAATCTGGAAACTTGCCTGTTTCAACTCCCCACCCCAAATAACTTGGCTCCCCAAGGAACTGCACCATCGTGGGCTGCCATCAGCCTGATGGAGCACTTCAGCCCCTGAACCCCCACTGTTCTGAGAGGGGACTCCCGCCCATGGAGCCCTTCCATCTGGGCGGTGTCTCCCCCGGAGACCCCCGGCTTCCTCAGGGCAGAGGCTGTCTCTCATCAGATTAGGAGGTCCTGAAGTGCAAAGGTCATCTCTCCCCATTCACACCGGGGCTCCCCAGAATATTCGGGTCCCTGGGACCGGTTTCTCTGAGAATTAGGGGATGGGTGGGTTCCAGGTGGCCCTTTCCTCCCTTCTGGGATGTATTAGAAGGAAGCCTTGTGATGGAGAAACTGGATCGCTCCCCTGCCCCCCTCTCCTCCCCCATGGCCACAAGTGCATTTGGCTGATGGGCCCATGTGGGGCCTAGGTCATACCTGGCAGCACCAGGCTGCCCCGCTCCTGGAGGGTTCACATGTCCCAGCACCAGCCAGCCACCTG
Source organism: Myotis davidii (assembly GCF_000327345.1). Classification (NCBI taxonomy): domain Eukaryota; kingdom Metazoa; phylum Chordata; class Mammalia; order Chiroptera; family Vespertilionidae; genus Myotis; species Myotis davidii. The sequence continues at coordinate 3,533,228 of NW_006300048.1, read as the reverse complement.
CTGCCGCCTGCCTCCCAAAATAGGAAGCGCTGGCCTTCTCCCGTTACCAGCCGCCCGCCCCACTGCCCTTGTCCTCAGGAAGGGGCTCTTGCTCGTCCTGGCCCTGCTCCTCTGAGGAGAAGATGGAGAGGGTGGGCCCCAGTCCCGACTGTCCTCAGAGCAGGATGAATGCATGTAACCAAAGGGGGGTGCTCTGCTCCTGGGCTGGTACCAAATGGGAAGTGGGCCCACCAAGGGCAGTGTCCTTGTAAGGAAGCAGTAGCTGCTGGTCCTGTTAAAAGGGCCCTGTAGCCCCCAACCTCCTCTCCTCCCCAGCACCCAGCACAACCCCTGGCATGGCATAGGGGCTGAGGGGGTGTCGCGGGCCCCAGGAATATCATCAATTACTGCTGATGGAGGGCAGAGAAATGGAGGCTCAGAGTTTGAGAAGACAACCCCCTCCACACACATTCAGCCTCCCCTCCATTCACTCGCAGCCATTGTAACTGAACGTGTACTGTGTCTCCGGCACTAGTCACCATGCTTAATCCTCACAGCACCCTGTTAACAGCAGTGTGGCTGTACTATCACCTGCAGAGGGAATGAGGCCCAGAGAGGTTAAGTGACTTGCCTAGGGTCGCAAGGCAAGGAAGTGGGAGAGTCGGTATTCGAACCCACATGAGGACATGTGTTTTCTTGTTCTTTTTTCCCCTTGTATTTTAATGTTTTGTTAATTTAAAAGTTTACCCAGAAATTTTTTTTATTGATTTCAGAAAGGAAGGGGGAGAGAGAGAGAGAGAGAGAGAGAGAGAGAGAAACATCAATGAGGAGAGAGACTCATTGATCGCCTGCCTCCTGCATGCCCCCATTGAGGATCAAGCCTGCAACCCTGACATGTGCCCTAACTGGGAATCGAACGTGACCTCCTGGTTCATAGGTCGACACTCAACCACTGAGCCACGCCGGCTGGCGATCATAAAAAAAACTTTACACATTCAGACAAGTAGAGAGAATAGGACAAGGAACCTGCAAGTACCCATTTTCAAGATAGAACAAAGAATGTCTTGCCAGATTTGCTTCATTTTTTTATTTGTGATGAAATAGTTTGAAATAAATTATAGACTTTATGACATGTTACCCTTTATCACTCGAGAATGCATCTTTAAAAAATCAACAACAAATTTTCTATATAAACCTGCATGCCATTCTCACACTGAACAAAATAACTGGCTGCTATCACCTAAGGCGGAGAGTGTGTGAATCCCTCCCCGCATCGAACAGTCTTCCCTGGATATGCCACTCAGCACACTGCCCCTGAGGGGTGAGTTGACCGGGTTTGGGGAAGGGGGGGCGGTCTTTGCCAGCCTCTGTCCCTTCCTCCTCTTTTCGCTATTGCTGGGGGCAAGGTTTCTAGACAGGAGAACAATAAAGATGAGGGACCTGGTGGTGGTGGAAGCTGTGAGGGACACTTAGGAGAGCCCCTGGCCTCCGGGGGTGGGGATGGAGGGATGAGAGGGGCCAGGGGCTGGCAGGAGGGATCTCAGCAGGGGCTCCAATGTAGGGGTCTTCCTGCCAGGGCCTGGGCTGTCCCAACCCAGGGGGCCTTGGGCCTGGAGCCCCTCCCCGCCAGGTCCCCACTCCACTCTGGGCACACAGACCAGACAGCGCATGGGCCCGCCTCAGCCCAAACAAGAGCTGGAGGAAGGTCAGCTTATCGGCCTCCCTGCTCCCTCGCCCCTGGGCCTGCCTTTCACACTCTCAGTTTCGGGGTGAGGGAAGGGGTGGCTGGGATAGGGCACGGGCACGCCTGCATGGAGAACCCGCTTCTCAACAGGCTTCCGGGAGAGCCAGGGCCCACAGGCGACAGTGAGGGGCCCGCCCCAGAGGGGGGCTCCCCGAGGACAGAGCTGTGTCCCCTCAGACCCGGGCTCCCTGAAGATCAGCCAACCCCGCCCTCCCCTCACACTGTCACCTCTAAGGCTGCAGGCTGCCCAGGTGGCCGAGTGCGGCTCCCTGAGGGCACTACCCTCTCTGAGGACCCCCCAGCTCCTCACGCCCCGGTGCCCAGGGAAAAGCTGAGAAGGGAAGTGAGTGGCCTTCACTTTGCTGAGTGGGGAGCAGATGGGGGACAGTCTGGCTGGAGCCCACTGCCTGGTGGGAATGAATGGGCTTCCCATAGGGTTTGGGTGTGACGGCGGGCGGGGGGGGGGGGGGGGGGGGGGGCAGAGGTGGAGGGGCGCCTCCCCTAGGGCTCCTCCTTCCTTCTCTAGAACACCCCACCTGCCCCTCACACGACACAGTCCCAGGCTGGGAGGGCCTGCCACGCCCGGAGTGAGGGGCTCAGGAGCCGGGAGGTGGATCTTGAGGGAGCCTGGTGGCCCTTGAGAAAGCCCCTCCCCCTAGTCCCCAGCCCCCGTGGGGACTTGCAGGGCAGGAGCAGGAGGAGGGAGGCTGAGCTTTGGGAGGGGCTGGGTGGCCAGGGCAGGACAAGCTCCTGGGAAGACGTGGGCCAAGGCTGCCAGATAAGGGGAGGGGGCACGAGAAGGATGGGGGCCATCAGGGGTCCACCCAGGGCCAAAGCTGAGGTCACAGGGCCACTGCCTTCAACCTGATCCCAGGAACCGGTCCCGGCAGGTCTCACTCCCTTCCTCCCGGGGCCCCATGCACCCACCCCGGCGCTCAGCTCTGAGGGCCCAGCTGTCTCCCAGGCCTGGACGGCGTGTGACCCTCCACTTGCCCTTTCCCAAAGCACTGCCGCCAGGCCTTGCATGCCGCAGGCGCACACTGAGGCCCGCCGCTGGGTGGACCTAAACCGAACCCTCGGCAGCGCTGGTCTGTCTTCAGCCAAGTGGTCAGAGAAATGACCGTCAGCACTTCCCAAAGGAGGGCCCCCCGCCCCGCCCCTCTGTCCATCAGTCCAACCACTCTGTTCCCTGTGGAGGCGCAGGAACGCAGCGAGCAGCTGGGGCTCAGAACCCCATCCCGGGGCCTGAGAGCGGAAAGGAGCCCCAGCCTGAGGGGGACACGGCCCTGTCCTCAGGGAGCCCCAGTCTGAGGGGGACACAGCCGTGTCCTCAGGGAGCCCCAGTCTGAGGGGGACATGGCCCTGTCCTCAGGGAGCCCCCGTCTGAGGGGGACACGGCCGTGTCCTCAGGGACCTCGCAGTCATTAGGGAGACCTACCCTTCCAGCCAGCACTCATAATCAGTCACAGGAGCACTGAGAGTTGGGGACTAGACGGGCTAGTGCCTAGGGCCCTGGGGTAGACGCTTCCAGAATCCTGTCCTCAGCCGGGGCGGGGTGAGGTGAACCCTGGGCAGCCTCTGGCAGGCTAGATCACACGGAGCTGATACAGGAAGCGGGGCCTCCCTCTTCAGCTCTTGGAGATGTTTTGCTGGGAGAGCCGAGCCCCGCACCTGAGCACCCAGGGCCTGTCACGGACGGTCTTTCCCCACCATTATGTCCGCTGAGCCTCACACAGCCACAGGCATCGTGCAGCCCGTTTTGCAGATGGGGAGACTGAGGCTCAGCAGCTCGAGAGGATGCCCGAAGCCCCGAAGCTAGGAAGGGACAGAGGCCCAGCTGTGCTTGGCTGCAAGTTGTATGTTCTTTTCAGAACCCAACAGGGGCGGGGGCTGCCCCTCTGCTCCCCTGGGGACAGAGCTCCACCCAGGCCGCACTCCCTCTCAGCTCACAGTCCACTGGGGGGTCAGCGGTGAGGTTTCTGGAGGTCTGAATCTTGGGGCCCTTGGGAAATGCCCTGTGGATACTGGGGAGATCTCGCGGAGGGGTGAGAGGCAGGGGAGGGACGGGAGGAGAGAGGAGACTTCGCTGGTCACCATTGTGCAGTGGTTGGGGGCCGCCTGGAGGAACAGAGCAGCAGTCTCAGCAAACAGCGTCGGGCGGGCTCCGTGACCAGCGGGCTCTGCAAACGGACTCTCCCCATCGGCAGGCCCCACACGGGCCGTAGGCGTGAGGAGCACCATGGAGGGGACCGCCTGTGGCCCAGCAGCCCTGAGGGAAGTTCTGCTCCCCTCAGAGGGGGAGGCAGTGATTGGTCCCCAAAAGAGGTTCCGCCTTTCTGAGGGCGTCCTGGGGGACAGACAGCCTTCTCCCCTCCTCCCACAGCTCCTCCAGTGCCCTCTGCCCAGCGCCCTTCCCTGAGCCAGCTACAGAGGTGCCAGAGCAGGGGGACTATGAATGGGTAGTCCAGGGGGGATAGGCTGGGGGAGTAGGCCTGGGGGACAGGGAGGCTCTCGCTCGTGGGAGCTGGGCTGGGGTAGTTCTGGTCCCAGGTAGCCATGGGAGAGGCTGCAAGACCAAGTGCCTCAGCCCATGGCCCCTCTGAGCTCCAAAATGTCTCAGCCTGTCCACCTCAGCCCTGGGGATGGGGGGAGGTGGGCGGGGGCGGGGGTGGGGACACTGGCTAGGAAGCCAGGACCAATAGGAGGGGAAAGTGAGACAGATCCTTAAACAGCCAAGCACTTTACAGCCAGCTAGCAAATCGCAAAACCCCATTTCCCTAACCAGGGACTCTTAGAAGTAAATGGTTTACACTTCGCCTCACCAACCAGAGAGCAAACAGCTTGAGTCACGCTCCTCAGGGAGGGAGGTAACAGAAATCCAGCCAGTGCCACTGGTGCCAGCCACACCCAGGGGCGGATGAAGTCAGGGGAAGAAGCCTCATGTCAGCATCAGCTGATGGACATTTTATTGAGATCCTCCCTCAAACTCCCCTCGACTCCCAGGCTTTACAGCACTCAGGCCGACG
>NW_006300048.1:3522376-3528417 GCF_000327345.1 Myotis davidii | reverse complement strand
CCCCCCCCCCCCCCTGCATCCCAGCGGCACCTTTGCCTTCTCTCTCCTCAGCTCCCAGGCCCTTCTTTTGCTTCTGTAACGTGTCTTCCAGCCCAACTGGCTCCTTCTACTCCCTTGTAACTTTCTAAATAAACTTTCTCTTATAATTTGAGTTCTTGGCTCTGAATTGTTCTTTGCCGAATTCAAGAACTAAGGCCCATTTTTGCCGCCAGCACTACCCGTAACAAGAGCAGCAAACTTTTCCAAATGGAAAATGACGAAATCTTTCTGGAAGGCTGACTTTCCCAGGCTCTGGTGGGTACAGCGGGAAACCTGAGCCCCGTGGCAGGCAGGGGGTCCCCAGGCAGGGGGTCCTGGGAAGCCGCTCCAGAGCTGCCGGTATCCACACGGATGGCTCCCCGCCTGCCTTCCTTCCTTCCTTGAGCTCTTTGAAGATCACCGCAATGAGGCCTGTCGCCTTAAGTGGTACTGCAGCCTGTCCTCCCTCCCTCCCCCCTCCCGGCACCCCTTCTTCGGTCTCCAAATCTCTCATCGTCTCCTAATACCTTTGTCGTGTGTTGAAGGGCAATGCCCAAAAGATAAGTCCCTGTCTGTCCCCCTGGGGCTGTGAATGTGACTAGAATAGGACGGTGGTGCTCCCCACCCCAATTCAGAGCCATCTAGAACCCCGGAATTTGACCTTATTTAGAAACAGGGTCTTTGTGGATGCACTTAGGTGAAGGCTCTTGAGATGAGGTCATCCTGGATTCAAACTGGGCCCTAAACCTGGCGACGAATGTCCTTATAAGAAGAGGAGACACAGAGGGATAGAGGGGAGAGGCCGTGCGGAGGTGGAGGCGGGAATCGGAGGGGCGCAGCCACAAGTGAAGGACCCCCAGGAACAGGTGAGAACCCCCCTCTTTGAGCCTCTGGCCTTGCGGACACCTTGCTTTCAGCCTTCGCGCCTCCAGAACTGTGAGAAAATAAATTCCTGTTGTTTTAAGCCACTAAGTCTGTGGCAATTTGTTATGGCAGCCCGGGAAACAAATGCAACACTACAATATGCTAATTACTTTGTTTTATTGTCTATCAGCATCGTCTCCCCCCGCCCCCACTTACTGCCCCCACCTCCCAATCTGACCTCCAAGAACACAGGGATTTTCCCGTATTTTTGCTCACTGATAATTCCCATGCTGACCACAGTGCCTGCTTACAGCAGGTGCCCAATAAATATGTCAAATAGTTGAGTAAATGAAAGCAAGGAATGCAGGAGTGGGTGTGGGGGGATGGCCTGTGGGTCAACATCCGGGCCATCTGAGTCCAGCTCAGTGTGGCGGGAACTCAGCTCCTGTGTAAGGCAGCACCTGGAAGAAGAGGAGAGGGAGACCTGGGAGCCCCTAGGACCCACCCCACAGGACAGATGCTCAGCTCCCCGTGAGGCCTGAGTTTCGTGAGCGAGGCCACTTGGACCGTCCAGCCTAATGCAGCTGATTAAGGGCCTTAATCCCAGGTGAGACCTGGAGAACAGCCAGGACAACCCCAGAACTGTGGGAAACTAGTAAGCCATGTTGTTTTAGGCCGCTAAGTGTGGGAGCGGTTTGTTTGCAGCCATAATAACCTTGGGGAGCTGCATCTCGAAGGTCCTTCTGGCTCTGGTAGGATTTTTGAGAGCTTAAGCTAGAAGTCGGTCCCCTGGGGGGCGTGGAGAGGCACACATTCCAGACTGCAGATCCCAGGTCTTGAGCTGGAAGGACTCTGCAGACTCTAGGATTCCTACCGTCCAGGGAGACCACGCCCAGCCCCTTCTCAGCTCCATCAGCAAGTTTCCCTCTAAGCTCACAGGCCTCCGCCCAGCTTCAGTTCCAGCCCAGCCATCAGGGCCTGGGCAGAAGGCAGGGGCAGAGCCAGCGAAGGTGTCTGGAGCAGCTGATGGCCAGTCCCCTCTCTCTGTGTGCCCCCTGCTCCAGAGGGGCCATTAGTGAAAGGTCCTGTTCCAGAGACGCCCAGAGATGTCAGGAGGTGCCTCGACGCCGAGAGCAGCCAGTCCGACCAGCAGGAGCCCAGCGGGGGCAGGGGGTGCTTGTGTCCTGCTCGGAATGGCCAGTGCTCAGTCTGGCAGCTGGGGACAGAGAGAGCTATGAGACATGGACCCTGGAGAAGACAGCACTGACCTGGTCCCCACTGCAGAGGACAGTGGCCGCCCCTGAGCCTACCGGTTCTGTGTTCCTGCGGCCTGGGCTGTCTTGAAGGGCAGCCCAGGCCTGAGCCTGAGCCCTAGATGCCATGCCCCCCGCCCCCCCCGCCCCCGCTGTTCTGCTGACTGGCCTGGGGGCTGCCTGGGAACGGGGGTCCTCCCCACCTCTGACCTACTTCCTCAGGGTGGTTGGAGTGTCTGCCTAGAACCTGAGCGGTGAGGTGGGACCCTGGAGGTGCCTTGGACTTTCAGGGCCTTATGCCGGGTTTCCCAAGAAACACAGTGCCTGGGCTACCCTGAGCTTGGGAGGCCACACAGGCCCATCCAGGCTGCCTGAGTTACCCTTTGGCCTCTGAAGACCAAGTCCCCACGGCTCCTCCTGGGGGCTCCTGGGCCTCGGGCCACTGCTGTGAACGCAAACAGAACTCCTGCCTCTCCCGCAGGTGATCCGCCACCATCCCTTGCCCCACCTGGAAGCCCCGCCAGGAGTCCTGCGCTGTGGGGCGTGCAGGTGTGTTCTGGCTGGGAAGCTTCCTTCGCTCCTGCAACGGGTGTTTCACAAGGTCTCCTCTGCCCCGGCCACTCCTTTCAGCCCTCGCAGTGGCCTCACCCACCCAGGGTCCGAATACCCAAGCCCTCACTCAGTGGAGGTTCTCCATGTGACCCTGAGCAGGACCATGCCCCTTGTCCCAAGAGGAAGACTAGAAATTTCCTCGGAGCCGGCAGCCCTCCCATCTCTGCCGTCCTAGGGTTCTCTGCAGAGTGGTGCTCACAGGTACCTCCCCCTCCGTGCTGTCCCTCCCCCTCTCCTCCCTCCTCCCCTCTCCTCTCTGAACCTCAGTGTCCTTATCCATTGAGTGGGAGTCATCATACCCACCTTGCAGGGCTGTGAGGGTTAGAGGAGGAGGTGGGAAGCCTGTCTCAGGGACTGAGCAGAGGGAGCCCACAGCTCAGCAAGGGCCAGGCCTGCTGAGGCCTTACTTCTGCAAGTGTGGGCCCTGCAGGCGCTGTCTGAGCCTGCCCTGAGCCTGCGTGCACGCCGCATGCCTTGCACACCTGTTCTCTACACGTGGCAGGTGGGCCTATGTGAGGTGTGTGTTCAACTTGCATGTGACGTGTAGTGTCTGGACGCAGCATGAAGGGGGTGCCGACGACCCTGGGTAAACAAACCTCCTTTCTCCGCTGCAGCACTAACACAGATCGTCCTCCCTTGCACAGTGGACAATGGCTACCTTGTGTGAGTGAGAAGGAAAAGTGGGTACTTGTGATTGCTGATTTGGGCAAGGCCCCAAACAGGCTTGGAAAGGGCCAAGCCCCAGGGGGCCCGGGAAGCCAGTGCCAACATCTGGGGCCTGAAGGTGGGCGGGAGGGTGCCGGGGTCGCGGCCCAGGAAAAGAGCTGAGACACTGAGCACTGAGCAGAGAGAAAGTGGAGGAACCGAAAGAGCTGCTTGAGAAATGAAGTGCGGCTGGCTGGGCAGGAAATAAAGGCCTGCGAAGGCCAGGCTGGGGGAGGGGTGCTGGGAGCAGCCAGGCTCTGCGGGGAGGGCTCTGGCCGCAGTTTCAGGCAGAATGGACTCCGCTTCCTTCCTTCCGGACCAGGCCCCCTGGAGAGGGAAGCACGAAGGAGCGGAGCCAGACTGGCCCTCAGCTGGACAAAGTAGCGAGCTCTGAAACCTCGCTGCGTTCTTAGACTCGCCCACTTCCACGCTGACACCCCAGCTCTGAGCTCTCCCGGCGGCAGGAACATATTTTTCACTCTGAGAAGCTGGCCATGCAGGAAGCTGCTGATGCTGCAGATGCCTGGGTGAGGGCAGCAACATGGAGGCCGAGGCTGGACACTGGGGTCCCGGCTCCTCCCTGTCACACTCTGACTCCGGCCCCGCCGTGGTGACCAGCTCCTCACGGCGCTATGGGCTTCACGCGGTGCGGCCAGCGGGCCCTGCCTGGGCCCGGAGCCTCCGCCTTCTGCCGCAGGACCATGTCCCTTGTCCCAAGAGGAAGACTATCCCTTGTGAGCCACTCAGCGCGTTGGTGTGCGCTCCCGGAGGGAGACCTCTGGGTGTCTTTGCCCAGCGGAGGAACAGAACCCAGTGGGTAAATGTCCCCCTTCTGCCCTCCTGGGCAGACAGTTTCAAGACACATTTCATAAGGCTCTTCAATCGGTCCCTGCAGGCCAGCAGGCACCCACAGGGTGGCTCGCGTGATAAAATATCCTGGTGTTGGCCGATCCCCATTCTCTGTTTCACTCTGTCCCCTGCCCTCCTCCCTCACCCCTGTTCCCTAATGTCACTTCCCAGATAAACTATCTGCACCGCAGCCCAAAGCCCACTCACGCTCCACTTGTAGGGGAAACAGGCTAAAACAGAGGCGCATTCTCAGAAAGAGTCTCGTTCTGGGGACCAGCGAGGAGGGCAGTGGGAACATGGCCTATGGACGATCTTACATTTATAGGAGTAATGGTGTGAGGCACAGCTCCAGGCCGGCCCCCTCCCTAACGATGAGTTGGTATTGGTCTCGCTGCCCCCATGGACTACTGGGCCTGAGCACCTCCCCCAGATCCCGACACCCCTAGGAAGAACCCCAGGCCCGGTGCTCCACATAATGAGCGTATTTTACGCCTCCGGAGCCGAGTCCGTCGCTGGGCCTGTTTGGTAAGCCCTACAGGCTGGGCCCCACCTCCTTCACACGGCCCTTGCTGCCTGCAGCACAGGCCTTCGGCGATTGACCGGCCGGGACCAGGCTCCTGCTCAGGGCTCCTGCAGGTGAGCAGCCTGCCCATGGCACCATCCAGACGGGGGCTGGGGCAGCCCTGCGTTCTTCCTCTGATGCCCGTGGGGCTGGCGTCATGGGAACTGGCTGGGTCAGCCTGGAGCCAGGTCCTAGGAATGCAGGAGTGCTGGGTGGAAGCGGGATTGACCCCGACCCCACTCCAGGGCTAACCCATGTCTCCTCTGACCTTTGAGGCTCTGAGCTCCTCCCCACACCCCGGGCTCTGGCTGGCTGGAGTCGCCAGACCTCTCATCTCCTGGCCTTCACTCCCCACGCGCGCAGCTTCTGGCTGGAGCATGAGGGGAAGCCGCTATCTCCATCCCGAGTTCCTCTTCCTCGTCTCTATAACTTGCCCTACATGCCCCCCAAATCCCCGCACCCCACCCACTGTACTTCTCAAGGTGCTCTGAGTGAATGGGAACCAAGGAACGAGAAGATGGGGAGAGGGAGCCCTTGCCTGGGGGCAGCGTTGGGCTGGAACCTTCTGTAGAACTGACTCCCAGGGGGAGAGCCTCGGTGCTGAGAGGCCTGACCGCTCCCTGCTGCTGTGAGGTTGGGTGGCCCAGGCCCGGGGTTTGACAGCAGTGCCTGCGGTGACTCAAGTCTTCGCTCCTTAGACAAAGGGAAGTGTGGCGTCTGGGCTGCTGGCCACCTCTAAGGGGCTGGCAGGGGACAGGCAGGAAGAGGGGTTGCTCAGGGAAACCTCAGGGTGGGCCCTTAGACCCCACCTGGTCAGGCCCGGAGGAGGCCTGGGGAGGCTCGGAGCAGTGAAAGGTGGTTTCTTGGGTGAAGTCCGGGCCCCTAGCTCCCCTCACTTCCTGTCATTACCGGCCACCAGCCCGAAGCAGGAGCACGCCATCGGTCCGTCACCAGGAGAGGAATGACGACTTGGTTCGGCTGCATCTCAGCTGTGGGAGCGGCCCTCTCTGAGTTTGATCTCAATTTCAAATCTCCTTCAATCCATCTGTTGACCAAAAGAATTTTCTGAGAGCTTCCTTTTTTGCGGGGGGGCGGGGGGTGGAAGGTGGGGGGAGCCCAGATTTGCACACTTTGGGACTTGGTGCTGCCTGAGCTCGGCTGTGCTGGGGTCAGGAATG
>NW_006300048.1:3518372-3522258 GCF_000327345.1 Myotis davidii | reverse complement strand
CAGTGCCTCTGTTGTCCAGCAGCCCCGAGGCGGGTGGAACAGACGGAATCTGACCGCCCTGTGTCCTTCCTACGGCCATCTCTTCACCCCTGTCCATCTCTCTCCACAATCCCACAGCCAGGCATCTCCTCTCTGCCTGAGTCTGTGGCTCCGGGGGCCTCATGGCCCTAACAGCCTCCGCTGCCCCCACTCCCTCCTGGAGGGGACAGCAGGGCCAGAGGTGGGCGGCGTATGTTATTTTCCGTGGGTTTGTGACTTGCTTGGACCCAAGAGAAAGGGGCAGAAGAGACACTGCAAGTGCTGGGCCGGAAAAGATGACAACACTTCCACCCGCTGGCTGGGGCCCAGAGGCTGCCATGCTGTGAGGAAGCCTAAATTTGCCTGTGTGGCGAGATCAGGGGGTGAGGCCCTGAGGCTGTGTAAAGAGAGAGATGCCCAGACAGCCCCTCGCCCGAGCTCTGGCCACGTGGGACTGAAACTGCGGGAGAAAACTGGACCACCCTCCCTCCCCCAGCCCCGGCTGAGCCCTGCCCAGGCCTCTGGCCCGGGCACAGGGAAGCTATAAAGTGACTTGTTGTTTCAGCCACTCCGTTTTGGGGTGATCCATTATGCAACAGTAGATAAGCAGGCCGGTGGTGGGAGCTCCTTGGTGGTGGGTGTGGAAAGCGTGCTTCCTGGCCTGGCATCCAGCCGTCTCTGCCACTCACTGGCCTTGCACGCCTCCAGGCACGTCGCTTCCCCTCTGGGCGTAGTTTTCTTCTCTGAATGGCGAAGGGTCGGGTACCTGTACTCTCAGGCCCAGTTCCCCCACTGCTGGGACAGTCATGAGTTCGGATAATGCGCTTCTCACTGCCCACTGCGTCCTACATGTCAAATCCCCCTCCTCCCTTTGAAAGAGTCAGGCCCCCTGGCACCACCTCCTTTATGAAGCTCCCTGACGTCTCTCTCCCAGAAAACCCAGCCCCTCCTCTGCCCCCACCCACGGAGCCTGGGCCCTGGGCCACGGAGCGTAGGGACCTGGCCTTCCTCTCAGGTGGGTATGAGTCTCCAGGACGGTCTTTCTGCACAGCCTCAGGCACAGTGCCTGGTGCAGAGCTGCCCTCCTCTCTCACCCCTCATTACAACTAGTTAATGAAGGAACAAACGATGTTGGCCATCGCTCTGACTGTCATTATTGAGCACTTAACTATGTGCCAGGTACTGTGCTACCTCTTTCCAAGCATCAACTTATGCAGCCCGGCTGGTGTGACTCAGTGGTGGAGCACTGACCTATGAACCAGCAGATCATAGTTCGATTCCTGGTCAGGGGACACATGCCTGCGTTGCAGACTCAATCCCCAGTGTGGGGCGTACAGGAGGCAGCTGATCAATGATTCTCTCTCATCATTGATGTTTCTGTCTCCCTCTCCCTCTCCCTTCCTCTCTGAAATCAATAAAAAATATATATATTTTAAAAACATACAAAAAAAAGACACACAAAAAAACCCCAGACTTATATAATTTTCATCAGAACCTTGTGAGGTGGGCAGTATTTTCAACCCCACTTTACGGTTGAGGAAACCAAAGCACAGTAAGGTTAAGTAACTTGTCCAAGGTCACAGGGCTTGTCAGTGGCAGAGAAAAGATGGGAGTCCAAGGAGTGTGCCTTTTTTCATTCCCATTTTGTGGCACCTGAGGGCTGAAGAGCTTAAGCAAGCCTCCAAGCCACCGAGCTGGTGAGAGGGCGGAGCTGAGATTTCCATTTGGATCGGTCTGAAAAGGCCTGTGCCCCAGCCACTGGGCTCCCTTCTGTGGCAGGGACTGCGGCGCCTCACTCTATGCAGCCGGTGTGGTCCTGTCCAGCGGAGAGGCAGGCAGGGTACACAGAGACAGGACCACCACCTGGACAGGGGCTGTCGTCCCCTGTCACCTCCAATTTGATGGTGACAATGCAATTCGGGGCCCTGGGGGCCCTGTGCATGAGCAGCCCTCCTGTTCAGTCCTGGGCAGGGCTTCCTTCGCAGGGAGGGCCACAGCTGCCAGGCACGGCCACCCTCTCAGCTTCTCTACCCTCTTTTCACTTTCCCTCTAACCAGACGTGACCCCTCTTAACTCACAGGGTGTGTGTCTCCTCTGGGCTATCTGAGGACACTTTGGCCCAAGAGGGGTCGGTGACTCAAACAGGGTCTCCGGTGGGGCCTGGAAGGGCAGGGGCCTGCCTGGGCTGCACTTTGGTCTCACTTTGCTGACGGGTCACCACACTCACAGTCATCACATGCTCTGCGGTGGCCTAGGCCCTCCGGGCCTTCCTGTGCTAGTGCATTCCAGGCCCTGCCCACAGCCGTGAGCGAGCCGCCATTGTGGTCAGCGCTGCCTCAGGGCCAGTTCTCGATGTTGAAACTCGGGTCTCAGGGGAGCTGCCTGTGTGCTCCCGACGACGCCCCCTGGGTGGGTGGCAGGAGGGCGCGTGGCCCTGGGGCTGGTGTCTGGGCTGGTGGTCTTCGGAGGGAGGTGATGGGAGCAGCGCTTTGGGGTGAGTGCAGTGGAGCGAACACTTAAGGCTGGACCCCTAGCCAGAAGCTTTGTCAGGCTCCTGTTTTTTTCTGTCAAAGAAACAAACTTTTTCCTCTTGTTTGTTTGGGCAGAACTGGGCTCAAAGAAGTGAGTTACTGAACCAAGAGCCTTACCTGTATGAGAATATTCAGGGCGGCACTATTGATGACAACAAACCTGGAAACCGCCCAAATGCCTATCGGCCGCAGAGCAGATGAATGGGCTGTGGCTGTGTGGTCACAGGGCAAGATACGATACAGCAGTCGAAACGGATGGCCCGCTCTACATGCAACAGCATGCATGAATCTTGGCAACATAAAACGGAGATGAAAAGGTCCCAAGAGATTATGTATCACATACTCTTTCTCTAAGGTTAAAAGTCATTCAAATAAAAAAATAATTTTATGAAATCCATATGGATGAACGTAAAGTCTACAAAACATTAAGTAAAGGAATGATGAACAGGGATTCAGATGGCAGTTACCGCAGGTACAGGGAAGTGGAAAGGGCGGGGAGGGGGCGGTTCGGGGCATGGGTTAGATGCAGTTTTTGTCAAGAACTACTTATTGTTCTGGGTAGTGGGTTTATGGATGATTATTGAATCATTAAAACCAACTAACAAAGTAAATAAAAGTGGGCTGTGCACGGACCGTTAAGGCTTCTAAAATCTTGAGGTCCAAACAGAAGAAGAAAACAAAGAAAAACAAAAGGTCCGAACTGTGAAGGTCTTCCTGCCGCCTATCCCCCCAAAAGGAGGAGGCATCGAGAAATGTGTGAGCGGTGGAGAACAAGGGCTTGGCAGCCTGGGGGCCCATGGGTCCCAGCTCTGGGATCCTCGGAAAGGCCACGCATGAGTTTCCTATTGCTGCATAATAAATCACCACAGCGTAGCAGCCGAAAACCGCACACATGCTTCATCACAGTGCCTGTAGTCAGAAGTCTGGGTGCAGCATAACTGGGTTCTCTGCTCAGGGTCTCACCAGGCCGAACTCCAGGTGCGGGCTGGGGCTATGATCTCCGCGAGGCTCTCCTCCGCCAAGTTTCTGGCCGTTGTGCGACGGAGGCCTCGACTCAGACACCACGCGGTGTGACTCTCTCCATAACGTGGCCGTTCGCTTTCTCAAGGTCCACAGAGCAACTCTGCCACTTTGGATCTCTCTGGCTTCTCCTATCTGTGCCTCTAGACCAGTGGCTCTCAGCCTGGGCTGCACGTTAGAGGGCCGTAGTTTGCCCACAGCTGCTCTAGACTCTCACTTAAAAGGCACACCTAATTAGGTCAGGCCCACCCAAGAAACCTCTCTTGTGATAAAGGCAACCAATTAGGGACCTTAACTGCATCTGCAAAATTCTTCAT
>NW_006300048.1:3515089-3518147 GCF_000327345.1 Myotis davidii | reverse complement strand
TTACATTCATAGGTCCTGCACATCCTCAAGGGAAGGGGGTGTTATGGGGTGTGTACACCGAAGGGTGGGAATCTTGGAAACCATCTTAGAACAAATGTCTATGACAGTTCTTTCCAAGCCTTGTTTTTTTTCCCCTCCACAAAGTAAGGAGTGTCATCTTTAGCCCGTAGGGATTGGGAGAAGATGAAATGAGATGACATACACAGAAATGGTATTCAATCGTAATATTTAATGAGGGCAGGCTGCATGTTGCCCATTGGGCAACACAGATGCGGTTTCTTCACTCATGTGGCTGATAATCTAATGAAGGAGACAAGTATTACCTGAACAGAGATGATAGTATAATATGTATGATCCGTATGCCGCAAACTACACAATGCTGCCAAAAGAAACTAATAAATAAATGGGAAGGCACACTGTATACATGAATTGGAAGACTTCA
Organism: Myotis davidii; assembly: GCF_000327345.1. Taxonomy (NCBI): domain Eukaryota; kingdom Metazoa; phylum Chordata; class Mammalia; order Chiroptera; family Vespertilionidae; genus Myotis; species Myotis davidii. Next base: position 3,517,705 of record NW_006300048.1, on the reverse strand, counting down.
CATAGTAAATACGTCAATTTTCCCAAGACGACTTGTAGATTTGACACAACACCTAAATACCAGCAAGATTTTTTGTTGGGGGGAGGAGGGGGAGTAAATATTAACAAGAAATTTCAAAATTTTATGGAAGGGCAAAGGAATTAGAATAGCTAAAACAATTTTAAATATATATATTTTTATTGATTTTAGAGAGAGAAGAAGATAGAGGGAGAGAGAGAAACATTGTTTGGTTGCCTCCACACATGCCTCGACTAGGGATTGAACCTGCAACCTACGTACGTATGTGCCTTGGCCAGGAATTGAACCCATGATTTTCTGGTGCACCAAATGATGCTCCAACTAACTGAGCCACACTGGCCAGGGCGCTAAAACTATTTTGAAAAAAAAAAAAGTGGGAGGAATCTACTCAATTTTAAGACAGTATAAAACTACAGTGTGGTATTGGCAAAGAGATGGACACATAAATCCACGAGACAGAACAGAATGTCCAGAAATTGATCCACACAAATGTGATCAATATGTACAAAGGTACAAGGACATTTTGATGGAGAAAGGGTAGTGTTTTCAACAAATGGTGTTGAAACAACTCGTCACCCATAAGCAACAAAACAAACATACACAGCCCCTAGCCAGTTTGGCTCAGTGGATAGAGCGTCGGCCTGCAGACTCAAAGGTCCTGGGTTCAATTCCAGTCAAGGGCACACACCTGGGTCGCGGGCTCAACCCCCAGTAGGGGGCGTGCAGGAGGCAGCCGATCAATGATTCTCTCTATCATTGATGTTTCTATCTCTCTCTCCCTCTCCCTTCCTCTCTGAAATCAATAAATATATTAAAACACACACACACACACAACTTGATGTGTTCTAGCCGGCGGCTCAGTGGTTAGAGTGCTGGCCTGCACACTGGAGGATCTCAGACTGGAGGATCTCAGGTTCGATTCCCAGTCAAAGGTACATACCTGGTTGCAGGTTCAATCCCGTCCCCAGTCCGGGCACGTGTGGGAGGCAAACAATTGATAGGTCTCTCTCACATAGATGTTTCTCTCTCTCTCTCTCTCTCTCTCTCTCTCTCTCTCTCTCTTTCTCTCTCTTCCCCCTCCTCTATCCCTTCCATTCTTTCTAAAGAATCAATGGGGGGAAAAATCCTCACTCCTTGGGTGAAAATTAAAAAATAAAAACTTGACATAAATACAAAGATGAACTCAAAATGAATCATAGATCTAAATGTAAAACATAACACTATACAACTTTCAGAAGATAAGATACATGAAAATCTTCATGACCTGGGGTTAGGTAAGGAGCTCTTTAAATGATATCAAAAGCATGATTCATGAAAGGGAAAATTGATAAATTGGACACATCAACATTAAAAACTTTTGCTCTGCCAAAAGACAGTCCTGATAACGAAGAGACAAGCTACAGCCCGTGAAAAAGAAATATTTGCAAATCACATATCCGACGAAGGAATTCGATCCAGAATATACAGGGTGGGGCAAAAGTAGGTTTCAGTTGTTCACATGGAAAATAATACAATAATTAATAAATAATAATACGAGAATAAAGTATGTGTTTCCTGTACTCACAAATGTAAACCTACTTTCCCCCAACCCTGTATAAAGAACTTTTAAAACCCAATAGCAGGAAACAAGCCACCCAATTACATAATGGGCTAAGAACTGGTACAGATACTTCACCAAAGGGGATATAAGGATGACAAATGAACAGAGGAAAAGATATTCAGCATCATTCACCATGAGTGAAATCCAAATTGCAACTATGCTGAGATACCCCACATGTCTATTAGAATAGGTATCAGAAAAAATACTGACAAAACCAAGTGCTGACACGAATGCTGAGGAGCGGGGCACTCATGCACTCCTGGTGGGTGGGAATGTCAAATGATACAGGCACTTCGAAAAGCCAGTTGCTAGTTTCTTGTAAAGGTGAACATACACTTACAGATGACCCGGCCATCCCACTCATATATTTACCTCGGAGAAATGAAAACTTTTCTTCACATGAAAACCTGCACATGAATGGTCATAGCTTTATTTATAATAACCAAAAGCTAGAAACAATTCTAAATGTCCTTCCATGAGTGAATGGTTAAATACTGTGGTACATCCACACAATGGAATGCTACTCAGCAATAAAAAAGTACAATAGTAATAGACACAACAACTTGGATGGATCTCAGATGCTTATACTAAGTGAGAGAAGCTAGACAAAAGGTTATACATTGGCCCTAACCAGTTTGGCTCAGTGGATAGAGCATCGGCCTGTGGACTGAAGGGTCCCAGGTTCGATTCTGGTCAAGGGCATGTACCTTGGTTGTGGGCACATCCCCAGTAGGGGGTGTTCAGGAGGCAGCTGATCAATGTTTCTAACTCTCTATCCCTCTCCCTTCCTCTCTGAAATCAATAAAAATATTTTTTTAAAAGCAGTGATTTACTGTTACATGCTACAACATGGATAAACCTTGAACACATTAGGCTAAGCAAAGGAAGCCAGACAAAAAGGCTATGTAATGTATAGTTCCATTTATATAAAATGTCCAGAATAAGTAAATTTCTATAGACAGAAAGTAGATTTGTGGTTTGAAGGAAGGCAGGGATGT
>NW_006300048.1:3510466-3513319 GCF_000327345.1 Myotis davidii | reverse complement strand
ATTATAATAGATCAGGGGCATAGAAAGGGAGTGGACTGACTATTCTTGAGGGGGAAAGGGGTGTGGGAGATGCGGGAAGAGACTGGACAAAAATCGTGCACCTATGGATGAGGACAGTGGGTAGGAAGTGAGGGAGGAGGGTAGGGTGGGAACTGGGTGGAGGGAAGTTATGGGGGGAAAAAGAGGAACAAATGTAATAATCTGAACAATAAAGATTTAATTAATAAAAAATAAAAATAAAAATTTGAAACTGAAAAAAAAAAGAAAAGAAAGGTTATATACTGAATGACTCCATGCATTTGATAGTCTGGAAAAGACAAAACTATAGTGATGGAAAACAGATCAGTGGTTGCCAGGGTTATGGGTGTGGTGAGGGTGTAACTAGAAAGGGAGTTTTTGGGGGATGATGGAATGGTTCTGCATCTTGAATGGGTAATAGTTACATGAATCTATACATGTGTTAAAATTCATAGAACTGTACACCAGAAGGAAAACAAGGAAATATTACTGTATGATAATAATAACAATAATAATAATCTTATATAATAAAAGGGTAATATGCAAATTGACTGAACAGCGGAACAACCGGAATGCCTGCAGCACCTCGCTCCAGCCGGCCTGCTCCCAAAGGCCCCCATAGGGCAGGCTGGCTGGACCTGACCAGTGCACAAATTCATGCACCAGGCCTCTAGTAATAATAATAATAATAATAATAACACCAACAACAAATAGAACAGCAGGGACATGGGATCTCAGAGATGCTTGGAAACAGGCTCATATTTCTGAAATGTTGCCCGCGTAGCGTGGAGCAGCTGGCATAGTGCATAAAACTTAACAAATGCTCAATACGTAAACAGGAGCAATACAGCAATAAAGGAACTGTGAACTTGGTGAGTGGAAAGTGGGATTTCTGAAGTGGAGGGAAGGTGCCAGAAGATGCCCAAAGCCACAGTTGCCCTGACACAGCCGGAAGATGGGACTGTCCCCAGGATGGGAGACAGCAGATGGCCTGCAGGCCTGGAAGGGCTGCCTCCAGACGCCCACCCACCCTACCCGGCCCCCTCTACTATGGGACCTTGCTCAGAGATGCTCAGAGGTGCTGGGTCTTCAGAGGTGAAGGAGGAGGTCCAGGTCTGAATAGAGGTCCTGCCACTCACCTCCCAGGTGGCCCTCAGTCGTGACCCACTTTTCCTACCTGTCCACGCAGGTGAACTACCCAGCCCACAGCTATTTTTATCCCAGAGGGATTCCCAGCTATTTTTACCAGCCCAGCTGGTAGGAGAGCTGGACTATAGAGCTGGGATTCCTGCCTCAAGGGAGACCCTAATGCACATTGTCTTCCCTCCTCCCAGGAGGGACCAGGTGGCCCTCCCACAGCCACCTTCCCCAGGTGTCTCTCCTGCTTCGAGACCCATAAGAGCTCCTCACTGCCTACAGGATGAAGTTCAAACTCAGAGTAAACATCCAGTGCTCTTGCTACCTGGGACCCAGCTTCCCTTGGCCTCATGTGTCTCTTCACCTCATGGCTGGCCCGCCCAAGAAACTAGGCAACCCAGGCCCCTGGCCAGACGCTGACAAGGCCTCTCGATTTCCTGCCTGTGCACTTGCTGCTGGGAATGTCCTTTCCCTTCCACCTCCACTGGGCCCAGAGCCCATGCCGCCTCCTCCGTGGAGCTCTCCTAGATTCCCTGGCTGGCAAGGACTGTGTCCTCTCCTGGAGAATGATTATCCCGGGAACTCTCATCTGGCCCTCTCTCTGCCTCAGGGGATGTCTGTCTGTAGGTCTGTCTCTCTCTCCCTGGGGCCGGCCCTTGCCCACCTCTACCCCAGCACAGAATCTGCATGAAGCCGGGTGCGCTGCTGTCTCTCCCACATCCTCCAGGCTGCCCTGCACGCCGGGCCCTGTGATGCTGGGCCTCCTCGGGGCAGGGCGGGGCTCTGCCTTCTGCTGGCTGCAGGCTCTCCGCCTCAGTGAATCAGCAAACCCGTCCCAGGGCCTGGAGTGGGCTCAGCACTTTTCCGAGCGCTCGGGGAGGGTGTGGGGAAGGAAGTAGAGGCCCTGCATCAGGGGAGCCTGGGCAGGCAGACCCGAAGCTCCAGGGACTACACACATGGTGAGGCATGCCTGGGGTCCCCCACAGGTCGCCCACCTCCCCTCAAGCCACTGTCCCATCTTTCTCCTCTTCCTAGAGCAGTGATGGCGAACCTTTGACACGCAAACTCATATTTTTGGTTGATTTTTCTTTGTTAAATGGCATTTAAATATATAAAACAAATATCAAAAATATACTTCTTTGTTTTACTATGGCTGCAAATATCAAAAAATTTCTATATGTGACACGGCACCAGAGTTAAGTTAGGGTTTTTCAAAATGCTGACACCCCGAGCTCAAAAGGTTCACCATCACTGTCCTAGAGAATGTCCCCCCACCCCCATGGCCTGCCTTCAATGTCCTCCTCACCCCACAGCCTGGCCCTGGTCTCTGCCCGCTGCAGAGCCTGCCAGGACCTCCTGGGCACCACACCTGCTGGGTGCCGTTGAGTCTTTATCTTCCTGACCAGCTCAGAGCCCCGCACGCTGACCTCCGAACTCCGAGGATGCCTTTCCCTGGGCCTCCTCCTCCACCTCCTCCAAGGCCCCGCCTCTGCCAGTCCTGGACAGGTCAGGAGCCTCGGGGAGACTGCTGCCTCCCTCTTCCTAAACCCACACAGGCCTCAGCCATCATCACTGGCCTCCAGATCCATCCTTCCACCCCAGTCTGGAGGCTTCTCCCTCTCCTTGCTGACGCGGCTTCCCAAGCACCGCAGGGCAGGCCTCCTGGTTCTCACTTCTGCAGCTGCTCCTGCCTCCTGT
>NW_006300048.1:3502666-3510300 GCF_000327345.1 Myotis davidii | reverse complement strand
TCCTCTCGGCAGCCTGCACAAACCTGGCCTGACCCTCCTGGAACTCCGCTGTTTGCAGAACGAAGTCCAAGAGTCTTAGGAGGAAGCCAGGCTGCCGGGTGCACGACCTGATGGCTGTGTGACCCGGCAAGTGACTTTCCCTTTTGTGTCTCCGGTGCCTTCCGAGTTCATCACACATCTCGACCCTGAGGGTGGCCGTGAGAACTCAATAAGATACCAGGTGCGATGGGTCTAGACCTGGGCCGGCCTCCGTGGACACAGGTGTTGGTGTGATTAACCCGCTGCTGCCTCTCGCCAGGCTCCCTGCAGCCCCCACCCTTCCCATGGCCATGCAGCCAGCAGAGCATCTCCACACCTCTGCCCTTGCTTTTCTTTCTGCAGAAGATATTTCCCGTTGACCTGCCCAGCTAGTGGACAACTTGTCCAACTTCAAGGCCCCCTGTGAATTCTCTTTCTTCTGTGCAGCCCTCAGAGCTCCGGATGCCTCTCCAGGGCTCACAAGCACCATGACCCCCTGGGGCCTGTGCCCGGCTCCTTCTCATGGTGCCAGCCTCCAGCGCTATAGCAGGGCCTTGGGTGGCAGAGCAGGAGGGCTGTCAGAATGCCCACCAGTCTCGGGGGCCTTAGGCCCCACGAGGGGTCTGTAACACAGGGCTCCTCCAGCTGGCGGCGCTGGGGAGGGAGGGCTGCCAATGCACGGTGTTTCCCCAGCGGACCCAGGCTGCCAAGTGTCCACCGAGGGGGGTCGGGTCCCCTCGGTGAGGGAGGCAGTGTTCGCTCCCTGATGTCACGCTAACAGGGCCAGGCCCCACAGGGAGCTCACGTAGACCCCAAAGACCAGCCCAGCTCTCACCTGGCAGGACACCTCTGGGACAGGTAGGGAAGACGGGGCAGAGGTGGGTAGGACAAGGAAGCCCTCGCAGGGGAATTCCTGGAAGTCAGGGCCAGGCGTGGCCAGGAGGAGTGCAGATGGAGGACGACGGGGACATATCTAGATGACCCTTGTCCTGCCTCGTGGCTCAGCAGAGCCTGCAGAGCTGCGCTGTGCCAACGGCCCCTGTGCTCTTTAAATTAAAATAAGAAAAAGTAAGTGAAAGTAAAACCCAGCTCCCTGGTTGCATGATTCACATCCCGGTGCCTGGAAGCCACGTGGGGCCGGGCTGCCCTCCTGGACGGCACAGGTGCGGAACGCTGCGGTGGGGCCCACGGCAAGTCCCAGCTCGCACCAGCGCCTCTCAGACCTGGCCGCGCGGCTCCCGCTAAGCTTGGGCGACTCACGGGCCCTCTCTGTGCTTCAGCTTCCTCTCTAAATGGGGATAACAACAGTCATTACGAAGATTACATGAGTCAAATGCATGTAAAGGGCTTGCGGCAGCACCTGCTACATGGAAAGGACCTGCCGGGTGCTGGCGGAGCGGGCACAGCCGATGCAGGGCATTAACAAGGAGATGTTGTGTCTTTTGGTGAAGGGCAGGGAAATGCAAACACACAGGGAAAAGCCCCCGCAATGTTGCCTCCCAGCCACACGTCACCCTGCCATTGGCGCCTACCCCTGCCTTGTGCGCGAGGACGGCATTGTCACCTCCCTTCCACAGAAGACAGGAAGGACCGGCTCGTGGCCGGCGAGGGGCGAGGGGAGAGCCCCACTCTCTGGACCGAGGCCTAGGGCTCACCTCCCCTGCCTGAGTGGGGCCGGTGACGCCCTAGTTCAGCGGTTCTCAACCTGTGGGTCGCGACCCCTTTGGGGGTTGAATGACCCTTTCACAGGGATCGCCTAAGACCATCGGAAAGCACATATATAATTACATATTGTTTTTGTGATTAATCACTACGCTTTAATTATGTTCAATGTGTAACAATGAAACTGGGGGTCACCACAACATGAGGAGCTGTATTAAAGGGTCGCGGCAGGAGGAAGGTTGAGAACTGCCCTAGTTCCTTAACCATGTCCCCAGCCCCCCTGCTGTGATGACATGTGCCACTGCCTTACCTATCCCACCACACAGAAGTCCTTTCCCGTCTTGCCTCAGTCCCGCCGGCTGCAGTGTGACCCCTGCACTTAGGGCTGCCCCTGCAGACACCACAGGGCGAGGGCGTGGAGGAGCGAGACCAGGCGAGGCCTTTTGTATGATCTATTTCCAGAAGCCACCCTCGCTCAGAAGTCAGTTCATCCTGGTGCCGAGTCCCACTCCCACCCACCAGGGGAGAGCCTGTCTCTTCTTGCCTGTCCTTGGAAGGAAGACACAGGGCACTTCCTCCAGGGCTTCGAGATCAAGGCCTCGCCGCTCCTCACTTGTCTCTTGGCTGGGAGCCCACGGTTACACAAGGTGGGCTCAGTGCCAGCCAGGCACCAAGGCACATCCTAACCCTGGCCATCCAGGAAGGCGAGGCCTTTGGGGAACCCTGTAAGGGACGTGCTGCCTGTAGTACAGACAGGGAAACTGAGTCCCAGAGCAAAAGGGGGTTTCCCGGGGCACACAGCTAGGGTGAGGCCTCCTGGTGTTCGGGCAATCCTCGCTGCAGTCCGTCGGGGCCCCTAAGAGGGCGTGGGCGGGTTGGGGCATCCCAGGGCTGCAGGCCACAGGTGGAGGGAAAGCAAACTGAGTGACTGACCTTCCTGGCTCCAACGCAAGAAGCCCCATCCTATTTCCCGAAGGCCCAGCCTGCAGTTAGGAGAGAAGCCAGAGGAGTGCTGTCAATCGGAGTGAGAAGCACATGGAGTTCACGGTTCTGAGGGTTTTTAACACAGACAGGCAAGGGAGGCTGCCCAGTGCAGCGGTGCTGGTTGTCCACTGCACGAGGGGCCAGGGGGAGGACGAACTTCCTCTGATTCAGACCCCCAAGCTCAAGAGGCTGGTGGGGCTGGTGGGGCTGGTGCTGTGGACCAGCCATCCTCAGATCATGCTTTGCCTGGGCCTAGCCTGGGAGAGAAACAGCGGCATCCCGGGGGCGTCCCACTCTGGCCCCCGCCGTGTCTGCTCTGTGTCTCGCCCTCCTGGCCACCCTGGTTGCCTCGTCTCCTGTGATTGAAATCTCCCTGCTGCTCTCGGAGCTGACCTTCCCACCTTTAATTCAATCAGGAATCACAAGCCCTTTTAATTTAGGAAATAAAAGGCCGGCTGCTGAGCCGGCTGCCCCTGATTGACGGGGCTGCCAGCATGGGCAAGCTGGCGTGGGGAGGGGGCACAGACCCATGACCTCCGCCAGGCCCTCTGGGGGAAGGATGCTTCCTGGAGGCCTGGGGAACAAAGGAGAACACCCTCCTCCTGGCCCCCAACAGAGGAGGGGCCAAGGCCACGAGGTGGGGGGTGGCTGCCGGCTGGCCCCGGGACGCTGTGGAATGTCAAGCTCTCACTGTAGCTGCGGGGACTCGGGATAGACATGAGGGAGGACTTCCTGGCCCACTCACTTATTTCCTCCCTTGGTGGTTATGTGACCGGGCGGATGTTCCAGTTTCCCAATGGCACATCTTTCTTCTCCAAGAAGGTAGAAGAGGTGCTAGAGGAATCAACGCTAGCTTTTCCGGACTTCAGTTTCTCATCTGTATATGGGGATAATCATGGGACCCAGTCACAGGGCTGTTCTGAGGATTAAGTGAATTAATGAGAGCTCACTGGCACATAACCTCTCATTAAATTATAGCTAATGAGATTCCTAATAATATCACTCTGCTAGAGGCTCACAGAGGTTCCTCCCCCCCGGCTCCCAACCCACCTCTACTTGGAAGTGGCAGAGACTGGGGACAGAGTGTCCAGGGCCCTGGGACCTGTTGCTCTATTTCTCTCCCAGGAGATAGTGGAGGGCAGGTCCCCCAGGGCCCTGTCCCAGTCCCTGGGGAAGCAGGACAACTGCTAGAGGCTCACAGAGGTTCCTCCCCCCCGGCTCCCAACCCACCTCTACTTGGAAGTGGCAGAGACTGGGGACAGAGTGTCCAGGGCCCTGGGACCTGTTGCTCTATTTCTCTCCCAGGGGAAGAGGACAGGGTAGTGGAAAGCTGCTGGCTTAAGGTGAGAATTGTAGTTGGGCACATTCTGACTCTGTGACCTTGGGCAAGTTGCCTTACTGCTCTGAGCTCAGTTTCCTCCTCTGAAAAGTGGGCTAGTGGCACCTACTGGCAGGATGGTTTTGATGCCCAGGCCAGAGGCTGACCTAGAGAGTGCTCAGAGTATGGTACCTCCCTCCCCTCAACCCCAATCCAGGGCTCAGCATAGCTCATCCAAGTGGGAAGCCCTGTTACCTTGTGGTCTGAAGCTGAGCTCTGAGCAGCCACTGCCTTTTTCCTGTCCAACCACCTTGCTTGGTTCCCCCGGGGTCCTGCCCATGGCCAGGGCCTGCCCCAGACGCTCCAACTCTGGCCGGCCTCATCTTCTTCCTGAGCGGCTCCTGTGGAAGGAACCCCTAGGGCAGACCCAGGTGGCCTGCTGCTCCCTGTCTGTGTGCAGCCCAGTGCCTGGCACAGAGAAGATGCTTGGGGAGGCCTCTCCCAGAACGCTGGCCCATCCTCCTGGCCCAAATGCCCTGTACAAACATGTGCTGCAATCTCATTCTTTGGTTTCTGAGTAAGCAATCCCGCACAGCTCCCGTACAAAATGGGTTTGGAGCTGAAGGCAATAGTCACAGTGGCCACTCACTGAGCTCCGGACTGACGACTGCTGAACGGGGACTGAGCCATGGCCCTCCCACTGCCCTGTGAAGCAGGCATCGCATTGCGCAGCTCAGGACACTGGAACGCAAAGGCATGGAGTACTCCTGCAGCCTGACCCAGCTATGAAGCAGCAGTGCTGGGCCAAACCTAAGCCTCTAAAGACTTGCATGGACAGCTCACAGAAGTCTCTAGAGCCCATTGTTTCCTCTTTCTTTTTTAATTTAATTTTATTATTTTTAAAATGTAATGTAATTTTAAAATTTCTTCACAAAGGGCAAAACTTTCTTCCTTTTTCCTAATTCCATTGTGTAAATGTACAACAGCTTTTTTACCCACTATTTTATTCCCTCTATGCCCTCTTCCACCTCCACCCTCCTTCACCCCCCAACAATCACCACACTGTTGACCATGCCCATGGGCACTTGGGCTGCTTCTAAATCTTGGCTATTATGAATAACACTGCAGTGAACATAGGGGGCGCATATATTCTTTCGAATTAGTGTTTAGGGTTTGTTCAGATAAATGTCCAGAAGTGAATCACTGGATCCTAAGGCAGTTCCATTCTTAATTTTGGGGGGTAACTCCTTACTGCTTTCCATAGTGGCCGCACCCGTCTGCATCCCCACCAGCAGTGCACGGGGCTCCCTTTCCTCCACATCCTCGACAACACTTTTTGTTGATTTACTGATGGTAGCCATTCTGGCAGGTGTGAGCTATATCTCGTTGTGGGTTTAATTTGCATCTCTCTGATGATTAGTGATGTTGACCATCTTTTCGGATGTCTACTGGCCATCTGTATGTCCTCTTGGAGAAGTGTCTATTCAGGTCTTTCCCCCATTTTTAAAAAATTGGATGGTTTGTTTTTTGGTGTTGAGCTTTATAAATTCTTTATAAATTTGGGATGTTAACCCTTTATCAGATGCATCATTGGCCAATAGGTTCTCCCACTCAGTAGGTTGTCTTGCATTTTCTTGGTGGTTTCCTTTGCGGTGCAAAACCTCTTCAGTTCGATGTCGTCCTGTTTGTTTATTTTTTCTTTTGTTTCCCTCTAGTATCCATCGTTTCCTTTGACCCCACAACAACCTTGGGGCTTTGCCAAGCACGGGGTTGTCATTATTAATATCCTGCCATACAGAAGAGGAAAGGCGGGCTGTCAGGCCACACAGTAAGTCAAAGATGGGACTCCGACCATGTGCTCAGGCCCTGACTCCAAGCACACTCACACCCCCACCCCTGGATTTAAAAATAGTTTCTTGCTCCTGAAACTCAGTGTTCCAACTGGACGACTCCTTTATCCATCCATCTGGCAAATATTTATCAGGCACCTACTATGTTCTAGGCCCTGTGCCGGAGGGTTAGTGCTGAACAAGCCGGAGCCTGGCCCTTCCTGAACTTACCGTCGTTATGAGCCAGAAAGACCGAAACAATCAGGGACAGCTGATAACGACGACAATGGCATTGTTCCCGGGGGTGGGTGAACGGTCAGGGAAGGTCTGCCCGGGAACGTGGAGATCTGAAGGTAGATCAGGAGTTTGTTTGTCCCTGGAATTGGGCAGAGCAGCCTCAGCAGAGGGAACAACGTGTGCAGTGGCCCTGAGGCGGGAATAAGCCGTGCAAATGAGGGTGGGAAGGGCTCAGGTGAAGAGCCGGAGGAAAGGGGCCAGAGCCTGCAGAGCCCACAGAGCCTGGAGGGCTGGCCTTCATCCCAGGAGGCGGGCCTATGGTTGGTTGGCATTTCAGGTTAGTGGAAAGGAGGTTGGAGGGGGTTGAGTGGTTGTGGGGAGGCAACCTTAGTGGTCCAGGTACAGGGCCACAGAGGGGCTGGAGGGGAGGAAGAAGGAGGCGGGCAGGCCAACTCCCCCCACAGCCCCTTCCAGGGGGCCTGGGGCCCTTTCCCAGGTGCTTGTGGTAGTGACCAATGCTCATAGTACCCTGACCCCCAGGCGGTGACGTGCTGGTAATTAACAACCGCCTGGCTGCAGGGAAGGTCTGTATTGGTAGCCTTTCAGTGTAGTAAATACCCCCCATGGCTGATGTCAGTCTACCAACCAGAAGTCAATGAGAAGTTGGGCAGAGATGTGTACAGTGGCCCAAGCCAGAGGAAGTTGGCTCCAACACAGGTCTCAGAAAGGCCGTGGTTCCAATGAAATGCCATTTATGTGTCCCACCTCTCTGTGCAATTCTTGTGTGTGTGCTGGGGGAGAGGGTGAAGGCTGAATGGGGAGGAGGGTAGGTAAGGAATAAATAGGAATGTGATTGGCACTATTATTTCCCTACTTCCTGGACGAAGAAACCGAGGTACAGAGAGGTCACACCACTTGTCCAAGATCTCACAGCAATAAGGGGCAGAACTGGGAACTCAAACCAGGTCCGCCTGGGTGACACCTGTGTCCTCCTGCATCTCTGCCCTGTGCCCACTGTGAGCTGGCTCAAAGAGAGGGGATGAGGAAACGTTAGGGGGGACAATGAACAAAGGATGGGCTAGCTGAGAGGGAGGAGGAAGGTATCAGGGGAGGAAGTTGGGTTGGGGGGCATCTGAAATTCTTTGGCCTGGAACCCTAATTCTGGGGTGACCTCTAGAAGTTAATTTGGCGTGAAAGCAATTTTTAGAGGTGATCATGAGTTTATTATGCAAATGCCCCTAGGAGATGGTGCTTCAAGCTGGGCTCGAAACACCACCTATCCCACCCGGGTTCCTGCTGCAGGGTTGGGGCGCCAGGCCAGAGTCCACGCAGCTGCAACTCTCTCCTGGTTTGTAAGGCAAGTGACTCAGTGGTCCCCATGTCAGCAAGGACCTGGAGCGGTTGGGTCAGCCCAACCAGCCTGGGAACCCTTCTCAGACTACAGGGAATGCCATCCTTCCTTCCTTCCTTCCTTCCTTCCTTCCTTCCTTCCTTCCTTTCATCTTTCTTTCTTTCTCTCTCTCTCTCTCAGAGGATTGGTGTTCATTCTTTAAATGGCAGGCTCACACACACAGGAAATGAAAAAA
>NW_006300048.1:3501083-3502462 GCF_000327345.1 Myotis davidii | reverse complement strand
GCTGTTGCAAATGGTAAGAGTTCTTTCTTTTTTTACAGCAGTGTAGAATTTCATTGTGTAGCCGTATCACAGGTTTTTAATCTACTCATCAGCTGAAGGGCACTTAGACTGTTTCCAAATCTTAGCAATTGTGAATTGTGCTGCTATGAACATAGGGATGCACATGTTCTTTCTGATTGGTGTTTCTGATTTTTTTGGATAAATTCCCAGGAGTAGGATTACTGGGTCAAATGGGAGTTCCATTTTTAATTTTTTGAGGAAACTCCATAGTGTTTTCCATAGTGGCTGCACCAGTCTGCATTCCCACCAGCAGTGTATGAGGATTCCCTTTTTCTCCACATCCACTCCAGCACTTGTCGTTTGTTGATTTGTTGATAATAGCCATTCTGAAGATGATACCTCAATGTTGTTTTGATTTCCATTTGAAAAGTGTCTAGGTCCTTTGTCCATTTTTTGATTGGATTGTTTATCTTCCTTTTGTTAAGTTGTGTGAGTTCCCTATAAATATTGGAGATTAAACCCTTATCAGAAGTCACATTGGCAAATATGTTCTCCCATGCAGTGTGTTTTCTTGTTTTGCTGATGGTTTCTTTTGCTGTGCAGAAGCTTTTTATTTTAATGTAGTCCCATTTGTTTATTTTCTCTTTAGTTTCCACTCTCCTAGGAGCTGTATCAGTAAACATATTGCCACGAGCTATATCTGATACTTTGCTGCCTATGGATTCTTCTAAGATTTTTATGGTTTCCCATCTACATTTAAGTCTTTTATCCATTTTGAGTTTATTTTTGTGTATGGTGTTCATTGGTGGTCAATTTTCATTTTTTTGCAAGTATCTGTCCAATTGTCCCCGAGTTGCCCACCCGTCTCTTTTACATCCTGGTCAGTTAACTCGGAGTAAGCAACTATCCTGACCAGCACGGATTGGACCAGCTCACAGGAAATAGGATGGGGGTCCTGCCCCGGGCCCCTGCAAGAGATGAGGGGTACTGACACGATCTCTGGGAGTTCAGGCCCACCCACTCTCCCCCAGTGTTTTCCTCCCTGAGAGGACAGCTGGTGCAGGGACAGCTCTCCCATCCCCATAGCCATGCTCTGCTCCTCCGCTCACCACATTCCCCACCCGCTCCCCTCACCCCTCTCCTCCCTGCGCTGCTCAGAACTGCCATTGCACCTTTTTTTTAAAAAAATTTTTTTTATTGCTTAAAGTATTACAAAGAATATTACATTTGTCTCTTTTTTTTCCCCTTGACATTCCCCCAGCCTCCCCTACCCCCCAGGGTCTTGTGTCCATTGGTTATGCTTCTATGCATGCATACAAGTCGTTGGGTTGACCTCTTACCCCCCCCATCCAACCCTCCCAGGCCTTCCTGTTGTAGTT
>NW_006300048.1:3489700-3500864 GCF_000327345.1 Myotis davidii | reverse complement strand
GTTGATGATAGCCATTCTGACAGGTGTGAGAGTTCTTTCTGGCCATGGAAAGTGTGAGTCCTGCCCATGTTCTAAAGCAGCGGTTCTCAACCTGTGGGTCGCGACCCCCCTTTGGGGGTCGAATGACCCTTTTACAGGAGTCGCCTAAGACCATCAGAAAACACATACATAATTACATATTGTTTTTGTGATTAATCACTATGCTTTAATTATGTTTAATTTATAACAATGAAATTGGGGGTCACCACAACATGAGGAACTGTATTAAAGGGTTGCAGCATTAGGAAGGTTGAGAACCACTGTTCTAATGAGTGAGTGCTGCCCTAACTGGTTTGGTTCCGTGGATAGAGCATCGGCCTGAGAACTGACGGGTCCCAGGTTTGGTTCTGGTCAAGGGCATGTACCTTGGTTGCAGGCACATCCCCGGTAGGAGGTGTGCAGGAGGCAGCTGATGGATGTTTCTCTTATCGATGTTTCTAACTCTCTATCCCTCTTCCTTCCTCTCTGTAAAAAAATCAATAAAATATATTTTTTTTAAAAAAGAGTGAGTGCCTCTTTCTGGGTCTGTTTCCCTATCCGCACAATAGAGATAAGTTGTTATGAGACCCTGGGAACCAATGAGGCAGTCTACGTAGTGTGTGCATCTGGGGTGGGGGAATTTCAGCTACCCACACAGTAGGTGCTTTATGGATTGTTTTGGTGGAGCTGCCTTGCCCAGGAGTTGAGAATTAGAAAGACACACAAAGGCTATGGTCAATGGGCCTGCAGTCCAGTGGTCGCCCCAGAGATGGGTTTGCCCCTGGACATGCTGCTTAATTATTACTATTCTCATCATCCCCATTTTACAAGCAGAGGGACAGCCCTAGAGAGCTCACATTGCTCTCCTAAGGTCATTCCGCTGGGAGGTGGCAGAGCTGAGATTTGAAGCCAGGCAGCCTGGCTCCATGGCCCGCACTTCTAACGGTTAGACCACATGTCCTTCCTGTAGTTGAGTTTATTGGTCTCCAAAGTAGAAATTATTCAGGAAAAATGACTAGAAATTAAGATATACTTACTTTATCTCATTTTTTAAATTTGTTTTTTTGTAAACATAAAAACATAAAATGTTTTGTAAACATTTTAAATGCACTACACATATATGATTCTAAAAGAGCTTTATTGAGTATGATTACAAACCATTAATTCACCCGTTACAAATCATTAATTGTCATTTTAAATGTACCATTCAGTGATTTTCAGTAAATATAGGTAGTTGTGCAACCATCGCTGCAATTTAATTTCAGGGCATTTCTCTCACCCAACCGAAGATTCCTTCTGCCCATTTGCAGTCAATCCTCAGGCCACTGTTAATCTACTTTCTCTCGTTATAGATTTGCCTTTCCTAGACATTTCATATAAATGGAATCATGCCATGTGTAGTATTTTAAATATATACATATTATTATTGATTTCAGAGAGGAAGGGAGAGAGAGAGAGAAAGATAGAAACATCAATGATGAGAGAGGATCATTGACTGGCTGCCTCTTGCATGCCCCCTACTGGGGACCGAGCCCGAAACCCAGGCATGTGTCCTGACTGGGAATGAACTGGTGATCTCTTGGTTCATAGGATGATGCTTAACCTCTGAGCCACACTGGCTGGGCAATGTGTGGTATTTTGTATCTTTTTTTTTTTTAACTTAGCATAGTGTTTTTGAGATTTATTCATGTTTTAATATTTATCAATATTTCATTTCTTTTAATGGCTGAATAGTATTCTGTTGTGTGGATATACCACATTTATTGATCCATTCACCAGCTGAGGGTCATTTGAGTGGTTTCCACCTTTTGACTGTTATCAATAATACTGCTATGAACATTTGTGGGTTTTGTGTGAACATGTTTTCATTTCTATTGGGTCTATACCTAGGAGTGGAATTGCTGCATCATGTGGTAAATTTATGTTTAACTTTTTAAGAAACTGCCGAAATGTTTTCCAAAATGGCTGCACCCTTTCACATTCCCATTAACAGTGTACGAAAGTTCCATTTCTTCACATCCTCATCAATGCTTATCATCTGTCTTTTTCATTATCACCGTTTTAGTGGGTCTGAGGTGGTGTCTCATTGTAGTTTTAACTTGCATTTCTCTAATGACTAATAATGTTAAGCATCTCAGTGTCTAATTTGTTGGCATAAAGTTATTTATAGTATTCCCTTATCAACCTTTTAATTTCTGTGAGTTTGGTAGTGATGTTCCCTTTTTCATTTTGATTTAGTAATTCATATGTTTTCCTTTTTTTTTTCTTGGTCAGTCCAGCTAAAGGTTTGTCAGTTTTGTTGATCTTTACCTTTTCATTTCCATATTTTTCTTACTGTTTTCTATTTCATTTATTTCTGCTCTAATCTTTATTATTTCCTTACTTGATTGCTTTGGTTTTAGTTTGCTCTACTTTTTCTAATGTTTTACAGTGGAAGTTTAGGTTATTGAATTAGCATCTTTTTCTAGTATAGGGTTTCTTGTTATTGTTGTTTTTGTTAATCTTCACCCGAGGATATTTTTCCATTGATCTTTTAGAGATAGGAAAAGATAGGAACATCAATGTGAGAGAAACACACCAACTGGTTGCCCCCTGCACGTGCCCTGGAGCTCTATCCACTGAGCCAAACCAGCTAGGGCAGTGGTCAGCAAACTGCGGCTCGGCAAACCGCAGCTCGTGAGCCACATGCGGCTCTTTGGCCCCTTCAGTGTGGCTCTTCCACAAAATACCGGCTCTTCCACAAAATACCGACTTCTGCGCATGGGCCACGAAGTTTTGATCGCACTGTACGTGTGCGCCCGCACGTGGTATTTTGTGGAAGAGCCACATTGAAGGGGCCAAAGAGCCGCATGTGGCTTGCGAGCCGCGGTTTGCTGACCACGGAGCTAGGACCTCTAGTATGGTAAGTTTTAAAGCTATAAATTCACTGCTAATCACTGCTTTAATTTGACATATTGTACATTTGTGTTCATTTAGTTAAAACTCCTTTAAATTTGCCTTGTGATTTCTTTTTTGATTCATAAGTTTTTTAGGAATGTGTTGTTTAGTTTCCAAACATCTGTGGATTTCCCACATTTTCTTCTGTTGTTGATTTCTAGTTTAATTCTGTTGTGGTGCAGAACATAGATGATATAATTTCAATTCTTGTCAATTCATTGCGAGTTGTTTTATGATCTAGCGTAGCATGTCCTGGTGAATATTCTTAGTGCACTTGAAAAAAATGTTGTATTTGTGCTGCTGTTGGGTAAAGTATTCTATACATGACAGATTAAGTTGGTTGATAGTGTTGTTCAAGTCTTATATGTACTTGCTGATTTTCTGTCTAGTTTTTCTGTACATTATTGAAAGTGGGGTACTAAAATCTCCAATTATTATTGTTGAATTCCCTATTTCTCCCTTTGATTCTGTCAGTTTTTATTTCATGTATTTTGGGACTTTGTTGTTAGGTATATATGTGTTTAATTATTATATAACTAGAGGCCCGATGCACAAAATTCATGCAAGAGTTGGCCTTCCTTCCCCCAGCTGCTGGCACCGGCTTCCCTCTGGCACCCGGGACCCAGGCTTCCCTCGCAGCCCTGGCTTCGTCCGGAAGGTCATCAGGTCTAATTAGCATATTACACTTTTATTATTATAGATTCTGATGAACTGATCCTTTTATCATTACAATTTTCTCTCTTTGTCTCAAAGTATCATTTCTTTTGGTCTTAAAGTCTATTTTATCTCATATTGGTATAGAGGCTTGAACTCACTTATGGTTATTGTTTGCATGGCATATATTTTTCCATTCTTTTACTTTCAGCCTATTTGTGTCTTTGGATCTAAAATGTCTCTTATAAGCAGCATGTAATTGAATCTTGTTTTTTAAAATCCACTCTGATAATGTATAAATCATCGACATTTACTGTAATTATGGATATGGTTGACTTTATTTCTGCAATTTTGCCTTTTTTTCTATTTGCTTCATGTCTTTTTATTTGTCCCTCTTTTTTTCCTTAACTGCCTTCTTGTGTGCTAAATATTTTTTCTGATGTATCTTTTAATTTCTTTGTTATTGTTCTTTTATTATATTTTCGAGCTATTATGTTAGATGTTGTTCTAGGAATTGTAATATATAATTTATCAAAATCTACTCCGGATTAATACCAAATCAATTCCAGTAAATTATTGAACCTTTGCTCCAGTAGAGCTCCATTCCCTTCCCAATTCTTTCTGTTATTGTGTATGTCATATATCCAAAGTTTTATAATTATTGCTTGTACCACCTTATGTCTTTTTAAAACTTTAAGAGAAGAAAGGAGAAAAAGCATATTTACAGAACCTTTTCTATTAACCCACATATTTATTATTTCTGGTTCTCTTCATTTTCTTCTGTGGATTCAAGTTGCTGTCTTGTGTCTTTTTCCTTGCTCCGATGTAACTCTCTTCTCTTTGTGTTATCATATATTTGTAATATATTACAAATGACTTTATAATTATTAATTTATGCAATTATCTTAAATCAATTAAAAGGAAGAAAGAGGAAAATGTATTTATCGTGTCTTTTACATTTGCCTATACAATAACCTTTTTTGGGTGCTCTTTACATCTTCATGTGGATTCAAGTAACTGTCAGGTGTCATTTATTTTCACTCTGAGCAACTTTAGTATTTTTTTATAAAACATGCATGCTGACAATTAATTCTCACTCTTTGTTTGGATGTGTCTTCATTTCACCTTCATTTTTGAAGGATACTTTTACTGTATATAAAATTCTTGGTTGACAGGGTTGTTTGTTTTTTCTCAGCACTTTGAGTATGCCATTCCACTTCCTTCTGGCCTCCAGTGTTTCTTACATGAAATCAGCTGTTAATTTTATTTTACTTTCCTGATCTGATGCATCATTTTTCTCTTGCTACTTCAGGATTTTCTCTGGCTCTGTTTTTCAACAGTTTTACTATGACTTACTAAGGGTGCTTATGTGTTCCTCCTACTTGGATTTGGTTTGAATGTGTAAATCAATGCTTTTCATAAAATTTGGAAACTTTGGCCCTAACTGGTTTGGCTCAGTGGATAGGGCATTGGCCTGTGGACTCAAGGGTCCCAGGTTCAATTCCGGTCAAGGGCATGTACCTTGGTTGCAGGCACATCCCCAGTGGGAGGTGTGCAGGAGGCAGCTGATCGATGTCCCTCTCTCATCGATGTTTCTAACTCTCTATCCCTCTCCTTTCCTGTCTGTAAAAAATCAATAAAAAAATATACTTTTAAAAAATTGGAAACTTTGGGGTCATTATATCTTCAAATATTTTTTTGTCTCTTTCCTCTTTTTCTGAAACTTGCATTAAGTTTATATTGGTATGTTTAATGATATTACACTTGTCTTTGTTCATTTTCTTTTCACTCTTTTTTTTCCCCTTTCTGTTCTTTAGATTGGATAATTTAAACGGATCCATTTTCAATTTTGCTGATTCTTTCAGCTCAAAAATGCTGTCGAACCCCTCTAGTGAATCTTTTATTCCAGCTATTGTACTTTTCAACTCCAGAATTTTCATTTGGTTCCTTTAAAAAATATGTAATTTCTGTCCCTTTACTGATAGTCTCTATTTGATGAATCATTTGATGAGCCTTTACTCGAATTATTTATACATGGCTTCTTTTTTTTCTTTGAATGTATTTATAATAGCTGCTTTGAAGTCTTTGCTAAGTACATCTGGACCCCCTCAGAGACAGTTTCTATTCACTGCTTTTACTGCTCTGAATGGAACACACTTTCCTGTTTCTTTTCACATCTTGTAGTTTTTGTTGAAAACTGGACATTTTAGATAATACATTGTAGCAATTCTGAATTCTGATTCACCACCACCACCACCACCACCACCATCACCAGGATTGTCGTTTGTTTAGCAACTTGCCTGGACCAATTCTATGGAATCTGTCTTCCTCAGAGTGTGAGGCTGCGGATCTCTCTGCTGTTTCTTTTTAAAATTTTTGTTTTTATTTTTAAGCCCGGCTTCCTAGGCATTGCCCCGGGTCAGCATAGCTCGGGGTTCTGCCAATGGTTGGTCAGAAATTGTGCTTAAATACCTCCATCCAGTAAGGCTATCCTACCCTCTGCCAATGCATCTGTGTGTGGGTTGAGGAACACATTCAAGATTCAAGCAGTTTAAAAGCTGTCCCAACTTTTACTCTCTCTGTGCTTAGCCAGGGATGAGGAGATAGCTCAGGCCCTCTCCAGGCTCCCCACCGGGTGCACGCAGCCCTTCCATACCCTGAGGGACACTGGGAGCTTATCAGCACTCACTAGGGCTTTCTTGTTCCCGGATATCCCTGTCAAATGTCTGGCTGTTCTGCTGATTTGTTTCTTGCCCAAACTAGTATTCTACCCCAGGCTAGCTGCCGTGCTGGCCCCATTGTACGTAATTTCAAAGAACTGATGCACGCTCAACAAGAAGGGTGCACAGTGAAACGAGTCTGGCAGCCACTGGTCTCGTTTTGGGTGTTGTCTCTAACTGGTCTACCCCTTCTGGGGGCGACGTCTGGAGGCTGAGCTCTGGGCCTGGCGCCTCCTGAGTGGGGTCGAGGGGGGCCACTTGGAAGAGCGATTGCAGCAACAAGATCCTCACCTCAGGGACGAGAGGTGGTCATTCAAGGTGGTTGAACTTGCCTCTCAGGGACAGCTGGCCCTGCCCATTCTGGCTGGGCCTTCGCTCCCACGGGGGTGCAGGCCTGGCTGCTCTGTCAGCAGGCCTGGGGTGGGGAGCCAGGTGCCCTCTACACTGGCTTCCATGCACTGGAAGCCGGCCAGGCACTCAGGAGGAAAATTCAGTGGGGCCAAGAGAACGATCAATTCCCTCAGGGCAGGGCTGCCAACGAGGAGGGTCACCCAGGAAGCGGCTGGCTCCTGCCCCGGAGGCCCCGGCTGCAGCGGGCTGGGGCCTGGGGCCTCCTCTGTCCCCCGGGTGCTCACTTAGACAACGAGGAGTCAGAGAACAGTGCCCTCCCCCCGGGTACTACCCCTGTCCTTGGGGTGGGCACGTAGAGAGGCTGTGCCAGCCAGCTGAAGGTCAGCGTGCTCAGCAGGCGCTGCGATGGGAGGGGTGGAGGGCAGAGGGAAAACTGGGCTGACAGTCACGTACACTGATGTCACCGGTCACTCCGCCTCCCCGAGGTATCGCCTTCCTCATGGTCAAGCCTCAGCTGAGTTCAGGGGGGCAGTCACGTCCCATCCCTGGCATGGCTCTTCGGCTGCTCACAGCACCACCTCTGGGGCTGCTGAGGTCAGGGTGGCACTAACCAGCACTGCCTAGTGTCAGCACAGCGCTGAAGGGGGAGGGGGGAACCCGAGGAGTGGGGAGAGTGGCAGGGACAGGTGCCTGGGGGCTGGGAGTGGCCGCGCTGCTCAGAAGGTGTCCCAGGGTGCCTGGGGGGGCTGCGCTGGGCTGACATCACAGGTGAACAGTGGTGCGACTCAGGAGCTCCCCCCCGAAGCGGGAGACAGCCCCTGCCCACGGACCACGGCCCGCATGAGGGGAAGGGTAGCGCCCTTGCTCTCAGGAGTTAGCAGTCTGATGGGAGAGACAGTGCTGTTCTCAGGGAGCCTCCTGCCCTGTGGAGGAGACCCAGTCCCTGTCTGCAGACACAGGGGCTGTGTCAGCTGTGCGTGGTGGAGGCGGTGGCTGGACACCCTCCCCTGTCCTCTCCTCCAGTGTAAGCTTCCAGGTCACTCAGGACAGATCCTTTGGAGGATCCCTTCCCCAGACCCCGGGGGCCCGGCAGGTGGTCACTAGGGTGTGACCACCACATGCAGGGAGGGGCTGCCAGAGCCTAAGTGCAGACAGACAGCGGCGTCCCTGTGTCTGAGCCCGTCCTCGGGGCTGGGTCCAGCAGAGGGAGCTGACAGCCAGCAGGAGCTGAGGCAAACTGTCCCTGACCCCCGAGGTGGCCTTGAGGAGCTCCCGCTGCCCTTCCCCCCCAGGGTGGGACATTCACCCCATGGCTGGCACTGGAGTGTCAGCAGCATACATGGGGGCCCAGGTCTCCTCGGCCCACCTGACAACTGGTGCTGCACCACAGAGACCCCTCCACAGAATCACAAATTCTACCCTCTCCCAACGAGGCCTAGAAAGTTCTTCCCACTGTCCCCGAGGGTAGGTAGTAATGCAAGGGGGCGAGTGCTGCTCCCTTGCTACTAGTTCTATGACTCCAGGCAAGTTACATAATCTCTCTGGGCCTTGGTTTGTTTATCTGTAAAACGGGCTGCTACAGAGATAGTGCGTGAAAGTTGTCTGGCACATAGTAGGTGCCCAGGTAGGGCAGCTTCCATTCCTCTTTGCTTCATTCTGGGGCTGTCTCCTTGAGCTGAGGCTGAAGGGCTGGGGGTGGAGAGTGTGCTGGAGTGAAAGCCAGCCCAGGGTCAGGTGGCATGAGCCAGGGCAGCTTCCTTAGGAGCTGAGAGTCGAGTGGGGTTTGGGGAGATGCTCCCTCTCAGCCCCTAGCACAGACACAGCAAACTGCAGCCAGAATGAGGTGTCGCTGAGCAGGCAAGGGGCACGATCCCATTGGCTCTCCACTTATCATCCTGCCTCGCAACCCCTTCATTCATGTGCTCCTGGGGCTGCACGTCAGCCCCCCTCCTGCCACCCCTATCTGCGCGGAGGCCCCTTTGGGGTATGTCGGTCTCTGGGTGGGCCCTCCCTTTCCTGCTCAGTGTGGGCCCTCCCTTTCCTGCTCAGTGTTATTAACTCAGTACTTAGTACGCGCCAGGCTTGGTTTTAGGCACTAAGGAGGCAGCGGTGAGCAAAAGTGACAGAGGTCCTGACCTCAGGGAGCTGGCATTCTAGTGGAGGGTTAAAATATTAAACAGAATAAGTGTATTAGAGGGTGGTAAGTGTTCTAGAGAAAAATAAAGAAGGGGTGAAGGATAGGAGTGTGGGTGTAAGGGAGTGAGAAATTTTAATAGACAGGTCAAGCAAGGCCATACTGAGAAGGTAACATTTGAGAAAAGACCTGAAAGGGGAGCGATGTGCATAACTGGGGGAAACATTCCATGAGAGAGAACAGCACGTGCAAAGGCCCTGGGGTGGAAGCAGAGCTGGCTTGTTTGAGGGACAGCAGAGCAGCCAGCATGGAATGAGAGAAAGAGCAGTAACCGATGAGAGCAGAGAGGTGGGAGTAGGAACAGATGAGGGCAGAGAAGTAGGATGAATCTGATCCTATAGGAGTTGGTTGGCCGCTGTCAGGACTCTGGCCACAGAGCAATCATGGGTGCAGAGAAGAAGCTGGGGGCATTTTTTGTTTACCCTGATGGGCAATGGAACAGTAAGGAAATGCTACCTGGTCTCTGCTGCTTTTTCAAATACACTCAGAGAGAACCAGGCCTTAAGATGGTGTGGCTGACCAGGCCTGGCCTGCTCCTCTCCCATTGGGTTCTCCTGCGGGATGTCTGTCCTGGCTCCTGGCTGGCATTTCTGTGACAAAGCCACATTATAGGGCTCCCCCACCCCCCAACACACAGCGCAGATACCCAACACCTTCAGGGGCTGAACTGTGTCAGGCCTCCCCCTCCTGAAATTCAGTGTCTCCTCTGTGGTCCTTCTCCTTCCTCCCTGAGCCACACAGGAGGAACAACCCCTTGTGGGGAGCTGCCTTACACCCCTACACAGGGCAGTGGGCTTGCGGATCTCAACCAAGTGACCCCAACCTCAGGCAGTGGTGGGGGCTGGCCTAGAGCCGAGCAATGATTCCAATGACAACGGCAGCAACTCCCATTTACCAAGCGCTGACCGCGTGCCTGACTGTCCTCAGCACGCCCCTGCTTCTCTCTTTCAGCTTCAGAGCCATCCACGTGCTGATGCGGGGACGGGGGCCTTGAGAGGCCAAAGGACTTGTGTGGGGGGTACTTTCAGGGGCTCGGTCAGGGTGGGGGGGGGGGGGAAGACCTGCAGGTTCCAGGCCTAGAACCACCCCCCTCCTGCTGCTGCCCTAGAGCAGCCAAGCAGAGGGGTTCACCCCAAGGCACCCCCACTTCTGAGACTTGAGCTAAATATGTCAAACTAACTCCTGCACCACCCTTCAGAGGAGAGGCTGGGCCCTGGGCTGGGGGATGTGAGCTGGGACGGCTGGGGCTCTGGAGAATGAGCGGCCCCCTCTCCTCCCTGGCTGTGGCTGCAGGGGCCGGAGTGGTAGCTGGCCTTCTTTATTTTTCTCTTTATTTTTCACCCCTTCTTTATTTTTCTCATTTGCCTCCCTTTCAAATGTTTGAGGGCACTTCTCTGGTCTGCCATGGCCACGTGACACTCACCCTTATCTCTGAGCTGGCCCCCTGGGAAGAGGCGCTGTCAGCAGGGACATCCCCAGGCTGAGAACAGGTCTCCTATCTGCAGAAACCAAGTCTGGGGCACCCTTGTGTGCAGAGGAAGCCCAGAGAGCCTTCTAGAGCCTGTGTCTCCCACCCTGGCAGAGGAGGCTGAGAGAGGGGCCCTGCTTCCTGTGAGCCCGGCTCACTGCAGCCTCAGCCGCCCACTCCAGCTCAGCGCTGCTGCTGCCCTGTCCCCCTGGCTCAGGGGAGGTGAGAGCACAAGAGGCAGGAAAACTGCAAAGTAGGAAAGTGCTCTGCAAACTGGGGGCCCTCCACAGCTGGGGGCCTCTCCCCTCTGAACTCAAGTGCCCGCAAACCATGCCTCCTACCCAGCAGGGCTTCCATTCCCCTTGACCGAGAGCCGTGCATGCACATGACCCCGAGCACAGGGAGCAGCCGGAGGAAGGCAGGACTTGGGTGCGAGTCTGCTCAGCACAGGACCTGAGTCGGAGCTAGTTCTCCTTGCAGAGCACAGCAGGACAGAGTGGGTGAGGCGGGGAGTGAGGCCCTGGCAGTGTGCTTAGGGAGCAATAGAAAGGAGCTGGGCTGGGTTTGTGCCCTGGCTCTGCCTAACTGCTCCCGCCTCCCACTTGCCCCCCTTTCAAATGTTTGAGGGCAGAAGGGATGCCTTTGGGGCACAGGCTCAGGCTGTGCCATCAGACCAAGGTTCTCCGTGTCTCAGAACCCAGAGCTGGCAGGACGGGCCGATGCACTCCTGATAGAGGTTGTGAAATTGGCAGAGAGGAAACCTGCAGAAGCGGCCGGCCTCACACGTGTGGCATTTACAACCAGCCCAGCATTTACAACCAG
>NW_006300048.1:3471982-3489690 GCF_000327345.1 Myotis davidii | reverse complement strand
TCTTCTTGTGGCTCCTCCAGGGCAGAAGCTGAGTCGTATTCCGTTGTGTTCCCAGTGCCTAGTGCAGGGTCTGGCCCACAGCCTGCCAGTAACACTTGATCGGCCAAGGTGGATGGGTCCTTGCTCGTGTGGGCACCAGCTGGAAATGACTGCGGCTTTGTCGCTGAACGCTGGCTTCGCAGTGAGCCCAGTGGGTGACGGGCATCCTGGACTCAGGAAAGGAAGGATCAGGGCTTGGCGCGTTGGCAGGCACAGAGAGAGGCAGGTGGGATTGCGGCCCTTTCCTCACCAGGCCAGGGTGGAGGGTGAGCCTCGGGTGGGAGGCACTGGTGGGGGAGAGAGTGCTGAAAGTCCGTCCTCAAAATCTGGTCACGGGGACTCTGGGCCTCATACCAGTGCCTGGCGCCCCCTGCGGACGCCGAGGCAGGAGGAGCTCTGATCTCAGGGATGAAAACCTCGGTGGCACTCTTTCTTTTATCTCAGTTGGAGCAAGAAATATAGGCCAGACTCCCTCCGCAAGGGGGACAGGCCAAAGCCGAGAAGAGCGAGTCAGTCCCAGCAGACAGGCGGGATCAGGGTGAAGTGGCCACGTTCACGGGGCTGAAGTCTAGGGCCACAGGGAGTTTCCTCTCTGGAGCGCAGACTCTGCTCTGAAGCGAGGACACAACACCAGAGCGGGGCCGACTGTGTTCTCGTGTTTAGAGGTGGGGAGAGTCTGGTTGGGATGACAGGCTCCTGAGCTTGAACCAGCCAATCGCCTGGGAGTGGCTTATTAAGCATATTCACAGGTAAGGAAGACAGACTGGCCAGCAGACAGACAGACGGACAGATAGATAGCAATGGAACCTACCGCAGACAAGTAACTCCATATAGTCACAAACATGGAGGTGGGTCTTGTTGCCACCAACTGGCAGGTGAAGAAACGGAGGCTTCTGGGGGTTCAGCAACTTGTCCAAAGCCACACAACTAGGAACCGGCAGATCGGGGTCCCAGCTCTGCTGACCACCTAGCCCGGGCTTCTCCCCAGACTCCAACGGGTCCACTTAGAGCACAGGGAGCCCCGTGAACCTGCCTCAGGTCTCTTTCTCTCCGGGAGGCAGGGCCGCTGGAGTGGGAGTGCGGGTTTCCACCAGGAGGGTGACCCCTGTTGGGTACGTAGTGAGGCTGGCTCCCTGACAACAGCGCGGGCACCCTGTGGTCACAGCTGGTGAACGGACACCTGGAGTTCTCAGGGACCTCGCCCTGGGCCCATCACCCGGGCATTTTTACCAATGGCTTGAATGGAGGCTTGAGAGGCTGCCTCCCCTGCTCGCTGATGACCCTTCGCTGAGAGGAGTGGGCTCAGCAGCCCAAAGAGGGTTCAAATCTGCCGGCCAGTGCCGGTGACAACGGGCAAAACCAACGGGAGGGAGAGCAGCAGTAGCGGAAATGACAACGTCCAGTCCTGGGGGGGAACAGCATCGAAGTAAAAGGCACATGGGGGCTGACCCCACAGAGATGCTGGCACGTGTATGGAATGGCTATGCGCAAAGGTAGTCCCAGAGCCTGGTCTGAGATGCTGCCAAGGGCTGGAAGCAACCGGAATGGCCACCAGCTGGGGTGGGTTAACACCTTGGGCAGATACACGACAGAAGGCCGCAGCTGATACAAAGAGCCAGGCGAGGACATACACTGAGAAGGAAGTTCTCCCAGTTAGAGGGCTAAGCAGAAAAGCCAGGCGCACGGCAGTGGGCTCTGACAGCGTGGGCTGTGGTCCTCTTTGTGCAATTGGGAACGCGCGTAGATATTTATGCACAGATTACCTCTGAAGGATACACAAGAAACCAAGTAGGTGATTGGGATCTTGCTTTACACTGTATATCTTTTGTGCTTTTATTTATGACACATGCGTGTGTGTGTGTGTGTGTGTGTGCACGCATGCGCGCATAGGGAGCAATGGACGGAGCAGACCTCATAGGAATTCTATTGAGAAAAAAAATCCTAGAAGTTTGACTGACCATAAACTCACTGAGAATTGTTTAAAAAGAAAAAAAGCAACTGTAATCCGAGGTCATATTAACAGGAGCATAGGATCCTGGCTGAATAATATGTTTATTCTATTATATGAATCGTATTATATTTATTATATTATTCAGTTCTAATGATTAGAAAGGTCTTCCTGGGGCCAGAATTCATCTCCTTGTACCTTTCAAACTATCGATCCAAGTTCTATTCTTTGGAGAAAATAAAATTAAATAAAATAGGTCCCTCCTGCTTCCGCATGCTAGGTGTATGACCTGCTGCACTCTGAGCTGTTCAGGCTGTCCCCAGAGTGCGGGCCCTTTCTGAAGGAGCCACGTTCGAGAAGAAACAGCCAGATCAGAACTGAGGGGACAGCTTGGCTAGAGTGGAAGTGGAGTGGAGGGGAAACGTGATAGACACGGAGATGCTGAAGACATTGAGGATCATTGCAGGGCTAGCATGCGGAAGCAGGAGGGACCTATTTTATTTAATTTTATTTTCTCCAAAGAATAGAACTTGGATCGATAGTTTGAAAGGTACAAGGAGATGAATTCTGGCCCCAGGAAGACCTTCCTAATCATTAGAACTGAATAATATAATAAATATAATATGATTCATATAATAGAATAAACATATTATATAATTTAACAATATAATATCATAAGAAGTACCTTCTAATAATTAGTACAGGAATGAGCTCCAAGTCACCGGATGTATTCACGTACTCACTGCTGACATCTACCTAGGATGCTGCGGAGGGCATTAATGGAGCCACTGGGACCTGTACTTGTAGCCTCACTGTAGGCTATTGAAACTGAATCTCTGTAGTCGAAGTTGAGAAATCTGCTCTACTTAGTTATATTTTACCACAGATGTAGACAATCTAACTAATTATACTCCAGTTCACAATATGCCACCATGAATGGCCAGTTAAAAGACCCCTTTAATGTTACTTTTCTTTCTATTTTTTCCCTTCATTCCTGATCTCCACTCCTATTCCCCACAATTTCCAAGCCCCTGCCCAGACCCTCATCCTACACGCTTGCGTACATAGGTGTTGAGATATGCATCTTCTCTGTGTAGGGGGCTGTGTTGTTTTCTAACTATATAAATGATTTGATGCTGTAACTCTCCTGTTTCTCACTTTACAAAATATATATTTTATTGATGTTTAGAGAGAGAGGAAGGGAGAGGGATGGAGAGATAGAAACATCAATAAGAGAGAAATATCATTGATCGACTGCCTCCTGCATGCCCCCCACAGGGGATCGAGCCCACAACCCAGGCATGTGCTCTGACTGGAAATCGAACTAGTGGCCTCTTGGTTCCTGGCTCACTCCTCAGCTGCTGAGCTACACCGGCCAGGCATGTTTTCCACTGTCTTCATTCACTGCTGCTGCTAAGATCCATGCATCCTTGTATGATCACCCGGCTTGTTCCTAACGGCTACTTGGAAGGAAGCCACAGCGTCTCACTTATCCATTCCCCCAGGTATGGACACTTGGGCTGCCTCCAACTCCCCACGACCCTAAATGTTGTTGTCATGGGCACCTTGTGCATGTCCTCTTCCTGCCTTGTAGAATCATTTTTTCAGGCTCTGTACCCCTTTGTGGGATTCTGGGATGCAGGGTGTATCCATAATTAGTTTCACCACATACAGCCAGATGACTGCTCTTGGAATGGATACACAGGCATACCTTGTTTATTGCACTCGGCTTTCTCATGCTTCATAGATGTTACATTTTGCAAATTGAAGGCAAGCAACAATATTTTGACTCCTTTACGGCGATACTCGTTTTATTGTGCTTGTCTAGAACTGTACCACAGCCTCCGAGGTGTGCCTGGGTTAGCTTATCCTCTTACCTGCAGGGCACGGAGTCTCATCTTCCCACGTCGGGTATAATCCACCTCTCTAATTTGTTCCGTTCCGTTGGGTGTGGAGAGGTATCCTGTTGTTTGAAGTACGCATCTCTCTAATGACTAGTGAACTTGCGTATCTCTTCATTTACTTGGCCGTTGCACTTCCTTTTTTGTGACATGTCTGTTCATATTTTGGGGAGTCATTTTTTTCCTATTGGATTTCCTGTCCTGTTCTTGTTAACAGGAGTTCCTTGACTAGTTTAAGTCTTAATCCCTGGCAGGTTTTGGAGTTGTGAATGTCTTCTCCCCGTCTGAGACGTCCATCTTAGCAGGGTTCTAAGCCTCAGTCAGGTTCGGGAAACCCCACAGTGGACACATCCACCTGAGCTCATTTCCAATTCCGCCTGCCTGCCTTTTATATTCTGGGGCTTGCTTAGGGGTTTCCTTGCCACTTTTGTGAGGAAAACAGAGGCCTCAGAGGGGTGAAGGCCGTGGTTGTGAATATGGATGTGGATGTAGAGTTGGGGCATCCGCTGCAACTAGACCATCTCTAGCAGCGTGCTGCGTTGTGGAGATAGTCATGTGACATGGCCCACACAGGTGTGTGAGAGCCTTCTGGGGGTGGTACACAGTTCAACTGGAGAAAGTCTAGAATACCTTATTGTTCAGAAAAGATAGTCAATCCCCTGGAATTTGCTCAATCATAGAAGCTTAACTCTTTTATCTCGGTGAAAGTTTCAAAATTTGCCTACAATTTTTTTTTGACATTCTTCACTTTAAGAGGTAGTAGGGAGAGGTCTGTGTCTCTCCCCTTGAATCTGGGGTGGCTTTCGTCACTGCTTTGTGCTCCGTGGAATTTAGTAGAAGTGATGCCGTCTGACTTCGGAGGCCAGGTCAGAGAAGGCCCTGCATCTTCGGCCTCACTGCCTCGGGACCCTCAGCCTGAGGGTCCAACTGCCATGGAAGATGTCCGAGTACCCTGAGACGCCATGCGGGAAAGCACATACACTGAGGTGTGTGGTCAACAGCTCTAGCTGGGCCCCCAGCCAATGACCAGCAGCCACTGCCAGCAGCGTGAGGGAGCTGTCTTGGATGCCCAGCCCCAGCTGACCTCTGACAGCAACTGTATGGGAGACATGGAGTGAGAACTGCCCAGCCAAGCCCTTCCTAAATTCCTAACCCACAAAATCATAAGACAACAAAATTGTTATTTATACCACCAAATTCTGGGGGTAATTTTTAATGCAGCAATAGTACTCACAACAATCTCCTGGAACATAGCAAGTGTCGTTACTTTAAATCTTTGCTGGTAACTCTAATGCATGCAGCCTTTATGGGTCTGTTTCTATTGTCTATTGTTTCTGATGTTTTAAAAAGTAGGTTATCTGACTCCTCACGTATGTGGGTATTTTCGATTATGTGTTGGACATTGTATTTAAGGACCTGCTTATAGAAATAATCTGAGGCCTAGAATGATGATACCTTCCTTCAAAGAGGATTCACGTTGTGCCTGACAGATGACTGGGTCGCTAATAGTTACAGAATCACCAGCTTCAATTTTAAGGGCTGAGTGATTGGAAATTGAGCCATCTACTTCTGATTCACCTTTAACTTCTAGGATGCAGAGCTTTTGGGGTGTTTCCTAAAAAAAGAGAGAGTTCACTAAGTCCCATCCCTGCATAAGCCTGGAACTCCAATCCATGCCCTGCTTCTTGGACTCTTAGCTGACCCCCCCCTCCCCCATGGGCAGATACCCTCAGGGGGAAATGGTCCCAAATGCCACTCTTGCTTCTCTAGGTCTTAGTCATGACCCAGAAAGGCTTCACTATCTTGTTAGCTCCCTGAGGCCTTCAGACAGATTTTTAAAATATTTTCTCCAGCTGTTCTAGTTGTCCTCAGTAGGAGCATTGGCCTAAATCACTTCGTCTGCCATTATGAACTCTCATTTACTTAATTCTTTAAACGTCAAAACCATAAAGAACTATGAAATCGTGCTCTTTAATCATCCTTGTAAAAAATGCATCTCAGTCTCAAACCTTCTTAAACCGAGTTTGTCCATAGTCCAGTTTCCCACTGGACACTCGGGGTCCCATTAAGAATATCCCCTCCTGTAACGTAACCACAGTGATGCCCCGGGAGCTGGGGTGTGCCATGTCCTTTGCCTTCCCCCAATTTAGTTTTTTTCTGTTCTTCGGTTTACTTTTTGTTTGTGTCTTCACCACCTGAGATCTTCTGGTTCCAAGAGAATATCCTTAATAACCTTTTTCCCATTCTGACTTTATTCCTTTAGTACACGTGGAAGTCAGATAACCAAGCATGCGAGCACAGTAAGGTACGAGCACAGTAAGGTACGAGCACAGTAAGGTACGAGCCGATTCAGGTGGGGGGAACCTGACGAGTGAAGTTCTGGAGTTTGTCAGACTCTTGTCAGACAGTTGTCCGGATCTCAGAAGCCTCTGGATCGCAGCTCTCAGTCCGGGTGGCAGAGACGGTCAAGTGCGTGTGCTCTGGATAAGTCAGGTACTGCTGCCCTTGCCCTGACTTCTGGACCCGCCCTGGAAGCGGGGGTTTGGGGGCACGAGCAGGGCCCTGGAGCAATCAGGGGCCTCGGCCAGCCCTAGGCCGCCTTGTCTTTGTTTCTGAGGCCCCACCCTATCTCCTGGCCAAGGAGGCTCAAGAAACCTTGGCAGAGAACACTGTTCCCTGCTGCCCCGCGGAGATGACCACTTCATGGGGAGCAAGGGAGGAAGGAGGAGAAAAATGAAAAGAAAGGTCCTCTTTCAGGCTTAAGATGCTGTGGAGTGGCTGCCCCACGGCCTGCCAAGAGCTGACTCACCGGGCTGGGACAAGGCACTACAGGTGCACTCAGGCCAGCAGACAATGGGCGCCTGTTGCAACAGCTCCACACCCGAGACAGACCACCGTGGTCAGGTGGAGACAGTTTCTGAGGGGGTGTGAGGGCTGGAAGGGCAGGCAAGAGAAGGTGTCCTTGTTCAGCCTCCCCAGGGCCTGGCTCTGAGCACTGACAACCATGGGGACCCTGGGATTTCATGGCCAAGGGACAGGAGCACTGCACCGCGCATCCAGGGAACTGGTGTGGGGTGACCTCTAATGTGGGCCTCACTCTTAATCTCCCAGCTCTGAAGTCCTGGTTCTAACTGCCGCTGGTTCGCTCTGTGGCCTCAGAGAAGGGGCACAGACATTCCAAGCCTCATTGGGCCCTTTCTGGGTGAACCCTTTGCCTTCAGTAGCCCTTTAATTCTTTACTGTCCTTTGATGTTGGTATCATTATCAGTCCCACTTTACAGATGAGGAAACTGAGGCACAGATGGCCCTACGATGCATAACGGAGAGGTAGGTTTCAAAACCAGAGCCCATGCTAAGCCCTGCATCAGGCTGCCACCCAAGTAGCCACCCAAGTGACCCAACGCCCCGCATCTTGTCAAATAAAAGGACTGGGGCCTGGCAGAGACAATGGGGGAGTGGGGTGCTCAGAAGGCAGGGAGATTGAGCAGGTCCTGGCATGGGATGGGCCGCAGGGAAGTGAGGCTGGTAGGGGTTGTGGGCTGAGGCTTGGATTCTTGGCTGAGTCCTGCGTTCAGCGGATTGGGGGTAGGGTGGGAGGTTGGGGCGGATGCTTCCTTCCACCTCTCTGCAGCCTGGAAGAGTGACCTGGGGACCCGCCAGGACTGGGTGCCCAGGCAGGCTGCTCCCTGCCCTGTCCATTGCCACTGTGTGGACTTGGGCCAGTTCTAATGACTTTCTGGTCTCCAGTTTTCTCATCTGTGAGATGGGAACTATAACATGGACCTCAGGAGGTTGTTAACATAATGAGATCTAATAAATAAAGTGACTCACGGAGAGGCTTAGAGCAGTCCCAGGACCCTTCACCTTCTCTTCTCTGGGCTAAGGCCTCACTTTTCTGCCTTTCCTCAGAGGCCTCCCTGCATGAGTCTCTGATGTCACCTGTGGCCCAAACCACCCCTTCCCGTGGGTGTTAACTCCCTGAGCAGCCAGCTCCTTCTTACCTTGTCCCCTTGTCTCTTCTCCCCAGATAAGAGGGGTGAGGGGGGGGCATGCTCCACAGCCTATGTTCCTGGCTGCTCTGCCAGTGGGACCCCCGAGTGGGACCCATCGAGCTCTTTCTCTGTCTTTGCCCAGCTGCCAGGAGGTGAGGTCTAAGATACCAGAGTTGAGTGTATGGAGACCCAGGTTCAAGGTGGGCTCCATCTCCTTTAATGGTTGGGGCAGCCATCAGCCCTCCCTGAAGTTTCCAGTCTGAAAAGCAAGGTTGTTTGGGGTCAACTCCTACTGGGGGCTCAGGGTGAGCTGAGCCAATTCCAGCATCTGCACTCCCTGGGGAGGGAGGAGCGGATAAGGAGGGATGGAGGGATGGAGGGAGGCAGGGAGAGCTGCCTCTATCTCCCTCCCTCCTCTGTCCAGAGGCCTCTCGGGGTTCTTTTCCTGGGAAAGAAGCCGGCTGCCCTCCCTTGTCCGAGGACAGGGCCCTGATAAAGAATTAGGTGAGCAAACCCAGCGTGCATGCTAATCCCTCCCTGCTCTGGGCCAGCCAGAGAGAAGGCCAGAGTGAGGGCCCGGCCCCAGGAGCGTCATGTCTAGACCTCAGCTATCAAGGCAGCAAATGATTAGCCAATTAGCCGGGAGGAAACCAGGTCTGGCTCCTGGGGGCTCAGGGCTGCATGTCCCAAGAGAGAAGGGGCTTCTGGGAATGCTGGTTTCGGTGAACAGGGACCACCGTGGGCCATGCCCAGAGCCCACAGCCTACCCAGAGGCCTCTCTGTCTGTCACTTATAAGGAAGGGGACAGCAGGGCCCCGCATTCAGTACCCGAGCCTGGCCTCCCGGGGGTGAGTCCTGTGATGGCAGAGAGGACTTGGCACATAGCCAGTGCTGGGTGAAGGTCAGCCACTGCCATTACTATTGTCGCTGTTATTGTTTCTACCACGTGTTGGGCATCTATGATGTGGTGTTATCTCCATGAAGTCATATCATTAGCCCCCCTTTAGGGATGGGGAGAAATTGAGGAGGTTCCCACTCAGGTCTCTGAAACGTGGTCTCTCAGGTATTGCACTCGCTCTGATTGTGCCACCTGGGCTCTCTGAGGCCCTTTACCCATGGAGATGTGCTAACCCACCAAGGCTGCTCAGCCAGGATTTCTTGGGGGTGGGGACAATCCCAGGAATCTGTATTCTCAGTGAGCCCCCTACCATGACCTCTCTCGGGACTTTGATGTAGGAGATCTGAGAAACCCAGACCTAAGAGACCCTCTGCCTACCCCCCCCCCCCCCCCCCCGCCCCCAGTGCACCCTTGAAGACGCTGGGCCAGGGAGCCCCACTCCTTTGAGGGGAGAAGAGTCCCCCTTAGCCACTCCTCCCTTGCATCCACTCAGGAGCCGCAGTGCCTCTGTCATTGGGCGGGTGGGTGGGTGGCATCCCGGCAGAGGAGTCACCAGCTCACCTCAGACCAGCCTGGCAGCCCTGGCCTCGCCTCATGGATCGCTTCTCTGCATCCAGGACAGGGAAGGCCCCGAGAGGGCCCTTGGATGGCCTGAGGCCACTGCGATCCCAGGAGAGGGGAAACCCTCAGACGCACAGGTTCCCACACTTCGGCCACCCACGCCCAAAGGCAGCTCAGTCAGGTCTGTTTCTCATCAGCCTCTCTGGTCCTTGAGGGAACTGGGGCTTGAGGCCGGCCAGCAGCCTTGTGGTTTTGGAAGTAAGAGAAGGCACATCTTGCAGTTCTGGGCCTCTGCATTCATAAGCCTGGACCGGCACCGGTGCACACACGTGTGTGTGAACTGGCAGGCACACATGCAGCATGCAAACCCTACATGCACACGCCCTCGGGGCTCAGGCCTCAGGCCCGAGACGGAGCCCTGGGCTCAGGGTGGCCTGTTGCAGACTTTGGCGGCCAGAGATACAGGAGGGGCTGGTTTGAGAAGGCCTTCTCTGGCTGGGCTGCTCCCAGCTCCATACCTTCCTCCTGGCGGCTGCTTGGACAGGGACAGGGGAGGCCATGGGCTCTGGCATCAGCTCTGGAAGGACTTCTAGGCTGATGAGGAGCCTCCATGGTGAGGCCTGCCTGTGCCTGTACCCGCAGGGGAGAACCAAGCTGGTGTTTAAGGAGCGCTCTCTCTCGGCACTAGGCTTGCTGGGTGGGGGTCAGGCAGTCCCCTCTGGGTTAGGCCTGAACTGACCACTGCATGGCACCTCCTCCCAGGTTAACTTCAGACAGGAGCTGACTCCCACAACGGGGTCTAGGCTGGGACCCTGCTGCCCTGGGCCAGAGGTGAGGGCCTCAGGGGCCTAGGACCTCAGACACAGTCCTGGTCATCTGGCTCTGCCCCTCTGGAGGCTAAGCCAAACTGACTCGGGGAAGGGTCACCCCACCCACTCTCCCCTTGGATGTGGGGACCCGCAGGCGACCACCAGCTACAACCAGCTTCGAGATCTCTTTGAAAGTTGGGCCTTCCATCCCCCAGGGCCAGCACGGTGCCAGGCACACAGTAGGTGCTCAATACACACCGAGTGCCAATGCATCCCTATTGCTCCCAATTCCTTTCTTTCTATGCATTAGGTTTCTTTCCCCCTTTCTTTCCCTTCCTGTGTCTCAGACCTGGGACGCCCCCAGCACCCCTGAGTCTGATTAGGGCCCCGGGGAGGGGCATAATGTGAGCTTCGAGGGGCAAATCCCCATACAATCCCTGGGATGAGGTCTGCTTCTCACCAGCCTCTCCGGGCCTTGAGGACACTGAGGCTTGAGGTGGGCTAGTAGGATATTTACTTCCTGAGACAAACTTCCTGGGGGAGGCCATTTGGAGAGGGGTCAGTGCTTTCCTCGGGGTCATTAGGGCAGAGCCCCTGCCTACCACCTTCGACACTGGCTCTCTGCCAGCCCTCAGCACCGCCCCCCTGCCCAGTGTGAGGGCTGGCCTCCGTGGGCAGCTCGGGGAGCCCTGCACGGGCACATGCAGGGTCTGGTGCTGAGCAGACATAGGGCTCTGCCGACCAGTGGCTGACAGTCTGGCTTGAGAGATGCCCGCTCTGCACAGAGAGAAGGCCACAGGCAGCAGGCCAGGGCCCGGGAGGTGGGTAGGCAGGGCCAATGGCAGTCACTTCTCTCAAAGACGGTCATTCGGCCCTGGGCCGGCAGCGGGCACACAGTGGGACTGTCACCGGGCACTCCCGCAGGGTGAGGGGTGGGGGGCGGCCTGAGGGTGTGTAGAAACTGCCCTCGGCTGTGAGGCAAGCGGCAAGCATTGGGGAGCCCAGCCTCTGGCCCAGACTGCCTGGGTCGGCACTCAGGCCTGACCCTCCTGAGCCCAGACGCGGGCAAACAGGCCTCTGTGCACAGGGAGGGGAGAGGCCCACCGGGGGAGCTGTTTCCTGAATTAAATGAGATGTGAAACGTTAGGATGGCGCCTGGCACACAGGAACTGCCCCGTCTCATTGGCATCAGAGATTAGGTTATAGACTGGAGTGAAACTGAAACCGCCCTGTACGGCTTTCACTGCCTGTTGTTGACATTTGGTTTTCTCCGCTGGACTCTGAGCTCCCCGGGCCCTTTATCTCTTATCCCTGTCACCTTTCAGGGACTCAAAACACACGTCGAAAGGATGAACACGAATGAGTGAAGTAGGGGGAGCAGGGCATCAGGAGAGACT
The DNA here is from genome assembly GCF_000327345.1 of Myotis davidii. NCBI lineage: Eukaryota > Metazoa > Chordata > Mammalia > Chiroptera > Vespertilionidae > Myotis > Myotis davidii. The sequence continues at coordinate 3,478,145 of NW_006300048.1, read as the reverse complement.
TCCTGGAAGTAAAAAGTGGGGGAGATCACCGGGGGAAGGCGGGGAGGCCTCTGGCTGGGCTGGCAGCAGGGGAGGCTCTCAAGAAGAAGGGCCGAGCCAGGCCTGGGGGGCAGGCAGGAGGGGTGGGGCGGAGGGAGACTGAGCTGGCTGGAGCCTACCGCAGAGGCTGGACAGCCGAGTCCCCTGTCCTGGGCCGCAGGGGCCTGGGGCTGGATGAAGGCTGCCCTGAGGTGAGAGTGGATGGGAAAAGGGCAGCAAGAGGCATCCGGAGCCCTCAGCTTACACCCGTCTCCCTCCTCCACCAGGCACCTGGGCCGTTTATGGAGTCTGCAATTCTGTTGTCACTGGGAGAAAAACCAGCCTCACTCCACAGACTCTCAACCAACCAGCGGAGAAACAAGTGCTGGAGATAAGAGGATTTCAAACAAATAAACTTCCCTCCAGACTTAAAAGAGGAAAAGGTTGGGCGTTTTCTCTTCTCTCCTTCCCTCCCCTCCCCTCCCCTCCCCTTCCCTCCCCTCTTTCTCCCTCCCCTCTCTCTCCCTCTCCCTCTCCCTCTTTCTCCTTTCCTTCCATCCCTCCCTCTCTCCTTCCCTCTTATCCCTCTTCTGTCCTTCCTTTTCTTTTTTCTTCTGTCTTTATTAACAACCCACCCCCCAGATCAAAAAACAAAGCGAAACATAAGCAACTCCCCCACCGGGGTGTCATCCTGTGCCGAACACAGAACCTATAAAAGGTTTTATTGACCTAAAGACTCAATAAAAGGGTCATCACGTCCATTCCCTTGCCTCCTGTGGCAACTGCCTGCGGATCCCACAGGTGATGGTGCTTCCCTCCGAGGTGCCCCGCGGCCTCTGCCCTGCCCTTCTGTCCAGCCCTCGGGCAGCGCTCTGGGGCTGGGATGCTGAGGCAGGCTTTGAGCGCTGATCACGGAGCAGGCAAGGCCGTGGTAGAGCAAGTTGGACTGGATGATGGGGAAAGTGTCACTGATGGGGGGGACACAGCCCCACCCTCCGGAGCCCCGGTCTGAGGGGAGACATGGCCTCTGCTCTAAGAAACCCCCAATCTTAGGGGGCAGATAGATAACTGCACCACAGATGGATGAGTTATTGTGTTCAGGTGGGCCACTGTCTGCATCACACAGTGGGTGAGCAAACATGAGTGTGCACACAGTGGGTGAGCAAGAATGAGTGTGAAGCTGTCAAACCGAGGAGCAGCAGGGAAAACTGTCCTCTCAGTTCCCACTATTCCTTTCCTGTCTCTGGCCTGACTGACCCCCAGGGAGGGTCAGTGGGATCCAGTGTCCCCTTGGGGCCAGGGAGTCAGGGCCGGAGAAGCGAGAGGTGGGGAGAGGCCTGCAGAGTGGCTCTCTGGAGTCTGGAAGGCTAGTGACCACAGGAGATAAGTCCCTGCGATAAGGGGCAATCAAGCCACCTCATTTAGCCCTCATTTAGTGGAGCCTGTGGTGATAAGCTGAGCCTGCATGGCCCAGGGTGTGTGTGGTGGGGAGGTGGGGAGGGAAGAACTCTCCGCCTGAGGCAGGGCTGCTGGAGAGAGGCTTCCCCGGTGGGACCTCATTAAGAAGGAGATGGTGGGGCGGAATGGAGGGGGGTGTGGTCTGGATTCCCAGCAGCTTCTTGGCTCCTCCCCCCACCCCCTCCCATCACATCATCCTGAGAATGAGCTGACAGGCACCCCCTGAAGCTCATATGACCCAGGGACCAGCAAGAGGCTTCCGGGGGCAGGAGCGTGTGAGCCGCAGGATGGTGGAGTTGGCTGTGGCCCCTACAACAGGGGGGTCCTCTCTGGGGCCGGGATGATGGCCTGGGGTTGCCTGCGTGCATTTGCAAAAGTCAACATTGGGAAGAACCTTATGGGACAGAAGGGGCAACTGAGGCTCAAGGAGGGGAAAGGTCTCCCCGAGGTCACACAGCCGCTGAGTGTTTCCAACTCTCCTCGCGGCTCCAGGCTGCACAACACCGTTAAGGTCACACTTCCACTCTGCTCTGTGCGTGTACACACTTGCGTGTGCATGGATGCTGGAGGCATGCTCCGCAGGCCCAATGGCCGAAGCCCAGCCCTGTCCAGGCCCTGACCCCCTGGCCAGCCGAGGTGACTCACGTGGGCTGGCCCCCAGACTTCCAGGCGACACTCACTCATCACTCCATTAGCTGCTCTTCGACCGACAGTCCACAGGCAGTTCTCGTTCTGGCCTGGCGCTCCCTGAGGCCCAGCGAGCGCATCAAGGACGCAGCTCAGCTTACAGTCCTCAGGGACCTGTTGCGCTTACAGCAACTTCAGCCGGAGCACAGAATAGACAGGCAGGCAGATTAGCTCGCAGGAAAACTGTGTGCGGCCTTCCCCAGGCAATGCCCCAGAGACACACTGGGGTGGGTTGCCTGCAGCAGGCATGGTCCAGGCCATCGTCCCTTCCAGAAGGGGGAGCAAAAGACATGGGGACAGCCAGCTGGGGGGAGGGGAGCAAGGACATAAATCAAAATGCCTGAGGTGAATATGAATGGGAACATACTTTATGCAAACATATTCAAATACTCATGCAAATCTACTCCAGGGTGGGGAGGACATATGCAAATCAGGGCTCTAGAATGTCCTCACAACAAGACTCTCCGTTCTAATGAATGGGACCCAGGGATCCCCAAATACGTCCTTGCACAGAGCTTGCGTCCTCCTGCTCTGCCCGAGTCCCTGCCCTCTACTTACATGATGCCGTCTGGCCCCCAGGTCACTCAGAGGCTGGGGCCAGGGCACAATCCAGCCGATGCAGCAGCCCACAGGGCCCAGCTTCCCTCCACCTGTGCCAGGCTGCACTGCTCACTGCCCTCCAGCTCCTAACCACTGCCCTCCTCTGAGTGGCTGGCAAGAGAGTGACCTGTCCATCAGAAAGATGGCCTTCTTCACGGGCCCTCCTGTGTCTTCCAGCAATGTCCGGCGCACACGGGATGGGCAGTCATAGGTGAATGATGGAATAGACGGATGCACAAACGCAAATCCAAATGCATGATCACTTCCCTCTGGGGGCATCGTGCGTTTTGCTCAGTATTTTTCACAGCTTCCTGTGTATCGGAGCTGAAGTGTTTGTGTTCTTTTCTCATGTCCTCGACTGGCCGGAGCTTGCCACAGGCAGGAGTGCGTCCTCGTCACTGCCCTGGTCCTGGCACCGTCCATGGAGGGCTCTTAAATGTTGGTTGACTCAGTGAACACATACGCGTATGGTCTATAAGTGTCTGTCCGCTCCCTCTCCCCCTTGCCAGTCCGGGAGTGCCCGGAGGGTGAGGACAGGCTCACTTTCTGTAGATCTCAGGACTTGGCACACAGTAGGCACTCACTACCTGTTGGACAGATGGATGGGTGAATGGGGACCTCTGGGGTCTCTGACCTACTGATAGGTTTGTCATTCTTATTAGAACCTGAGGGGCTGAACTCCCTGAGCAAATAGAGGATGCAGTGAAGGGATGAACAAGTGGATGAATGAGTGAGTGAATAAATATCTGAGTCCTGTTAGGGATCTGAGGAGACCGTTGCCTGCTATGCAGTGTCACTGTCCCCAGCCCAGGACACGTGTGTCCGATGCTCAGATCTGAGTTCCTCTCTCAATATCTCCCCTGGGGCCTGCTCCAGCACTTGGGCCTTTGTTCCCACACCAGTGCTAATCCCAGCCTCACTCCCATGGCCTTGGCCTTGCCCCATCCCACCCCATCCCATGGATCTTCTTGTGGCTTTGACCCCACCTGTCCAGCAGTTTGACCCAGAGCCCCACAGCCTCTGGGTGGCTTTTTCCTGCCTGCCTTTGAGTTCCTCATGTCAAGTGCATCTCTGGAGCAGCCAGACTTTCTGGGTTTGAGTCTTGCTTCTGTCACCTGCCAGAGGGCAAGAGATAGAATCTTCTCCAGGCTTCGTTTTCCCATCCATGAAATGGGATAATCCGAGTTGTTAAGAGGATTAAACAAGGTTCCAAATTGGCTCCTGGAGTGGAGTCCACTGCTTGGCCAAGTACTGGATGCATGGGGCTTTCCTCCCCTCCCTGTCCTTGCTGCTATCCCTGCAGCCCCCTGTGGGGCCCGGGAGAGCCCTCCCCTCCTGCTTTCTGGGAGCAGGAGTTAAGGACTCCCTCCTACAGGAAGTGGAGTCCTGGAGGTAGTTCCGGGGAAGCCCTCAGCCCAGGAGCAGGGACGGGACCGGGACCCCTAACCTACAAGACAGGAGGTGCCCTGAGAGACCATCGGAACTGGAACCCATGTGTGCAGCCTTCCCAAGGGACAGCTGAACCCGGAATGAGAGAGCTTGAGGTTAGGTACAAGGAAGGACTTCCCAGGAATGGAGGTGGAGGGAGAGCACATTGGCCGAGCCAGAGGCAAGTGTCTTGACTGAAGTTTAGAGAAAAAAATAATGTGAATTTATCTTCCACTTTCAAGTTTTCCAAGTGTTTGCCTAATCTTCATTTTCTTTTATCCCTATAGTAAACCTGTAATCCGCGGCAACAGGGTCACTTAGAAAATAGTGTGATTTCATAGGACTGGCCTAGGGCTGCCCAGAAAAGCGTCCAGGAACTGGGCTGAGCTCTCTCTTGACGGAGCCCAGGCTACTGGCTCTCTCCCATGCTCCCCAGGGGTTAGTAAATCTGGCTTTTTTTTTTTTTATGTTGAGGTTTAATGCTGATTTCGTTGCTTAAGGAAAAGATGGGAAGTGGATGGTGAAGGAGGTCTCCCCAAGAGTGTGGAGTGCAGGGAGGCCTGGGCCCGCCCTTTGCCTCCGGAGCTGGGGACCGGTGTGGCGGTCAGTGGGAGAGCGCTCTCTGAGGCAGGGAGGCGGGATCGAGCCCCGAGCCCCGAGCTTCTATCAAAGGCAGAGGCCTCTTTGACCCCATCTGGGAGGCCGTCCTTCTGCTGCCTGTGCGGTCGATCCCCACCCCATTCCCACCCCAGGCCGGCCCATCTCCGCCTGGCCCCAAACCTGCAAACAATGCTTGTTGACAATCTGTGGGGGCTAAACACTCGATAACACGGTCCCCATCATGCCAGACATCCGAACAGCGGGCAGGCTCTGTGCTCTGACGGGAAGATGCTTCAAATACATCATCCTGTCAACTGAGTTTATTATTCTTTCGTTCAAGATAAACTGCAGCCGCCAACGAGGGGCTGTATAAATTCCAGGCTCAGAAGTCAAGCAGGCCCCTCTCCTTGTTAAATACTCACTCACACATGCACACGCACACACACATAAATCCTGCTGAGAAAATACCACCCCCTCGGCGCCCCCCCCAGGCCTCTCGGGGTCTCAGTAGCCACCATCTCATGGGGTGGTCCCGGGAGCAGCTGCAGACATCGGGGACCCAAGGCTCAGCCTTCCTGTGGGTCACTTCCCTGGCCAGGCCTCAGCAGCTTCACACTGGGGTCCGGGGAAGGTCTCCCCACAGAGGCAGCTGTCCCCGGGTCAAGTCCGGCCTCTTGACTCCCGGACTTCTGTCTGTCCAAGGCCACATCCCTGTGTGGGTGGCCGGAGCACCCACATGGCTATCGGGGAGAGGAGAGGCCTTCAGACTCCAGAGCTGACAGCTAGGGCCTTCGAGAAAGGGGACCCGATGAGGCTTCAGAATCCATCCGGGGAGGAGACCCCATGCGGAACCCACGTGATCTCCACGTGCTGGCCAGCGAGGGGGGGTCTCTGCTCCCAGCGTACAAACCCAGTCTTTTCCTCCCAGGGAAGGGAAGGTCCTCTGGGCTTCATTTCAGTCTGGCCCTGTCTCACTTAGGGGCTTAGAATAAAACCCAAACGTGAAAACAAAACCCCATGCTAGATGCAGGGACAAGAACAGGGAGGCAGCAGGAGGCAGTGGGAAGGACAGGAGGCTTGGTGATGGACCTGGGCCCGGCTCTCCACCTTCAGTTTCCTCCTCCATAAAACGGGAGAATCATTTCTCATGCCATATTGCCATGCGGACAGGGGGCAGAGCACAGCACATAGTAGGCCTGCGTCATGTTCCTCCATTCGCCATGGCCTCCTGCTGTTCTCCACCAGGCCGGGAGATAACAGCATCACCTCCGTTCTGTGGATGAGGAAGCTAAAAGGCCAAACAGGTCAAGGCATTCAGATAAAACACTCATCTCACTTCTAATTCCAAAGTATGATCATCACAGATAATTAT
>NW_006300048.1:3438084-3471968 GCF_000327345.1 Myotis davidii | reverse complement strand
GAGCGTGTAGAACTTCAACTTCAGGTTACCCTTCTAGAGCGCAGGCTTTGGCAAGGCAGGGGTCTGTGTGTCTGTGTGTCTGTGTGTCTGTGTGTCTGTCTGCAGGGCAACTCTCCTTGTTTAATTTGAGGTTCAAGGATTGGTCTCACCACTTTTTTAGGCAGGTGACTCCAGGCAGGTCACTTTATCTCCCCAAGCCTCGTTTTTCTCATCTGTGAAATGGCCACAGGGTAGAGGTCTTGGGGAGGATGGTTGTGGAAGGATTTGGCCAATTCCAGGGGCCTGGTCAGGCAGAGGCGTTCTCACACTTCTGAGTCAAGGAAGGAGGGTGAAACCAAGATGCCATAGGCCCTGCTCCCGTGGAAGCCAAGTCCTGCCCCCACCAGCCAGATGGCTGCCACCCACTACAAGGTCCCCAACGGCTTGTCTAGGGACACGTCCCAAGCGTTTGGTTCATGCCACTTCCTCCTCCCCAGAAAGGTCAGCAAGCCGGTGAAGCAACCTGGCAAGCTGAAAGGCTCACAGTGTGCACAGCCCCAGGGCCACCCCCACCCCCACCCCTACCCCGTCATCAGCACCCAGGCCTCCCCAGAACTCAGAGCCAGAGTTTGGAGCAGGCTCCTTGGAATACTCCCAAACAGGACTTACAGGACCTACACCAGGGACGTGGGGCCACTGCAGGAGCCACTGCTTCGGGACCAGGGGAAGCGGTACAGACATATAGGACTCAAAACATCTGGCCAAGTGCCCATGCTCTCCAGGGCCTGGGGCTCATTTAGGCTGTTACACTTTAGAGGCTGCCAAAGAGAAAATGGCCTGAACCCCCGAGCCGCGCCACACCCTCAAATAAAGCGCCTCTGACCTGTGTCGTCATCCCTGGGGCTCCACCTAGGACGTGATTGGACGGAGAAGTCTCCTGCTACCAAGCAAGTGGGGAATTCACTGATGGAGTTCAACCCTCTCATTTCACAGGTGAAGAGACGGAGGTTCTGAGAGGCTGCAGCCACTTGGCGATCAGAGCAGAGCTGGGGTTGGGCTCCTGGCCCAGTGCTCACTCCTCCACTCCAGCCTGCCCACAGCCATTTCTCAGCGACCCACCAAAGCTGGGGTCATAAAGAGCCTGTCAGCATCACTTGGGCCACTTGTAAACATTGGAGAGCTGACCATCTAGATCAGTGGTTCTCAACCTTGGCTGCACATTAGAATCACCTGGGAATCTTTTTAAATCCTGATTTCTGGGCCTCATCCTCCGGAAATTCTGTTTCTTTGTTATGGGGTGGGGCCACAACATTAATAACAAAGAAACAAAATTTCTGGAGGATGAGGCCCGGAAATCAGGATTTAAAAAAGATTCCCAGGTGATTCTAAATGTGCAGCCAAGGTTGAGAACCACTGATCTAGATTCTTCATCAACTCCCCGAGTGATTCTCATTCACGACTGAGACTGGGTCGCAAATAATCAGTGCAGAGCTGCATGCCTGCTGTGGGGCGTGGGCACCTACTTTCTTTCTCTGTGCCCCCGTTTCCTCATCAGCTGAAGCAAATAACAACAGTACTTGGCGCTCAGCACTGCTGTGACACTACATGAGTCAACGTACGACTAACAGCATTTCATCTTCTGCGTCCTAGTCTTCCTTCACTCCACTCCAGCCACAGCCACCTCCTGGCTGTCCCTGCCCCCGGGCCTTTGCACGTACCGTTTCCTCTGCCAGCACTTTTGTCCCCCAGTTAGTCCCATGCTCCCTCTCTCAGCTCCTTCAGGATTTCCTTGAATGCCACCGAATCAAACACCTCCACTGACCACCCCTTCTCCTGGTTTACTTTACACCGCCCAGACTATTTTCTGTTTACTCACCTTTTGGCTTATTCTGTCTCTCCCACTAGAACATAAGCTCCCTGAGGGCAGGGACTTTGTTTGCCTTGCTTACTGCCATATCCCCAGCACCTAGACCAGTGCCCAGCACTCAATAAATAGTATGATTGATGGAATGAATGAAAATGAAGTACTTAAAACTATGCCAGGTACACAGTAGGTATCTAATATATGTACTTGTCATTTACATTTCTGCCTACATTGGACATGGTAAGGATCACATATGGGCCATGGCTCAACGCCCCAGGGGGGTGGGGGGCAGAAGGAAAGGATGCACTTTACACACTGAAGCTGGACCCCATAGGCTGTGTGACCCGCTCTCTGCGTCCCCGTTTCCTGTCCAACCACATAACAACACCATACCGGTTCCGTTCTTTCCCGTTGCCAAGAAGGGTATCCAGGCACGATGTCTCTGCTGATATTTTGGTTCTCATCTCAGAAGCAGACAGGACCCAAGGACAGATCCCTGGGTGAGGTCACGACATAGGGATCTCATGTCATTCTGACATGGGAGCAGAGTGGTCACCTGCCTGGGTGATGTGGACACAAGGTCAGTTGCCTCACCAATAGGAGGACAGGCGGGGAGCACCTGGCAGGTGGGAAGACGCCTCCAGATGACCCCCTCCTGTCACCACCTCCTCACTCCGAGTGCTGTTGATGAGGGAGACTGCAGATTGCCCTCCAGGTGCAGGGCCTGCTGGGCTAAGCAAACAGGCCAAATGCCCCACTGCCACTGCCCCTGCCCCACCCCTGGGGGAGCCTGCACTGGGAAGTGGCCTCAGGGACATTTTCCCTGGGGTCCAGAGCTTCTGGGGGGCCTATAAGTACCCTCCGGGAAGTGTTCAAACCTTCCCGGGTTTCCTGGGTGCGGTCCTTTTCCCCCCACGCGAGCTCACTGCTTGTATTCAGGTTACACAAAGGAGTAAGGGAATGAATGAGCAGATTTTCCAGACCTCATCTCTCCCCCAGCCCCAGGCTACCGGTGCCTCTTCTCCGTGGTGGAAAAAGGCAGCCATTCGCCAAGGAAGACACGTCTGAGTCCTGTCTATGTGCGGTGTGGGACAGCCACCTCCTCCCCCAGGGAGCTCACAGTCTCATGGGGACATAGCACAGAGACTGCTTTCCCGCCTGACTCGGCGCTGGCTACATTAGAATTTCACTCAGGTTGGGCGGCACAGAAGGGGCACCAGAAGGAGGGCTTCTTGGAGGAGGTGAGACTGGAGTCCTAGAGGCTGACTCTAAACTGACTAGTTGGACAAGGGGAAGGGTGAACCCGGCTGTGGGAACCTTGCGCAAAGGTGTGGAGGTGTGAAATAGCTGCTGGGGAGGGATGCACGGCTCCGGAAACTTGGGTTACACACGGAGGGAAGTGGCTGGAGCGAAAGGTGGCCTGGACGTGGGACGCGGGAAGGGGTGAGTTCAGTGCTTTAAGCAGGTGCAAAGTGTGGTCAGATCGCAAGCTGGAGCAAGGTCCTGCAGCCGCAGAGCGGCAGAGGGACCAGCGGGCTGAGACCGAAGCCTGCATGACAGTCCGAGGTGATGCTGGGGTTTGAGCAAGAGCAATGCTTGCTAGGGTTTCAGCCCAATCTTCACCTACTCATCGACAGTACTGATTCCTCCCCATCCATTTATAATCAAGGAAACTGAGGCCCGGAGAGAAGACGTGGAGGCCCCGAGTGGCTGAGGGCCGCATCGGGGGCAGCTGCGACCTTTCCTGCACTCGGAATGGAACTGGGCTGGGCCGGGCCCTGTTCAGAGAAAGTTTCCCATCGAGTAGTTAGTTCCTCAAGTCTGCGGTTTCCTTTCAAGAGCGAGCTGAGTTCATTGAACTTCAGATATCCTTGTCCTTCCTCTGCAGAGATAATAGAATTAATGGGATTACTTCCTGTGCACAAGAATAGGGCTGCTAAGAAAACACTGTGGAGTAAAGGCTGTTTGCAAAGGCCAAACTGAAAGGACAACTCTTTGCCACCAGGCAGAAGTAAAGGGTGTGTCCGCACAGGCCGGGGGCACGGTGCCACCAGCGCCTGGCTCTGCCTGAGCCTGCCGCGTGCCTATGCCCTGACTTCCCTCTGCCTCACTGGGCGCGGGCTGCAGAGCCACTGGCCCCATCTCCCTGGTCTTCACTGTGCAGCTTAGCCGGCTAATGGGTTAGCTTTGGGCAAAAACGGTTCGTCCTGGACTCAGATAAGGTCCAAGCTGGACTTTCAAGATGGTCTCTCATTTGAAACGGGGAAACGGAGGTCTCCAGTCACACAGCCCGTTGTGGCAAGGCCTGGCGACGAAGCGGAGGCTGGGAGATGGTTAAGGACTTGCTGTGGTCACAGGTCCAGCTGCTGGGTCGCATTGGGAAACGGAAGCTTGGAGAGGGAAAATGGCTTGTCCGGTCCCCCCAAGCCTGCTGGTGGCAAAGTCTGGGGCTGATCCAGGTTCCCGGCCCCCAGGACAGAGCTGGCTCTGTCATCAACCTCAGATCCTGTGTGCGTGCCCCCCACCTGTTCTCCGCAGAGAGAAGCCTCAGAGGATCACCGGGGTCCATCTCTGTTTGCCGAGCCTCAGTCATCCTTGACGACGTCTCCAAACCTCTGCTCAGCCCCTTCAGATCTTATCAGCCCCGCCCCCCGGGGGGCTCCTCACCTGGCCCATCCTCAAACAGCATCCGTGTGCACAGGTGCACCGGGAGGGGGGGCCGGGGCATTCCAGCAGCAGGTGGACAATGGCTGGGTTAAGAGGGTCGTCTTCTTTTCGCACCTCTTGATTCCTCGAGTTTGTAAATCATTATCCCAGGCCACACAGAGCAGGCAGGAGCAGGCCTTGTGCGGCCCCGTGACACGGTCGGCAGCGGCTACTCGGGGCAGCTCCCAGCCCCGCGCCCCCTCTCGATTCACCAGGATTGGGTTACCCATCTAATCCCTGCTCCTCTGTCCAACCCCTTTGTGCCCATTGTAATTTATAATCAAGGGGCATGATGCAACCTGCTAATTACATTGCTTGATTTTGAACAGATCCCGGCTCCTCTGACTCAGGCGGCAGAGGGAGGAGGGAGCAGCTGGCGCTGCTTTGTGGCTTATCAGGGCTGGGTTATTCCACTCACACCCCCTCACGCCTCCCCAGCTCTGCCTTTGTTAGCCAGGGCTTGCATCACCTCCTGCTTTCCATTTCTCTGGAATTTGTTTTAACGGCTCTTTTTATGAGCTCCTCCATCTTGTTAGCTAATGACTGATGGTGGGGCAGTGATGGGGGTTGCTTTGTGTCTCTATTAAATGTTACATGATTGCAATTATGAGTTAACAAGGGGCAGCTAATAAAAAACAATAATCTGTTTTGCAGCCTGGGGCAGACATGAGACTCACTGCCTGATTCCCAGACTGAATAATTCCAGGCCCTGGGTACCACGAGCTGCACACGAAATCGGCCGAGGGAAGGATGGACGCTCCCAGGCTGTGGGGGTGCGGCCAGGGGGGAGGGCAAGGGCTCTCTCTTCCAACCTCTTCAGAGGCCTCCCGCCCATCCCGAGAGCTCAGCTCCAGCAGGCAGGTGTCTGTGCTCGCCATGGCCCCCACAGCCCCTTCCCCACCACCCAGCAGAGTGAGCTTCTAAAGCGGACGCAGCTGCGTCACTGCCTCTCAAACGCCCGCCCCTCGGTGGCCAGCACGGCTTCCCTTCATCACGGGCCCTTTCCATTCTGCCTTCGGTTAGCCATGCCTATGGCTGCCTGTCCCCCCCAAACCTTGTTCGGAATGGGCTGGAAGACGAGCGGCCCCATGAGTTGGTCAGTTGGAGAGTCTGAGGTAGAAGGGGTGATGAGCCCGGAAGCCTGCAGCCGGCCATCACCTTCCTTCGGGCCATGGGATGGGAATGGAGCCACCTGGCCCCGCATCGCCACTCCGAGGGGCCAGGGGCAGGCTGTCGGCTTGGATTGCCCCAGAGGGACCGCAGCGTGTCCCCAGGATGGACACGGAGCCTTTGCGGGGGACGGGTACACAGAGGAACTTGGTAACAGTGATCTGAAGGGATGGGGGGAGGCATGGGTGACGCCCACAGCCGTCAAGAAGATCCCCACTCGGGCCCTGAAGGCGGATCCTGGAACACAGCCTGTTCACAGGTCACACCGCTGCCGGGGAGCAGGACTGGGTCCCTCCTGCACGACCAGGGACACGACAGCACCTGTCCTGAGGGGTGTCTGGGGAGTGGAGGAGCAGGACTCCTGAATCCTGGCCTAGGCTCCTCATAGCCTCTCCCTGGGCCTCGGTTTCCCCACCGTTTAAGCTTGCATGTCAGTGTTCTGTCTGCAGTCCGGTCAAGTGACTGCCACTTCTGCCTCTGGCCACCTCACCCTCCCGCCCTCACCCCCACCCCACAGACGGTGAGCTCCTTCGGCAGCGGCTGCCTTTTGCTGGCTCGGCTTTTTAGGGTCCTTAGTAAGTGCTGACTAATGGGCAGCTGAAACTGATGCTCCCTGGATGCCCACTCTGTGCCAGGCTGCCTACCAGGTACTTCCTGCGCTACCAGGAGGGTCCTCTTAGTGCCCATTTTATAGCTGGTGTCCATGAGAGGTGGCTGAGCTGTCTATCTCTGAGCCAGAAGCTGAGTATGGGCTGAGGGCCCCCCTCCCCGGCTTCTCAGGGCCTGGGTGGCAGCGGGCCACCGTAGGGCAGGAGCCGGCAAGGGCCACCGCAGGCGGGGCGACAGGAGGAACACAGTCTGAGGACATGGCTGAAGTGCATCTTCAAACACTGTGGCCTCCTGCCTGGCGACATAATTTGGGGGGCCCCGGCTCAGAAACTATTATGTATTTCAAGTTGGCAACAGCAGAGCATTAAACCGAGCTGGGGGTCCTTGTAAGCCCGGGCCCTTCGGGACGCACGTCGGCGAATCTGATCCAGGTCAGCGGGTTGTCTGCGTAGCTCCCAGCTCAGGGTTCTCCTTGGGGTGGCACTCAGGCAGTACCTGGCGACATAATTTGGGGGGCCCCGGCTCAGAAACTATTATGTATTTCAAGTTGGCAACAGCAGAGCATTAAACCGAGCTGGGGGTCCTTGTAAGCCCGGGCCCTTCGGGACGCACGTCGGCGAATCTGATCCAGGTCAGCGGGTTGTCTGCGTAGCTCCCAGCTCAGGGTTCTCCTTGGGGTGGCACTCAGGCAGTAGAACTGGTGTAGAAGGTCTGGCCCCTCACTGCCTGGGCGGGGCCTCTGTCACCCGCAGAGAAGGGCATGGCGGGACTGGCAGAGGGGCCAGTCATCAGGAAGACTCGTGCTGTGGACAAGGCCAGGGCAGCACACTGCTGGGATGGCAGGCAGGCAGGCAGGCGCTCAGGGCTGGGCCTGCCCGTGACTCACACCCGCCTGGCTGCTCAGCGATGCTGTGCCGTGCTCCCACTGTGAGTAAGTCGGGGAGAGGCCCGGGCCCTGCCGAAAGCCTGGGCCACCTGTAGACCTCGAGCTGCAGGCAAGTCCAGGACCCTGGGGGTGCCCAGAGCTGCACAGGCAGCTAGACTCCAGAGGCTGGGGTTGGGAGCCTGCTCTGAGCCTGCATGTCCCCGGCTGACTCTTGGCAACAGCGATGTCTGGCTCGTGGCCCACCTCTGCCCGGGAGCATAGGGTGCTCCTGGGAGGCTGGGCTGAGCTCCAGTTTGTGTCTCCCACCACAGCACTGAGCGTAAGGCCCCGCACACAGTGGGTACTTAGGAAATACTGGTTGAGTAAACACATGGAATAATGAGAAGAAACCCATATGCTCCTCATTTGTCTTAGGGAAGACCTTTAGCTTGGAGGTCAAGTAGAGGAACTGTGCTCTCTTCTTTAGCAAAGCTGGAAGCATGCGTTTTCGCCAACACCCCATCCACACACGAGTTGTTGTACGTGTGTCCATGTGGGAATGCATGTGTGGGGAATGTACATGCACAGGGCGGACTCATGTAGAGGGTAGAGATGGATGCATGTGGCCCCAGGCCACACACAGGGGCTCATGTATGTGGATATGTGCCACACACACTGAGCAATCTTCTGCTTCCTGGACTCCATCTCCCAGCCGGTCACCCTGCCCCATCCAAGAGCCAGACTTGCTCAGGCAGCGTGTCAGCGTGAGAGAGGCGGAGAAGTGTGGTGGCTGGGAGCGCAGGCTGCCTGGTGAAGTCTGGACTCCGCCCTTCACTCACTGTGCATTCTTGGGCAAGTTACATAAACTCTCTGTGCCTCAGTTTTGTGATCTGTAAAAGGGGCTTGCAACAGCTCTTCCTTCATGAGCTGTAAGGCACAGAAAATCATGCCTAGTACCTAGTGGGAGCTGAACAAAGGTTGTCATTAGTATATTGGCGGGGGGCTGCTGCTGTAGCCGGTGCCAGGCCCAGTATTGAGAGACGGGCTGGAGCCTGTATCCATCCATCTCCGTGAACGCGATGGGCAGGTTCCAAACACCGGCAACCCTGGCCAGGGAGACCAGAGGATGGCTGGGGTGTGCAGGCGACAGCACCCTCAGACTCCTCGGAGGGCCCTGGGGTGGCTGCTGAGGAATCCCCAGATTTGGAACACACACGTGGTGGGGCATGGCAAGGTAGGGCGGCTCTTTAAAAACAGTCCTCCGGGGACATCGGAGCTGGGCCAGAGGCCACCCACCCACCGCAGGGACTGGCGGCCGCTAGGGGCAAGGTAAATCACCCAAGATTGCCCTCTGGAATGTGGTCGCTGCGAAAGGTAACACGCATGTTACTGCTGCATAAACACAGTTAAACTATTTACGATGGCCTCAGCCTGGCGGCCCCAGGAAGCCATGCGGGGGTGGGTGGGCCCGCCTCAGCCCTGTGGGCCATGATGGTTGGGGGAGGGAGTTATGTTGGCAAGAGCCAGATCCTTGGCACTTTTCCACTGCCACTCAACCCAAGGGCCCGCGTGGCCTGGGGGAGGCATGCCCGTGTGGACCAGAAAAATGTGTTTTGAAATTATGCAAAGTGAAAGAACAACAAAATCCCCTTTTTGCTCTATTTTAGCCCTTGTCCTTTGGCCCAGTTTGTGGAGGATGCTTTTTTTAAGTAAGCAGGAGCTTTTGCTCCCGAATCCCAAGAATGCACTGGGACCAAACTCCATGAGGGATCCTGGAGGGGAAACGGAGGGAAAAGACTCCACGCTGCTCCGAAGGGCTCCCGGCAGGTAGGAAAGAGCCAGCCCCTGCCTCCAGGAGCCGCCAGCATGAAGGAGGAGCCAGCCCCTGTCCTCAGCCCCCTCCCCCCACCTGCCCAGGCTAAGAGTAGAGGCACAGTTCTGTCCCCCAGGATGGGGAGCCCCTTCCCATTTGGGGGTGGACTGGACCATCTCGGGCTCAAGGCCTCAGGTAGATCTAGGGAACCGGCTGCCCGGGGAAGGGGGGTAGGGGGGGAATGCCCTAAGGGTGGCAGTGGCCACCAAGGAAAGTCTTGCTGAGAACTCACCTGGATGAATCTCAGAGTGAGGCCCTTCCATACCCCCGGACAGGCCCGAGCCTTGGTCCACTGCTTTTCTACTTGTGTGCCATCACCTGCCATATGTTTACCATAAAAGGTACCAGCATCACCAAAGAGATCATGAGGCTGATCCACACTAGAGGGACTTACCAGCAGGGTGTGGAGGTTGTGCCCACTCTGCGCCTTGTCCCAGGCCCTCCAGGGCTCCCCCTCCTCCCCTGCCCTGCCCTGCCCTGCCCCTGCTGCCTCTCCTGTGATTGCTCCTGCGATCCCTGTGCCTGGCGTGCACGCTCGCCCCTCCCTGCTCACCCACCTGCTGAGCACCTGCAGATGGGCCCTCCTGAGCAGTCAGGCAGCAAGGCTCCCTCTCTCCCGATGTCTGCACAGCCCAACCCAGGCCATCCGGATTAATCTGCTTGTCTTCCAGCTCTTCCACCAATAGTCACCATCATTAATTGAAGGCCTTTGCCATGCTCCATGCTGGCCTTGTCAACTCACATAGTCTCTGCAGTTTCCCATCACCACTCGGTAAGTTGGACATTCTGGCCGTTTCAGAGATGAGGAACCGAGGCTGGGAGCGGTGGGGCAGTCTCCCAGGGCCACATGGCTGGTGTGTGGGCCGGGTCCTCACATCCGTGTTCTGTCCACTGTGCCACCTGGCCCACTCCACTGCACACCCCAGGGCAGTGGGCGGCAAACTGCGGCCCCTTGAGTGTGGCTCTCCACAAAACACCACGTGCGGGCACACACGTACAGTGCGACTGAAACTTTGTGGCCACACTCAAGGGGCCAAAGAGCCGCATGCGGCTCGTGAGCCGCAGTTTGCAGACCACTGCCCCAGGGAACAAGGAGCAACGTGTCCTCTATTAGGTGGGGTCAGGTGGGGTCAGGTGGGGGGGCGTTAATGAAAAATAAAAGAATTTACACATGAGTGAGGTTATCAATTCAAAAAGCTTACCTCAGAAGAGAGCAGTGATTCTGATCTTGCTACTTGTACATTTTTAAAATATGTATGTTTTTATTGATTTCAGAGAGGAAGGGAGATGGAGAGAGAGATAGAAACATCAATGATGAGAGAGAATCATTGATTGGCTGCCTCCTGCATGCCCCACACTGGGGATCGAGCCAGCAACCCAGGCAAGTGCCCTGACTAGGCATCGAACTGTGACCTCCTGGTTCATAAGTCGAAGTTCAACCACTGAGCCACACCGGCCAGGCTGTTCAGTGCGTTTTTGTTTTTGTTTTATATCTCACTGATTTATTTCAAAAGGTACAAGATGGAGTCAAAAGCAAGTCTTCATCCCTGTCCTATCCCAGCTCACAGCCCCTCCCTCCAGGGCTTCAGCTGTGGGGACTCCACCCCAACACAGCCCCGGCCCCCAGAGCAGACCTGTCCGCCTTCCAGCAGCTTATTCACAAGCACTTTCAAAGCCAATTAAACTCATCACAGCAGAATCAAATATTTTTTTACCCAATTTAATCCATCACATTAGTCTTTCGACTTGAATTCAAATAACATTTTAAAAATATATTTTTATTGATTCCAGAGAGGAAGGGAGAGGGAGAGAGAGATAGAAACATCAACGATAAGAGAGAATCATTGATCGGCTGCCTCCTGCATGCCCCACACTGGGGACCGAGCCCACAACCCTGGCATGTGCCCTGACCGGGAATTGACCCGTGACCTCCTGGTTCCTAGGTCGATGCTCAACCACTGAGCCATGCCAGCTGGGCTCAAATAACATTTTTAAAATAAACTCTTTACTCAGAATAGTTTTAGATTTACAGAAAAATTGCCAGGACAATACAGAGTTCCCATACCCTCTACACCCAGCTGTCTGAATTAGCGTGCTGCATTTGTTACAATTAATAAACTAACATTGGTACATTATTGTCCACTAAAGCTCAGACATTATTCAGATTTCCTTTTTTTTTTAATTAATGTCCTTTTTCTGTTCCAGGATCCCATCCAGGATACTACATTGCATTTAGCCATGTGTCTCCTCAGGCTCCTCATTTCCTTGGTTTTGATGACCTTGGCAGTTTTGAGGCGTACTGGTCAGGTATTCTGTAGAATGTCCCCCCATTAGGGGTTGTCTGATGTTTTTCTCATGATTAAGTTCAAGTTAGGCGTTTATGGAGGAAGACCAGAGAGGTAACACACCATTCTCATCACATGTTGAGGGCACATTCTATCAACGTGACTTACCACTGCTGATGTTGCAATGTGGACCTCAATCACCTGGCTGAGGCGGTGTTTCCCAGCGTTCTCCACCATAAAGCTGCCCCCCTCCTTCCGTTCTGTCCCCTTCAGAAGGAAATATCTATGCAGAGCTTATACTGCAGGGGTGGGAGCTATTCCTGCTCCCCTAGAGTAAAGCATCCACATCATTATATTATGGGATTCTTCTGCATGAAATACTGGTCTCTCCATCCCCATTTAATTATTCAATAATTTATGTCAGCGTGGACTCGGGGAAATTTATTTTATACTTGGGGTTATAATCCAAATGCTACTTTATTTCATTTATCAAACTGTTGCATCTGTGGCCACTGGGGAATTCTTTCCGCTGGCTTTGGTGGGGTTTTTGGAGCACTTCCTACTTGCTCCAGGCTCATCCTGTTTACTCCTCTCCCCAGCCCTCTGATCAGCCTTTCATCCAAGGAGCCCTGATTCCATTGAGCAGAGAACGGTATGAGAAACCAAGATCTGAGCATGAGGCGCACTTGTCGCCACTGGGGTGTGGTGGCTTAAAGACCCTCCCTGCGGACAGAGAAGGAAATATATGTGTGTACATATGTGTGTATACAGGCATACCTGGGGGTATGGAGTGTTTGGGTGAGACTACTGCAATACAGCAAGTCACACGGATGTTCTGGTTCCCCAGTGCATATGGAAGTTATGCTTACACTATACTGTAGTATATTAAGTGTGCAATAGCATTATGTCTAGAAGAGCAATGTACATACTTGATTGAAAATACTTCACTGAAAAAATAATCTGTTGCTAAAGAATGCTAAGCAGCATCTGAGCCTGTTGGGAAAATGGCGCCAATAGACTTGCTTGACTTAGGGTAGCCACAGGCCTTCCATTTGTAAAAGCACACAATATCCGTGAAGTTCAATAAAACAAGATACGCCTGTCCTAAGCCATGTATGTACACATTTCCGTAGGTATTTCTTGTGTAACCATCTCTACCCATGTTAAGCTAACCATGCGTTCACACTGATGTCTCCAGCTCTAATCCACATGGGTAATGCCAGCCTTCTCCCCTGACTTTCCCGTGACCTTTCACCCCTATACTGGTTCCTACCACCTGCCATCTACCTACTTAATTGTTCAATTCCAATGTGCATGTATATTATTTCATTGCGAGCCCACATTTCCACAGGAAGCAACTTTCTCCACTAGAGTACAGTACCTATGGGTCGTTTCCTCGGTCTTAAGTCTCACAGATCCACTCATTTCCAAAGTTACTTCGTCAGCGTCTTGCCTCCCATCCCCTTCAATTAAGTGGTTTTATGCTTCTGTGATACAGTTGGATTCTTTTGTCTCATTCTGCACTCTACCCTATGATCTCCCAACGTCCAAAATGCTTTTTAAAAATGTGCGTACATCAAGGCTCACTTCTATGGCTTTTGATCATCACAGTGTCATGTATCCACCATTTCCGTACCTTGCAGAATAGTCCCATCACCATAAAAATTTTCTGTGTTTCATCTGTTCAACCCTCCTCTCACCCCAAAGCCCTAGCAACCACTGATCTGTTTACCATCTCTATAGTTTTGCCTTTCCAGAACATCATATGGTATGTAGCTTTTTCAGGCTGGCTTCTTTCACTCAGAAATATACATTTAAGATTCATCCATGTCTTTGTGTGGCTTGGTAGTTCATTTCTCTTTACTGCTAAATAGTATTCAATTGTGTGGATGTTCCACAGTTTGTTTCTCTTAAAGGACATCTCTATGAAAGGACACCGTGGTCATGTTGGCAATTATATTTTTGGAAATTATGAATAAATTGCTGCTATAAATATTCACATACTGGGTTTTGTCTGAACATAAGTTTGAAATCAGTAGAGGAAATACCAAGGAGAGCAATTGTTGAGTCGGATGGGAAGACTATGTTTAGTTTTGTATGAAACTGCCAAGTGTCTGTACTACTTTGCATTCCCACCAGTGATGAATGAGAGTTCTTGTTGCTCCACATTTTCACCAGCAATTGATATTGTCAATTTTGGGGGAGATTTTAGCCATTCTGATAGGTATAGAGTCATTTTTCATTGTTGTTTTAATTTTACATTTCCCTAATGACAAATAACATTGAGCATCTTTTCATATTGAGCTTGTTTGCTATCTGTATATCTTCTTTGATGAGCTGTCTGTTCAGATCTTTGCCCATTTCTTAAATTGAGTTGTCAACTAACTTTTGATTGTTTAAAGATATCAACTTCAGCTCTAGCCGGTTTTGCTCAGTGGTTAGAATGTCAACCCACGGACTGAAGGGTCGCAGGTTCAATTCTGATCAAGGCCCAGTTGCAGGCTCAATCCCTGGCCCCAGTCAGGGCACATGCAGGAGGCAACCAATCGATGTGTCTCTCTCACATGGATGTTTCTCTCTGTGTGTCTCTCCCCTTCTTTCCACTCTCTCTAAAAATCAATGGGAAAAAATATCCTTGAGTGAGGATTAACAATAAAATAAAGTAAAATAAAAAATAAAGTAAAATATATCAAGCTCACGTGAATTTTGAAAGGGGAGGGTCCAGCATAGCTGAGGACTGTCAGCGTTTACGTAAGATGCCTAAGAAAGATTCGTGTTATTATTATTACATTTCATGAAGACCTGGAATCCCAGAGCTAAAAGATACTTCAGAGTCCTTTTACAGGAAAATAAACGGGATTTTGAGAGGGGAAGTAGTGGAGTGGCCGAGACATTTACTACCCATTACACACCCGCACTGGGAAGTGTGGGGGAACCACAGGACGAGTTCGGCCAATAGGCTGTGAATGGCGATGCTGTCTGTTACCTCTGGGTCCACACATAGAAGAGCCCGTGCAATAGCCCTCCTGCTCATTTCTGCTCCTCCAGGAAGGTGTGGAAATTTGATGTCTCCAGCATCCAGGTCCCGTAACTATGGGGAGCAGAGCCCCTGCCAATCTCACTTGGTCAAAATGAATGAGCAAGAAATAAGTCTTTGTAGTGAATGCACGGAGATTTCAGGGTTCGTTTGTGACTGCAGCACAGCATGGCCTGTCCTGGTCACACAGCGGTCACTGGGTCATGCCTTTGGCCTAATGTTTATATCATCAGATGCCCCCCAAACCTGGTGGTGTGCTGGTCCAGGAAAAAGTTGCTTAAAGGAGAGAGATCATTTCAGTGAACCAACGTCTACCGAGACCTACCACACGCCTGGCCTTCTGTAAGCACCGTGCCTTCGTCATCTGAGGTCTGACCGGGGAGAAGGTCCATCTCTCTGCTAAACTGTCTGCTCTTCCCACGCACTGGTCCTCATCTCCCCAGATGACACGTGAGGGCTGACAGAAAACTGGAGCTAACTTTCCCAACAACAGAACAATCCTATGGCAGATCTCCCCACCCAAGTCAAGCCCTCAAAATTCCCAATAAACTTCATGACCCCCAAAAGTTCTACAGAAGAGAAGGTCTCAGAAGTTCTGGTCTATCCTTTGAATCTTTTCTTCAAATTTGGGGCTTGCCTCTGCTGACCCCATCCTTTCTAGCGGAGAAAGACCTTCCCATCCCCATTGTCCAGAAGGTAGACACCCATCAGCATTTAACAGGCCGCCTCCCCAGCCCTTCCCTGCCTGGAGCGACTTGCCCTGGGCTGGGCCTCTGACAGCAGGCCCCAGGCTATGCCAAAACATCACACACAGTCGCCTAGACTCCTAACCACAGTATCTGGGGGCCTGGTGCGGTCCTCCGGGCAGGGCAGTGTGAAGCGATGCTCATAGGCTCAAAATCAAGACCTTGACCTCATTAGCGCAATGTTCTGGTCAGCCAGCTGCGGGAGATGTGATGATGTTAATGATGTGCTGATTTATTTAATCCCTGTTCTGGTGAAATGCCTGCATTTGCCTTCCCCTGTTTTCTCCAGGGGCTTTACACTCCTGGGGACACAGCCAGGGGTGGAGCCGGAGGGGAAGGACCCCGGGGGAACGGAATCACCCAGACCTGGATTCGTTTCCTGGCTACTGTGACCCTGGGTAACCTTCCCGAGCCCAGGATTGAGTAAGGATTATGGTTTGGCACTGCGCCTGGCACGTAGGACGCTTGGTAAATCATAGCCATTATTATCATACTGTTAATTATTATTTTATTCTATCAGCTGAAGGATGATTTTCCATTGCTCCATCCTGCGTACTGGGAGGTAGTAGATTATAGACGGGTGTTGTCCAATATAGCTTTCTGCAATAATTAAAATGTGCAGTATCTGCATTGTCCAAGGTGGTAGTCACTAGTCACATACGATTACTGGGCAGTTGAAAGGTGGCTGGCGCAACTGGGGAACTGAAGTTTCCATTTTAATTATTTCAGAGTTAAATAGTCCCATGAGTTTACTGGCTCCTGTAACTGGGCAGTGCAGGTGTGGAGGGAAAGGACGGCCTCTGGGGTGGATCACCTGCTTCCAAGCTGTGCAACCTTGAGCTAGTTGCTTAGCCTCTCTGGGCCCCAGTCTCCTCATCTGTACAATGTGCATATGATCGTTCTGATTTTCTAAGTGTTTGTGAGGATTAAATGGATCCATCTACGTTAAGTGCCCCATGTTGGAAGGGCTGAGGAGTGTTAGCTTTTATCATGGTTCTCTTTAGCGCTGCGGCCTGGCCTGTAATCCACGCACATGACTGTGTCTCCTATTTGGGGGCCTCTGTTCCTGCTCTTAATTTCTAATGGGCTCCAGCCGGGGCAGATAAAACCAGTGCCCACGGGCCAGGGAGTGAAAGGAATTCAGAATGCCTAGAGGAGGAGAAGGATGGGCAGCACTTGATTGACAGCCCAGGCCACCTGTCTCCCCACAGTGGTGTGGTCTCACCTTTCCCGGGAAGGGGTGGGCTGCAGGAGGCAGGCTCATCCTCTGGTGCTGAGGCATTTGGGGCAAGGCAGCCTGGAAGAGGGGGGTCTGATGGGCTCAGGGGCCAGGGACTCTCTCCATCCCAACCTCTCAGGCCAGGGAGCCATAGGACCCTAACTGTGTCCCCTCGATTGATTGTGCCCCCCCTCCCCCAACATGGAGATGACCTGCTCCACCACCAAACTCGGCCACGAAGCCAGGGAGGCCAGAAGTCAGGAGGGCCTCCCGGAAAGCAGCGGGCTTTGAAGAAATGGAGGCTCTGGGTCCAACACCAGGACCCCGGAGCCAGGTCTCTGGAATTCCCCCTTCCTTCTCGCCCGAGGAGGAACCGCATTCCTACATTTCAGGGCATGGGTGCAAGCCCGGGTCTTTTCCCCTCAGCTGCTTCCCCTGCAGGGATGCAGGGGCCACGGGGGGATTTCCGGATCCCAGGACTTCTTGGTGCCCCAAGAGGCACCGCCTCAAATTCCCCCAAAGAACTAATCAGCATCCAGAAGCCAAGGACTTTCTGGGGGTCTCATAGTCCCTGTCTTCACCCTGGCTGGTTTCTTACCTGTCCCGGACTCAGTGGGAAATGGACGGGTACACAGGCCCGAGAGGACACCTCCGTCTCCCAGTGAAGGCCAGAGTTCCCGCTGCCCCCAGTGTCTGGAGCAGCCCACCCTTCAGAACCAGAGAGCAACGCCCATGGAACAGTCTCTAAAGACAGGCCGGGGGGAGGGCAGGGGGGCAGGAGAACATCTTTGCTCCATCTTCCCTGATTTCAGGGTAAGAGGCAGCAGGAGACACCAAGGTTAGATGCCAGGAAGCACTTCCCAGTGGTGAGAATGAGACAGCGGGCTTAGGAGCCAGTTATATGGAACCATCTGATGGGGCTGATGGGAGAGGTCGCTGGTAGAGTGGGATGATGAGAAATCTGGGATTCAAAATACACAGGACACGTGGCTGATATGATCTCTCAGCTGGACTTGGACTTAAGTCCAGCCATGCCCCTGGCTGGCTGAGTGACCTCGGCTAGCTGTGTAAGGAAGCTTCTCTGCAGTGTCCTCATCTGTGAAATGGGGATAAAGAAATCCATCACCCAGGTTGTACGGAGGAGTGAGGGAGGCCGAGAGGGGAGTGGCCCCGGTCCAGGGCCTGGCGCACAGTAGGGAACAGAGGGGTGGCCGAGTCTGGGGGTTTAGGGTGCAGTGAGAGGGGAAGACCTGGAGGAAGGTAGGTTGGGGGCAGGGAGCCAGCCCTCAGAACGAGACTGGTCTCAGGGCTGCAGTCCAAGGGACAGGCCCCGCTCTCTGTGCTCAAGTGGGAGTCTTCCATGTCCCAGCCCCATTCCTACACCCCACTTCCAGGCATCGTGGGGGACAGTGAGAGAACTGAGGCCCCTCCCTGGAGTTCTCTGCTCTCCTGGCAGGCCTGCCCTGCCCCCTTCATTTGCTAACCTTCATGATCCACTCAGAGAGAGCTGGTTCACCTCAAATAGTCCTACTCCTTCCCCTGTGAGACCCTCCCAGGGAGCTCTGAGAAGGCCCTGGGCTGGGGGCCAGCCTGCCCGGCCCGCCTCAGACCAGGGCTGCTGAGTGTTGGGGCGGGGAGACCGTGGTGATTGGGGGCCAGCCGGCGGGCAGGCTTGCTGGGGGCCCACTTCCCCATATTCAGGTATGAACTGAAAGCCCCTCTGGACGTCGAGGTGGGGACAGGAAGGACGCTGACCCCGCTCGCCGGGCACTGAGGCACCAGCTGGCACTGGCTAAGCAGCCTCGGTGGGCCCCCCCTCCCTGCGCCCCCAGCAGGGGTGAGCGGGCTCTGTGGCCACCAGGCTGTAAACAGCCTCATAAAGTCAGCTCCGGCCAGACTCTCCCACTGCCCAGGCGGGAGCCGGGGCACAGCCAGGGTTTGGGAAGCCAGAGCTCTCGGACATAGAGTGTCTTTAATTCCGTCTCAGGCGGCTTGCATGCAAAGGAACAATGCTCCTGTCATACGTTAGACAAGGCCCCCTCCCTTAGCTGGGGGCCTCCCTGGCAGCGGGGCTGTGTCTCCCCATCAGGTTGGCCTGAGGGGTGGGGTGGCCTGGGTCAGCTTTGACTTCCTCCCGCCTTCTGGGTAGGACCACAGTGCGCCCAGGAGGGAGAGAGCTCTCACGTGGTGTCCAGGATCTGAGAGTGGTTCATTGCCAGTGTGGGTAACAGGTGGGGTGGGGGGCCTGTTTAACCTTCCTGAAGAGCTGGGGAGCCCTGGAAGGTTCTCTTGGTCTCTCCCACATCTTGTTCTTCCCCTTACCTCTGCCAGGCCTTCCAGGGGCAGGAGAGCTGGGGCTGGCGGGGGGGTGGGGCAGGATAGGGCCAGGGATGAGGCTGAGGGGTAGAGAGCTGCCCTGCTCCGGACCCTGTTCTCCCTCACCCCTGCCCCTCGCTCCCCAGCTGGCACCTCTACAGCCCTGCCTTGCCCAGAGCAACCCCAGCAGGGCACCCACTCCCTCCCCCTGTGCCCACAGAAGAGGGCGCCCGGCTGCCCACTGCCAGGTACAGAGGATAAAAATACCCAGTGGAAAAACACATGGATCCCGGTCAAACATTAACCTGTAGGACCTGGCATGCCAGCCACAGTGTCCCTTTCCAGGCTACCTGGCCACCGGCATGCAGCTGGAGATAATGTCCTGTCCCCCTGACCACCACTGTGACTCTCAGGCATTTACCCCTGTGCTTCCCCAGGAGGCGGCCCCCCGAGGACCCCGAGGGCGCGATCTGGCCGCCTGGAGGCTGCAGGGCTGATTCAAACCTCCACTCAGCCCGGGGTCTCCCCGAAAGCTCTCTGGGTGCAAAGTTCAACCCAGCTCCCAGGTGAAAACAGCACCCCTGGCCCTCTGGGGGCGGAGCCCAGCTCAGACCCTGGGGTCCTCAGGTTTTCTGTCCATCGGCTGCAGAACCAAGCTCACATACAATCCGGAAGGAAGGACAACAGGCAAAGGAGAGGGAGTGAGGAAAGGAGGGTCCAGCCAGCACTGGCACCCCCCTCACCCGCCCCCAGCACCCTGGGAGGCCCCCTGAGGGAGGAGTCCGGAGAGGCAGGCAGGTGAGAAATCCCAGCCTTAATGTGCCGGTGTGTCAGCTCAGGTGTGTGGGGCTGGGCAGACCAGAGGGATAGGTGTGCTCCCTGTGAGACACACACCTCGGGCCCACCCCAGTGGTACCAGGCAGGTCCTACTGGCCTACACGCCTACCCAGGACTGGCCAGCATCCCATGGCTACCTGAGTTTCAGCAGGGCGACAGCCTGACTGGCCCTCACTCCTCACCCCTAGGATTCGTTGCCCAGTGGTTCTAGGAAATGCCTGCGCGGCAGCCTTGAGCCTGGGCCAAATGCCCCATTTTTTGGTCAAGGAAAGCTTGTACACAGTGAGAGTAAAGTCCACCAGGCACAGCATGACTGCCGTCTGCCTGGAGTCCGACGGGCCTCCCTCAGAGCCCGAAAGGGATTTTGGGGCCCTGGGACCAGGGAAGCCCTCCCGGCCACTTTGATGTCCACGGCAGCATTGCAGCCTCAGGGTGGAGGGTGTGTAAATATTAACTTTTAAGGGGAAGCAGAGGGTTGGAGTGAAGATCAGCATGGGCCTCACCCACCTCTCTCAGGGCAGCTGAGAGCTGGCCAGCTGGGGTGGCCTCTGTGGCCCACTGCCAGGTCGAGAGCGGCACTGGACAGAGAGTTGGAGGCCTGGGCTTGGCCTCTGAGGAGCAGCACGGCTTTCCCAGGCACAGGGGTTTCTACCCAGGACTGCCCTGCAGGCTCCTGGTGATGTTTCTCACCAGGGAGCCCTCACTGTGCCAGGATAGGGCTTGAAGGCCCGCCCTGCCGCCAGCCCAGCCAGGCCACACAGGAGGCCCCGTGGGCTTTGAAAGCCTTTCGTTTGGAGCCACGTTCTGCCACTTAAATAGCCATGTGGTCTTGTCTGCATTACTAAGCCTCTGTGAACCTCAATTAGCTCATCTATACAATGGGGACAGTTATGTCCAGGCCTCAAGGTTAGCTGATCTCCCTCTAATGCTGGCACAGAGAAGTTATTCTGTAGAGGGTTGCTCCAGTTAGGTTTTCTCTCCACTCTGGGCCTCAGTTTCCTCTTCTGTAAAATGGGGATGATCAAGCCCAGCTCTCAGGACTAACTGAGGGGATCTGTCTATCTTGTTGCTGCACATGGACATTGGTCGGTAACTATCAGCATGATTCTTATCTGTGCCCCTCTCTGCACCTTGGTTTCCTCATCTGGATTTGGCAGTTCTGTGGATCTCGGCTGGAGGTCCAGGGTGTTCTATAGCTACTTCCTGAACACATCACACACCCTGCTCTCCCCTCCCTGCCAGGGCCAGGACTGCATCTCAGCGCCCTCCCCTCGCTATCATGCTGACATTCGCTTTGGCTCCCAGAGCAATTACCTGTTGGACTGAACAAAGGCTGGGGAGAGAGGCAGATAATAAGACAGCTAGAAGCCCTGGCTTTGAGGAAAGAAGCAGGCCGAGGTGTTAACCTGAGCTCTGACCTCAGGCCCAAGAAACAAAGGCAGTGATGCGGGGGGTGGGTGTGAGGTGGGGGTCAGGATTAATTTTCCCCAGCTGAGGAACCAGAGCTGGGGGAAGGAGCCATGTTTGCATCTGGATGCCATCTGGATGAGGGCAAACACCAAGGGGCCACTCGAGGAAATGCCTGAGCGGCAAATCAAATCCTGCAGAGAAATTGCGAGCCCTTGAAATGAATGTCTGCGGGAGAGGAATGTGTCTGGGGAGTGCGGCTGCTGGTGGGAGACCAGGCTGGGGAAGGAGAAAAGGCTGGGGAAGAGGCCGAGAGGGAGAGGAAGGGACCAAACCTGGGGCCTCCGGTAGAGGGGGAAGGGGGGCCATGAGCCTCCCTGGGCTGGTGACCTCCAGGAGATACTGAGGCTGGGTATCTGGGCTGGGGATGAGGAAGGCAGGGCCCCCAAACACTTAGAGTGCTGCTATCCTTCAGATCAATGACTTGTCCACTCCACACACATCGATATAGCACCTACTGTGCGCACAGCCTCAGGTATGGGCAGCCTAGACTCTCACCGGTGTGGACCAGCATGACATGGTGGCTTTGGGTTCTGACAGACTCAGATTCGAATCCTCTCTCTCCATGAACAAAAGTTAACTCGCTTGGCCAAGCCTCCATTAAGAGCATCATCTCACAGCTTCTTGGGCTTTTCTGGTGTGTGGTCAGTGCTAGCCTTGAGTGGGGATCAGAGCAAGACAGGAGGTCTGGGGACCCTCATCCTCCCACAGGCTGCATAGCCCCTTGGCCCCCCCTGCAAATGTAAGGTGACTGCTCCCCAGCCAGCCCCAGGGAGGTGCACTATGATTGACCCCGAGGGGGAGGTCAGGAAACATTCACCCAACTCAGCTGGTGACTGCAGGACCCGGACACCGCCTTCTCCCACGGCCTCCCCTACTCCAGGTCAGGCAGGCACACATGTGTGCACATAGTGTGTGTGTATTTGTACAAGTTTTTGCATTTGTGGGTATGCACATGTGCGTGTATATGTTTGCATGTGTGTTGTATGTATTGTTATTTGTATGTGTTTTGTGTGTCATGTAAAAATGTTTGTGTTTTAACATGTGAAAATATCTCTGTGTTATGCAAATGTGGGTGTATGTTTATGTGTGTATATGCATATATTTACACGTTTATGTGTTTTTGCCTGTATAATATGTGTATATGTTATATGTGTGAAGATATAACATGGATGGGTATGTAAGGTATTATGTGTTTGCATAATGTGTTTGTGTAGGTATATGTTTGTGGATATATGAATCTGTGTAAATTGGCATGCCTGTGTATTATGTGTGGATGTGGATGTGCCTATGTGTGTGGATGTGCATATCAGATGCAATTATATCTGTATATATGTGTATATAATACGCTCGTGTGCAAATAAATGTGAGTGCAAAACGAGTAGATGTGAAGAACGTATACTGTATATATGCTTGCATGTTAGTGTGTGTAATGTGTGGGTCTGTGCCTGTAGGAGGCAGCCTAGCACATTAGGAACAGCCTTGGATTTGTAGCCAGAGGAGGGAGTTTGGACCCATGTCCCCTGGTGGCGAGGCCTTGAGGCACTTCATTGGCCTTTCTGAGCCTCTGAAGGCCCAGCTATCACCACACCAGCTGCACTCCCTGCCCTGCCGCCCACCCGTGAGGCCCAGGGTGGAGGAGCATGTGGACAAGTAGGCAGCCCAGGGCAGGACCGGCACCAGAACATCTTCCGGGTCCAGCCCTGCCTCAGGCGTGCAGAGGAGCAGGACACAGGGGCTGCCCTCACCCAGCGTCCAGTCAGCTGTAGAGACAGAAACAGCGCGAGGTGCTCCCAGGGCCGGATGGCACAGGCCTCAGTGGGGAGAGCCTGGGGTCACCTCCTGGCTCTGGGACTGTGGCCAAGTCCCCTCTCTGTACCTCAGTTGTTTCATCTGAAAAATGAGATCATAATAGTGTAACCTCGGAGGGCCATTGTGAGGATTAAATGAGTTAATACGTGGCAAGTTCTTAGCAGAGGGCCTGGCACATAGAAAGTGCTCAGTAGGTGTTCACTGTTATTGTCATTATAAAGCGAGAAGCCCCTGCATTCGTTCTAAGTACATAGAAATTGAAGCAAACAGCCAAAAGGACCGTCATCGGTTCCAGGGAGAATAAAAGTAGCGCAAAGGAAATAAAAAGCAATCAGTTTACTAAATGGCTCGACCTTGATGTCGGTGCTGGTACAAGGCCAAGTTCCATTCCCATCTAACCAGAGGACAGGGGGACGATGCAGGGGAGGGTTAGCTAGGGAAGGCTGTGCAGGTGAGTTGTGGCAGAGGCACCAGAAGAATCCGTCGTGGCCGTTGACTGTGGTCACGTCTGCTGAGGGAGACGGCTGTTTGTAAGGCACCTTGTAGAGCTGTGTGACTCTTATGTGCATCAACAATTGGGATCAAGATTTTTAAAAATCCATTAAACTACATCACGTAGAAGGCCGTGCCTGTGGTCAGTGTACCTGAGCGCTAAGTATCGAACGCAATGAGGTTGGCTTTCAGCCTCTGTGGAGGGTGAGACAACACCCACATGAGCCCTGCAGGAATAAGGGTGCCAGGGAGCAGAACTTCTCCCCACCCCTCCCAACCATGGATAGCTTCACATGGGAGCACGGGGGTATCCTGGCAGCTCAGCTCTGGTGTTTAGTGAAGCTGACCATGGGCCATCATCACTTTGCCCTGCCGACACCCCTCCACCCCACCCCAACCCCCTGTATTGGCTATTTAAGCCATCAGTGTAAATGCGTGAGCAAGAAGGTATATAATAACATTCAAAGACTTATATATGGTGTGAGATGGACCACGGTTCTATGCCTTTTACTTGTTTTATGTAACTCATTTAACCCTCACAGCCATCTTACGCAATCTGTTTTGATTTCCATTTTAAAGATGAGAAAATGAGGTACAGAGAGGTTAAGTAACATGCCCAAGGCCACACCGCGGAGCCAGGATTAGAACTCAGTCAGTCTGACCCTGGAGACCATTTTCTTAATCACAAATTATTCAAGAAGGCCAGAGGCATCAGGGTGGGGACAGAGACGCACACCTGGCCCAGTGCCGTGGGAGCAGCTGCAGCCAGGCCACACCGAATTACCCTGATGGACGTGGCAAGGAGAGGCCAGATCCCCGTAGGGGGCAGGGATTGTTAGACAGGGCAGCCCTGCCAGGGCCCTAGCAACAGCGTCCTGTTTAGGCTGCTTCTGCAGGGCCAGGTGGGTGGTAGAGAGAGGAGGAGCCAGAGCTGGGACACTTCTGGATGCCAAGCTGCTGACTTCAGGCCCAAATCAGCCCCGAAACCCAGGCCTGGTCCCCTCGGCCCTGCCCCACCCTGTGCCTGCACGTCTGCATGTTGGTCACTCCGGCGGTCACTCCGGCATTCACTCCACAAATGCCCACCACGTGCTCATGGTGTGGCTGAGGGCGGAGTCAGGATCCAGAACGCTGAGTATAGCTGTGCCCTCAGAGGCTCCTAGTTGTATGACTATGGACAAGTCACTCGATCGCTCTGTGCCTCAGTTTACTCTCTATGCATGAAGGTCGTAATAGATTGACCTACAGAGGTGCCGTGGGGATGAAACGAGTTAACCCCTGTGAAGTGCTTAGTGCAGCGCCTAGACCAGTGATGGCGAACCTTTTGAGCTCGGCGTGTCAGCATTTTGAAAAACCCTAACTTAACCCTGGTGCCGTGTCACATATAGACATTTTTTGATATTTGCAACCATAGTAAAACGAAGATGTATATTTTTGATATTTATTTTATATATTTAAATGCCATTTAACAAAGAAAAATCAACCAAAAAAATGAGTTTGCGTGTCACCTCTGACACGCGTGTCATAGGTTCGCCATCACTGACCTAGACCATCGTGTATTTAATCAATCTTGCCACTGCTTGGCCCCTTGAGCTTTGGGGATATTTATTAATAATGACAGTGTTGCACTTGGGGTTCCCCTACCTACCCCCCAGGCACAGTAGTAAGGTAAGCGCTGGCCTCTTGGCCCTCATGGGGTTTTCAGTCCATCCAGGGGAGCTCGGGCAGGTAAATAAAAGATGAACTGGGGAGCATTTGAAACCTTGCTCCTGACATATCTTCAGTTTCGGTTCAAATGAACTGTTATCGAAAATTTTTAACAATGAGCTAACGCATAAATGAATTAATTGTGCCGACAGGTGGGCACCTCACAATCTCTGTTCCTGGAAGCCAGCCCCAGGGCAAGAAGCTCAGAGGTGACATTCCTTTTCCTCCTCCTGTTTCCGTGGGAAGAGCACCCCAGAAAGGCTGCCTCACCCTCCAAGCAGCAGGCCTGGAGGGGCTCCGCTGGCATGGAAGGAGGCACCAGAGGCCTGGTGGCAGCTCCCCCACGCGGTGAGAGATTCGTGCAGGAGCCCAGGCCCCGGGGTGCAGCCGCACATGCTATATACTTCGCTTGTTCTGTTCTCCTTCAGGCGAAGTGCAGTGTGAGACCCCGCGCCCACCACATGGCCAAGGAGACTTCAGCCCTTGAGGTGAGGCTTCTCCGGATGTGAAGGCTTCTGACTGTGGCTGGCTTCCCGCGGCCCAGCTGCCCAGCAGCAGGGGTACACAGATGGTACTGACAGATGCACACCTGGCCGGGGTGGCGGGCCTGTCCCCATCCTCGTGGATACCTGGGCAGTCGAGGGGCTTCCTTGGGCTGCGATCGCCCTGGGTGCTGGGAAGGAAGAGGGCCCGGACCAGCCCGCCCCTACCCCCGCCCCAGAGGTGCCCAGAGACCCTCACCAGCAGCCCCAGGCAGAGGCGGAGGCCGCACACCTCTGCTCGTCAGGCCTGCTTCTGCCCCGTTTTCATCCAGCTGTTCATCCTGTGAATGTTCGTTCCAGACACCATCCTCCACCTTCCCGTGACGCCAGCGTTATCCCCATTTTACAGATAAGAAAAATGAGGCTTTGAGAAGTTACTCAGAGAGCTGAAGGACGCAAAGTGGGGCCTGGATGCCAAGTTATCTAACTCCAGGGCCCAGATATCGATTACTACCCCTTATAATCTTCCCTCCGAGAGTCGAACCATAGTGACAATCCTGAGAGCACGGTCTTACGTGCGGGCCCCACACGTCTCATCTCCTTCCATCCACACATCACAGAGATTCAGGACATGTCCCAGGGTATCTGGCTCCCGAGTCAGGCTCACATCACTCCCAGGCAGATGACAAGCCCACGGCCAGGGAAGTGCTGTGCCGCTCTCGTCCACCGCTGTGCAATGCCAACAGATCCCCGAGAGATTATGACATGGAAGCGCCAAGTAGCAGAACAGTATGGTTAGGAGGTTACTGTTTATCTGAGGGAACCCTAAAAGGGTAGGTCTGTCTGACCTTGGAGGCTGAGGGGTCTGGGGGCTGGTGGTGGCAGGCCAGGTGTAGGGGGTGGCAGGATCAGGTCTGGGGGGGTGGCAGAGCCAGCTATGGGGGTGGCAGGCCAGGTGTAGGGGTTGGCAGGATCAGGTCTGGGGGGTGGCAGAGCCAGCTATGGGGGTGGCAGGGGAGGGGTGAGGGGTGGCAGGCCTAGGTGTGGGGGATGACAAGGCCTGAGAGTGGTGACCCTGAGCTTTAGTGGGGCCACAGAGCTGCATCCTCAGGTGGTGCTGGCAGGTCTGGGCTCATGACATCTGACTGGAAAAGGCCTCTGGGTGACACTAAGGAGAGGAACAGCACGGAGCTGGCAGTACCGAGCGAAGGACTCGGAATCAGGGGAGGGCACACGCCGCTAGGAGGCTGGGTCAGTGCGCTCCAGCGCCTGCCGAGGATGCTTGTGAAATACAGCTTCCCAAGGCCCAACCCCGGAGACCTGATTTATAGGCGGCCCAGCAACGGGGCCCTGCTTTGTTTGATGTAAACATAATGTTCATCGGTTTTTGAAAAGGTGAAAAGAACAAGGCAGGAAAGAAGGACTGGTACTGAAGAGAATACAGTGACAAGCACACTTCCTTCCTGTGCTCCTTCCCCAGGACTGTCCCAGGGCTAGCAGGGGCCCTTCCTGCCGTCTTTCTAGAAACGTCTTTGGCGCACATAGCACCACAGTGAGGCACAGAGGCTGCCTCATTCTCATTGACGACGGCTTTGTCGCGAGGATGACTTTAAAAAAAAAAAACACTTAAAAAAATTCTTTTCCAGCATATTTTGATAAACAGCTCAGCTCAGAGAACGTCTTTGGAGCCAACAGCTCTAGATTCAGATCTGCACTCTGACATTTACAAGTTTAAGTGGCCTTGGGCAGGATGCGCGATCTCTCCGTGTTCCAAGCCTCAGCTTTCCTATAAACAGAAGTGGGTAATAATGGTGGAGTTTTCATGAAGATTAGAAAGAATTTATGGCCAGTGCCTGGTGCCTGTTAGGAGATAATAATAACGGGGTGATGAGACATTTACACACATACGCAGTAACGGGAATGATCACAAATAACGTGTCAGCAAACGCAGGGTTCCGTGATGGGTAGCCTGCAGAATGAGTCCCTTCCGATGGGCGGGTGGAAGGGTCGGGAAAGAACGAGGCGGAATAGCGAGCCCCCATCCCCACCATCCACGCGTGGTATCGGGAACCAGCAGGGGTGGTGTTCCCCGAGAAGGGGTCATTCCAGTTCTTGGCTGTGACTCTGAACTCTAAGAGGTAACTTTCTGGGGAAAGCAGACAAGTCTGAATGTGCTCTGGTTGGAAGGATAATGCGTCATTGGTCGGGATGGCGAGGCAGCATTCGCTGGGAACCTCAGCCGTGGGAAGACTGGGTCACCTGTCACGGGGCCTTCCATAGGCCCAGCACTCGTCTGTCCCTGGGCCTGGTGGCTCTAGGGACTGGGACTTGTTGGGCACCCTGTCCAGCCCTGTGCACACATAAGAACTAAACAAATCTTTGTGGAATTACCTTTTGGATCACAAACCTAATTGGAACAAAACAATTTCATGGAATTCAGCAAAAAAGTTGGGAGAGAGGTTGAGTCGGGAGTGTGTTTGAATCCTGGCTGTGCAGCTTCCTAGAGGTATAGATTTGAGGGCACTACATAATTTTCCCGAGCCTCAGCATTAAACATTGTGATGTCTGAAAGGATTAAGGAATGTGATGTCTGTAAAGCACCTAGCATAGGGCTTGCTATCCAACAATGACAATAGCCTAAATTCATTGTTTTTCCCTTTCAAAATAGCCAGTTAGAATTCAAGGGATTGTATTGGGAAATGAATTTGATATTTACTGCTGTGGAGTGGTTGTCACTGAAGTTGGGAAAACTTTTTTTTATTATTAAAATATTTTTATTAATTTCAGAGAGGAAGGGAGAAGGAGAGAGAGATAGAAACATCAATGATGAGAGAGAATTGTTGGTTGGCTGCCTCCTGTACGGTCCCCACTGGGGATCGAGCCCGAAACCCTGGCATGTGCCCTTGACCGAAATCAAATCCAATTCCCTTCAGATGCTGGTTGATGCTCTGTCCACTGAGCCAAACCGGCTAGGGAAACTTTAACAAGGAGATTTTTTGGTAGGAAATGAGTTCTGAATTATTGTTAAAAGGAAAATTGGGGGGTGAAAGGGGGGAAATGGACTCTAATTAATTCAATCTTTTTTTCTTGATCACCTACTGTGTGCCAGGCATGGTCTTAGGCCTTGGGGAGGAAACTGTACAAGACAGACCCCGATCTCTGCCCATGTGGAGTTTCCAGGACTAAAGCGCCCAGTCTCAGGAGGGGACCTCTCCAGACCAAAACAAGCCCTCCTTCTTGGTCTTCCTACGTGAAGAGGGTCAGGGCAGCTTGCTTCCCCACCCAGAACACAAACGGCCTGGCCAGTGCCCCAGGGACACCTTGCGGGCCCTGTAGGCACCCACTCTGTGACCTGCAAGACTCAGGGAGCGAGGGGCTGTCACTGCCTCGCAGGGTAACAGCGGAGAACCCGCCCAGCTCTGGTCTCCCTGTCCGGCCCAAAACGGCTCCCTCCAGGTTCCTACCCCAGGAACCCTCGGGCTTCTCTGGGTGAAAAATGAGGGGCATGGGGAAGGGTAAACCCTTCCTCTCCAGGCCCAGGCTGTTAGCAGCTCTGTCTCTGGAGTCTCCGGGCTGTGTCTTCCCCGGAACTCTTCCCTCCTCTCCTTTTCTTCCAGGCCCTGACCTCTGGGGAGGAGGGGGAGCCCTCTTTCTGAGGGGATGCCCTGCAAATTACGAGCTGAGCTGCCTTGAACCCAGTGCTTCGGGTGCCAGGCCAGGACCCTGTCCCCTACCCAGGACATCTTCAAATTCCCAACTCTCCCTTTATCTTCCACCAAGCCGCCGCCCCGTCGCTGTGTGCTGTCTGTTCGCAGGCTGTCAGGGGCCTGGCTCAGGCTAGCGGCTCTCCAATCTTCGGAAAAAGGAGTCTCAGGCCAACACGTTATAGCTCACCCTCCCTGGGAGCTGTCAGGCCAGGGAGGCATTTACTTTTCTGAAGCCCTCGCTGTTTTGCTCTAGGATTAGTTCTAGTCCATTTACTCATCAAGTCCACTGGCCACCAGAAAAGCACATCTGCCTTACACAATAAATGTTTAATAACGGCAGTCGGGATCGACCAGCAAGTGCCGCGGCCGGCAGGCCTGAAGCCACACGGGCTCCAGGGAGAGATTAAAGTTCAGCCCTTGCCCCCACCTACCTACTCTACCTGAGCACAGGGCTCAGACAGCCTTCCCACAGACCTTCCTCTGGCACCTGCCCGCCCCGTGGCAGCAGAGCTGACAGAATAAAACCCTCCTTGCCACTCCAAGGTCCTCTGCTGGGGTTTTGTACGGGTCCTGCCTCCTCCTTCAGACTGGGGGCTTCCTCGGGCAGAGCTCCCCTCACAGTGGGTCTCCCTGGGGGCAGGGCTGTGTCTCCCCTCCGACTGAGATCCCCGAGGGAGGGTTGGATTTCCTGTTCTCCCACCTCAGCTCCATCTGAGCCTGGGACCTTGCTTCTCATGTCTCCCCGCCCAGCCCAGCACTGAGCTGGCCCCACCTGAGCTTTCCACGTGCCCAACTCCGGGCTGTTTGCAAACAAAGACCAGACCTGGGTGAGTGCTGGAAGATGGTAAAGATAACTCTACTCAACTCTTTAGGAATTAGTCTAAAATATCCGATTGTATTTCAGGAGCTTTAACGGTGTTTCTGAAACCTTGGGGCTCAAGACAGTTATAACATCTGTCCGTTTTAGACTTTGGAAAATAGGGCGCTATAATTGGAAAAGTTAGCGAAGCACTAAGTACAGGGAGCCGGTCTCTTTACATCTCAAATACCAGGTATTTAGGTGGCTTTCTTGGAACCTGGCATTAGGGACATGTGTGAATAGCCAGGCTCATTTCTGAAGAGTAAGTGGACATGGCCAGTGAAAGTGCTAGGGCCGGGCAGGCAGTGCCATCTCTGCGTCCCAATGCTGGTGCCCCTGCTGCCTGGCATATGAACCCCAGACTCACCCCCCCTTTCCTTTCTCTTCTGACCTGGGCTTTCCCAGGGCCCAGGAGCACATGGATTAAGGGTTGGCACTTGTGCCCTGAGGCATGCCAGGCCCCGGCCTTTTCTCCAAGGTGGAATCTGGGGCTCCTGTTTGTCAGAATGTGGTGGTGATGCCCTTGGGTGCTGGTGCCAGACTGTCTGAGTTCAAGTCTTCCCATCCTTGCTCAGGCAAGTTACCCAACCTCTCTGGGCCTCAATTTTCCCATCTATAAAATGGGATGAAAGTTCTAATACTTACCTCCCAGAGTTGTTGAGATGATAATTGCAAAAAAAGCATTTTGCACAGTGCTTGGCACAGGATAAGAACTCAATCATGTTAGCTACTATAATTATATTTTAAAAGGGTTAAAAATATTTCCAAAGCAATTTTGCACTAGAACTAGACTCTCTACTGACCCTCCAATCTGGAGACCCCTCTGTACCTCTCTCACCTGACCTTCTGCTTTGATCCAGATGAGTCCCTTTTTGTTCACAATTCATTCATTCCCTCAGCATTGACTCACATGGGCGCTAGGGGGTCCATTGCTGACATGTGCAGCGGGGCCTGACAAAGACTGCCCTCAAACCCTTATCTGAGAGACCTGGCACTTCAGCAGCGTTAGGAGAAAGCAGAGGTGGTCCATGGAACCTGTCCTCACTTCAGAGCTACCAATTCAAGCACGAAGCCCAGTGGCCACTTACCTGGCAGGGGGTGAGGGCGGAGCATGGTGTTCTGGAGGGAAGGGTCACCACCCCAACAACGTATTTCCAAAGGACCAGCCACTTCCTGTGTCGGGTTGTAGTGTCAAGTTGTGCGGAAGACACATTTGGCATCTGGTGTCAAAGAAAGCTCAGGGGATTTAGAGTTTTACAAAAGCCTGGGCCATCCACATGTGTTTCAGTCACCTCGTGCTGCATAACAAGCTACCCCAAACGTTAGTGGCTGAAAGCAACAAGTATTTATTTGATCCGATGCTGCAGGTTGTCACCCCCGCGCTGGCAAGTAGGAGCGGGGTCAGCAGGGGCTGTGGTCGGGGCCTCAGTTCTCCTCCGCGTGGCCTCTCCTTATGGCTCAGCTGGGCTTCTCCAGACTGACAGCTGGGTTTGCAGGAGGAGCACACCACCAGCCAGTGATCTGAGAAGACACGTCCCAGCAGGCAAGTGCTCTGCATCCATCACCCTTGCTCATGCCAACATTGGCCAAAGCAAGTCATCCGGTCAAGTCCAGTCGTTATGAATGGAGACCATACAAGGGTGTGAATACTAGGAGAGATTCTACTGATGGCTGCCAAAGTCATAGTCTCCCAAAACATGGGACCCCTCGCCGCACCAGTGACAGACATATCCACGCAGGCCAGATGTGGCCAGTCCATTGAGAGACAAGAGTGAGTGTCTGTTCCAGCTGTTTAAGCCCCACACGGAGGCTTACGCAGGATGGAAGTTAAACTCTCTCCCACGTACACATCCAAGTAGGCGGTCCACGATGAGGTGGTAGCTTCCTGGTGGCAGGTATCCAGCTCCCTTCAGTCTTGTTGCTCTGTCTTCCTCACGGGCAGCTGTCACTGTGTGGTCCAAGATGCCTGCTCCCGTTCCTGCCATCGCCTTTGCATTCCAGCTGGTGAGAAAGGGAACGATGAAAGGGGGTGCCCCTTCCTTGCGGTCCCATTGGCCAGGACCTAGTCCCAGGGCACATGGAACTGCCAGGGAAGCAGGAAAATGCAGTCCTTTGTACCCAACTAACACTTCTGTTACCACGGGAGGGAGGCTAGATATATAGGAGCGGTCGGAGGTCTCAGCCACAGGAAACAAATGGCCAGCCCCGGGACATTCTGCCTGCCAATCCTGTGAGGTAGGAAGGACTGTGTTGAGCAGGGATTTCAGAAACAACGCTGACCTGTGGCTCAGGATAAAAGGAGAAGGGTGACCCCTGGGTAACCAGCAGCCGGGGCTTCGCACAATCACAAGCCACCCAACCTCCTACGGAGCCAGCAGGTAGGAGCGCCATGTCCTACCGATTCTATTGACCTCCCGGCCTATGGGCAGCGCCTAAGCATCTGCAAGGCATAGCGGAGACCACCCACAGAGGAGGCCACAGACCATCCACTGCAGCCCAGAGCCCTGGGCATGTGCTGGGCGCAGAGGTTGGGATGGAGTGCTGACTGCAGAGCCACGGTCACGGGTGGGATTCCACAGGTAAACCGGAATTTCTGGATTTAGAGAGCTAGATAGTACAAAGGACCCTGAGCCACCTACAGTCTGCAGGCTGTCGCTCTATCCACTGAGCCAAACCGGTTAGGGCTTATCCTCCTCTTTGATGGTTTTTTAGCACAGCTCAATTCTGGGACTGGGGGATGGTCTGTCCACCTGCCCTCATGGCCCAGCCGCCTCCTGTCTGATCCCGCCCTCATCACAGGTGATTGGACCTTGACGTACAGGGTTCTAATCCATAGGCTAGCCTGAGCCAATCAGATTCTCCCTCTTCTGAATATAAATTCACATACAGCAGGCAAAGCTAATGCTTGCTGATGACTGCAAAGGGGCACAAGGTACTTTCTGCGGTGGGTGGTATAAATGTCCTACTGGTGTTTCTTAATTTGAGTATGAATTACATAAGTGTATATAACATAAGCACGTATGGTTGTCAAAGGCATACAATACCACACTTCAACTTGTGCATTTTACTGTATGTAATTATAGACCTAAACATTTTTCACTCAGAGACACGGAGATGATAGGCTGTTGATGGTGGCTTGGGGCCTGTGCTTCCAGGAGACTTGGTCCTGATACCTGCGTGAAGTGAAGTAAGTCAGTGAGGTGGGGCCCGGTACCACCAGTTACTGACTGCATCGCCGAACAAGTTACTCAGTCTTACTCAGTCTTCCCCTGCCTCAGTCCTGCCATCGCACACTGGGCATAGCTAGAATCTCTACCCCATAGGGTGGTGTGAAGATCATCAATCAACTGGTATGTGCTCCAACCTGATAGCTCTGCTAGGACAAAAGAAGAAAAAAAAAAGAAGGAGACGAAAGCTAGGGGAAGAGAGATGGAGCCGGGAAAGCAGAGAAGCCGGAACGAGGCGGCCCCAGGGAGCAGGAGGCAGCTGTCGGAGCTCCTGTTGGCTCCCAGCTCCGGTTTCCCCGAAGCCTGCCTGCACGTGGCCTCATGTGGGAGGGATCCTTACATTAAGCCTCCTCATTTTCTTCGGGAGGCGGTTTGGCAAGCCACATCAAACGGCGTGCAGAAACAGCCTTGCCTGCGGACCTGGGCACTTATCTCACAGAAATAATTAATGAGAAGGAAAAAGCCACATGCATAAAGATGTCCACGGCGGCTTTATTTATAATAATGGAAAACCGGACACCATCAAACACCCAACGACCAGGGAATTAAAAAAAAGTCCCTTGGACGGAATAGTATGCAGCCATTAAGAATGACAAATATGAAGACCACATAGCAACCAGCCTAA
>NW_006300048.1:3435843-3438054 GCF_000327345.1 Myotis davidii | reverse complement strand
GGAAAGAGCACAAAGTGATGGTAGCAGTTTCTGATTACACTGGGGGAAAGTGTGTCCTCGTGTGGACAGGGCTGGCTGGGATTACCAAAAATGACAAAAATAAGCTTATTCTAGAGGCAGGGGCTCTCTGAAAGAAGGGGTCTCCTTCCCAGTCACCCTCGAGGCACCCCAGTCGCTGGAAAGAGGATGAATGCCTTTCAAGCTCCCGGTCCCCACACCCCGCTCCTTGCCAGCCCCCACCCTGCCTCTCTGGGGAGAGGATGCTCAGGGCTTGGGCTGCTGATATTTTTAGCCAGGCCTCTTGCAGCCCAGTGTTCTAGGGTAAAAATAGCTGGGGTGGAGGGCACAGCACTAACTTCGCTGCTTTCTGCCCCCCCTCCTCCCCTGGACCAGGCGTCTCCTGGTCTTGGAGCCACGGCTTCTCCTCTTCTCTCTGGCTCCATCCCATCTCCGGGAGCCTCAGCGGCCAGGGAGGAATGTTCTGGTCTGGTACATTGGAGCCTTGGAGCTCATGGAGGCCACGTGTTCCATTTTATGGATAAGGAGACTGAGGCCCAGAGAGGAGAAGGGAGGTGCCAGGGAGCAGTTGGCCAAAGCAGTCCCCTCCTCACCCACAGGCCTCCTTTCCTGCCCAATAGCACATGAGGGTACTGGACAAGACCAGTGCCACTGGCGTTTGAATCCATGAGCTGCATCCTCCATCCCAGGCTGGAGGCCAGACAGGCCAGGATGTTTCACTTCTATTCGCCATCTTCCTAGGACCTGCCAGATGCTGTGATTCTCAGTTACCCAGGCGGACGGGCACACCTCAAGGGCCCTCGGTGGCTGTCCCTGCCTCCCAGGCAAGCTTCCCCCAGCTCCGGGCACACACTGGAGCCCCTCCATCTGTTGGGGTACCTTCTTAAGGAATGCATACTAATTGTAACACCAGCGGAAGCCAAGTCTAATTACAGAGATAAATCTGCCAGCAAAAAATAGACCCAAACGTGAAGTTTAAAGCAAAATACATGAGACTTGAAGGCAGTCAGCTGCTAGCAGCCTGGTAGTCCTTGCCACTCCTACAGAGAAGAAGTTATCCCAGCAAGGAAGTGCCTGCAGAAACCCTCCACCCGGAGATTGTCCCAGGGTGGCGTGCCTTCCCCCGCGTCCCCGGTTCTGCTCTGGGCCTCGCCACTGCCCACAGCGCATGCCTGGCACTGCTTGACCTGTGATTTCAGTCCACAGGCCTCATCTCCGGACTAGACTGTAAGTCCCTGCATGTCACCCAGTTTACAGCCCATGTGGGAAGGGCTCCCAGGGAACAACCCCAAGCTGCCTGGTGTCAGGAGATCAACTGGACTAGACTGTAAGTCCCTGCATGTCACCCAGTTTACAGCCCATGTGGGAAGGGCTCCCAGGGAACAACCCCCAAGCTGCCTGGTGTCAGGAGATCAACTGGGCCTAAAGGGACTGGATTAGCAAGCAATTCACACCACTCAGGCCCAGCGCTGGTTCTTCTGGGTGTGTGTGGGCACAAGCCTGCCAGTGTGCCTGCGCGTGTGTGTGCGTGCGTGTGCATGCGTGTGTGCCTGTGCATGTGTGTGTGCACGCATGTGTGCGCGCGTGTGTGGCATGTGTGCGTGCGCGTGTGTACGTGTGTGTGTGGCCTGTGTGTGTGTGTGTGTGTGTGTGTGTGTCCTGTGTGTGCCACAGAAGAGTCCCAGGACTATTCTAAGTGTCCCCAGATTGGGAGCCCAAACCCTCGGGACTCTGTGATGACAGGACAGCCCCTGAACTCTTTCCATTATTTCAAACGTTGTCCTGTAAATCCCACCAGCTCCCTCGTTCAGCTGCAGCCTCTGACTCAGGGGTCAGATCCCTGCCCTTCACTGGCTCTGTCTGCACAGAAGCACTGGACATTCTGCTGATCTCGGGAACAGGCCTCCTTCATTAATAAATGGGGAGACGGATCAGTGCCTAATAACTCGGCGTCTGTGGTAGACAAAACATAGCACCCAGGCGGGGACACTAAGCCCACGGTCCTGGGGCTCAGGGGTAGAAGTCCCAGACCAAGGGCTCTCGAGGCGTCTGAGTCAGGGCTCAGAGATCTTGAGAGCGGAAGTGGCTGGGAAGAGGTCTTCACACTGGGGTGAGTCCTCAGACCACACATGAGACCTTGTTGTCTGGAAGGAGGGTGGAGTCAGGCGTCAGGGGGCTGGGGGGGGGGGGCGC